>NC_132799.1:37680156-37982742 GCF_048594095.1 Paramormyrops kingsleyae
GTAGAATTAAGGCAGTTCTGAAGGCGAAAGGGGGTCAAACGCTGTATTAGTATGGTGTTCCTAATAATCCTTTAGGTGAGTGTATAATATTCAAATTCTTAACACAAAACATTTTGGTGTCCTGGTGTTGTCACGCTGCGTGTCCAGGCGATCAGGCAAGCAGGCAGTAGAGCAGTGAATCAGGCAGGCTGAGCCAGGAATACGGGTAAACGGGATTTATTCAGGGTAGCAAGGCAGACAGGGGAGCTCACAGCAAACAACGTCAATGACAGGCCACTGTGGCCTGTACTACGAAGGGGGTTTAACCAAGTCAGACTTAACCCGAAGGTAATTTCCGAAAAAATCAGGTTGACTCAATCGGCGCTAATCAGTACTACGACGCAAGTTAAGAAGTTGATTTGTTAAATCGGTGTTAACTGCATTGGAGTTTGTGCGCGTTCATATAAATGGAGCACGTTCAGCAGCGCAAGTCACCGTTTGACTCATGGCGTGATCTCCATGTTTCACGGAGAAAGACTGCATGCTAATTATGCAGGGTTATGGGGAGTTTAAATCAACACTGCAAAGAAAGTCCAATACCACTGCAGCCAACAAAAGCAGGCAGGCTTGTTGGCAACATATTGCCAACGGAGAAAATGCATACGTACATTTTCATGGTCATAAAACATGGTCTAAAATATCTCACGACCGAGTATTAGACATTGAAGTGTTTTCGGAAAAGAATTGAAATACTGTTAATAATTACAGAGGCTAACAGATGCGACACAATTCAGAAGTCACCTATTATATGCTGCTAAGTAGGCCTAATGTACGTAATGCTCCCTGAAGTTCCATTACTGTAGTGCTACTCATAATGTAAACCTAATGTTAACAATAACTGATCCGATTTCAAATGCAATAGTAGTGGAAAGGGTACTTAGTATTTTGGGCTCATGGCGACTGTTGCACACCCCTTTGTTTCCCAGATTGCTTTACATATGAATTTTAATTCATTTTAAATGTTCGAATGTATCCGTATACTGTGCAATGGGACAATACATGAATGGGTTAATAACTTTAAAACTAGAGAAGACAGGCACAATGCACACCCCTTGGGTTTTCAGAATAACTTTCTCTGTAACAGTTATTAATTAATACATTGTATGCATATTATATGCCATAGCTCCATTTCATATACATATATTAACAGAGAGAGCCCCTCACGGTTCGCGCGCCAATGTCGTACGGATCATCCAGGCGTCTTCGTAGAAATTGTAGTTGGAGGGGCGGTGCTCATATAGGGCTGGCTTACGCAGAAACCTCGACTTAACCAAGAACAAAAACTGCTCCTAGCAGTTTTGAGACAGCGTAATTTGCCATGGCAGCATGCCTCGACTAAAATCTACCCACCTTTCGTAGAACGGGTTAATCGCTTAGTTACACCACACGTCATCAAGTTACTCGCAAAGTTACCCCGATAAGCCAGTAAACCCGCTTCGTAGTACAGGCCACTGGGGAAACAGACTTGAACGCGGACTAAATACACAAGACAAGCAGAAAATAACAGTCAACATGTGATCACAAGCGGGGTAGCATGCGTAAGTAATGAGGGGGCGTGGCTTACATGAAGATCGTACGAGCAGGTCATGACAGGTGTCTCCTAGTCATTCATACTGTCCCTTACAAAACAAAAATATATGGCAACATATTGGCAAACATAATACAATAAATTAAATAATACATTTTAATATATGGGAGACTAGTGTTTATATTTCCAATATACTATAATATGTATGGCAATGTATTGATACATATAAAAATACATTGCAATGAAGACAAAAACTGTACTACATTTTTTCATGAGTCAACTTAATGCCTGTTTTTTGTATTTTACCCTTATGCAAAGGAAATATATTTTCCTGTGTATTAACTATCCATACACACTAAATTATTTAGTATTCTGATTTACTGGTTAATTTAAAAGATTTAATAAAGTTAATATTCCTCTTTGCTACATTAAGTGATACTGATTAATAATTAAACAAAACAGATATATGGGAGGTATTTTCTGGAAAAAAAAAATTCTGCAAGGAAATGATAAAATGAAAATACCATCTCCACTTTTCCATTTAGTTTTCAAAGTTTGTGCGCAAAAATCCTGCCATAATGAAAAAGTTAAAATGAAGTAGCACCATTTGCATTTGAATTTTCCAGTCATGTATGAGTCAGATGTGAAAATTAAAAAAATAAAATTAAAAAGCCTTTTTGTGTTTTCATTTTCAAATTTGACTTTTCATTTTCCACTTTGCTTTTTCATTTTCAAGTTTCAAATATATATTAATTGGAGCAGGAAGTGGGCAGGACTATGGATCACTGCTGCGCTTTCGGTGCGGTCGCTGATTCCGTTGTCCTGGAATTCCTTGCCCGTATTTGCCCATGTCGCCCAAACTAATGGAAAAGTTAGCTACTCATCTGCAGCTCCCGATTCATTTAGCTTATTCGTAGCGTTTTGGGTCAGTAGAGTCTGCTGGGTTCGATCGGATATAACGAGGGATATACCTTCCGCAAGTTAAAGGTTAAATGATTCTACATATAGCGTATCGGTAGACTGATGTTGATTTTAATTTATTTATTGATTTATTTCTTGTGGGTGGGCCTTTTTTAGGTAGTTAAAATGCGTTTTTCTGCGACCCCTAACTAAGGCTGGGCGATATATTGATAATATATTGTTTTGTGATTATGGACAATCATATTGTCGCCGGTGTGAATATAGTGAGTATTATGATACAGCCGCCTAAACACTTGTTTTCTTGCATAAGTAACAGTTCTAATGCACTGTTTTTAGACACATTCTGTCAAGGTATGTGTCTGTTGTTGATGTCCATATATCATTATAGGCCTACCTATCACTTGCACTCTAATTACTAAAACAATTCGGTCATCATAATCAGAAAACCCGAAAAACACCTGTCATATGACTCATATTTTACTGTTGTCTACATATGAATTTTATAATATTGTGATAAATATCGATATTGCAAAAATCTCTAAAAATATTGTAATATCATTTTTAGGGCGTATTGTCCAGCCCTAGTCAAATCCATTACATGGAACGAACGAGTCAGTCAGAAAACACCTTGCAGTTATCTTCGTTTTCTAGTGTGAAGCCCTATGACCAATTTGTGACCTTTATTCAATTTGTCACCTTTTTCATGTTCTGAAACTGTTTAAGAGCAGCTCTTATGGAATTTTAAAAAAACAGAGCTTTGAAATAATTAATGACTTGAATTATATCGTGATAATTATCTATATCGCTTTATAGGAAAAAATAGTATGATAAAATATCTTGCCATATCACCCAGCCTTCCCCCTAACAACCCACTTGAAAAAATCCAAATCATTCGTGATGACTTTCTTCAAAAATCTCCTCAAAAAAAAAAAAAAAAAAAACTCAAGGCAACATTTATCAATGTTAATATGGCATTATCTGGTTCTTAAATTGTGTTTATAAACTTTAGTCACAGCATGACTGCTTGCTCATGATTTAATGTAGATATTATGGATATTGTTATATTCCCTGCTGTGTTATGTGAATGTCTAATTATGTGTTATTGCTCTGTTTCACAGATGCTGTTGTACACCACCATCCAGGGGCCAAGATATCAGATAGAAGAAAACCAATCAACATAAGAATTTGTGAGTTGAGGCACCAGGTGAAGCAAAAAAGGAGCATGGACAAATATGAGCAAGTTAAACAGGGTAACAGACTGTTCTTTAGTGCCCTTGGTTTCTTTTATTTCCTTGTTTTGGACCTCTAGCTCATGTTTAAAGTTCAACGTCTGAAGATCAAATAAGTAATAAGTTTGACAACGTGAGTTTGAAAAACTGTATTTTATAACCATTACACATACACTCACCTAAAGGATTATTAGGAACACCTGTTGAATTTCTCATTAATGCAATTATCTAATCAACCAATCACATGGCAGTTGCTTCAATGCATTTAGGGGTGTGGTCCTGGTCAAGACAATCTCCTGAACTCCAAACTGAATGTCAGAATGGGAAAGAAAGGTGATTTAAGCAATTTTGAGCGTGGCATGGTTGTTGGTGCCAGACGGGCCGGTCTGTGTGCCAATTGGGCATCGTTTAAATGCCACAACCTACCTGAGCATTGTTTCTGACCATGTCCATCCCTTTATGACCACCATGTACCCATCCTCTGATGGCTACTTCCAGCAGGATAATGCACCATGTCACAAAGCTCGAATAATTTCAAATTGGTTTCTTGAACATGACAATGAGTTCACTGTACTAAAATGGCCCCCACAGTCACCAGATCTCAACCCAATAGAGCATCTTTGGGATGTGGTGGAACGGGAGCTTCGTGCCCTGGATGTGCATCCCACAAATCTCCATCAACTGCAAGATGCTATCCTATCAATATGGGCCAACATTTCTAAAGAATGCTTTCAGCACCTTGTTGAATCAATGCCACGTAGAATTAAGGCAGTTCTGAAGGCGAAAGGGGGTCAAACACCGTATTAGTATGGTGTTCCTAATAATCCTTTAGGTGAGTGTATATGGAAAATAATTTTGTATGTTTCAAAACCAAATTAAATAATTTTGTTGATTGATTGCCCATTAGTCTGTGGTTATATATGGTAGATATATGGTAATATATTCCTTTTAATTGTGTACATGTATTGCACATACATGTTCCCATATAAATATGAATATATATAGTACATGGAAATCATATATATATATTATGAAGTGTATTAATAAATATAAAATGAAATAAATAAATATTCTATGTATGTGACCTGGCAATTCCTTGTGTATTTTTCCATATATTGTAATATATTTTACAATGGTTTTTGCATAATACGCGTATATTGTAATGCATTGTTGAGCAGACACTTTTGGAAAAAATAAATACATAAATTGAGATGTCCATATATTTAAATATATTTTTGTTTCGTAAAGGGCGACTGTTGTAACTTGTATACCTGCATCTGGAAGTGTGTCCATCTTCATGTTTTTTCTCTCTCCATTCACACTTAAGCCCTCCTAATGATTAGGTTCTTAGCAACAGCGATAGCATGAGACCCCATTCCAAATTTTAAATCCTGTCGCATTTGTTGTGCTTTTTAACAAATGAGAAGAGAAATTACAAAGAATATTGTTGAAATGAGCTCTGGGGGGCCAAAGGTTAGCCGCATCAGGGCAGAGCTGCAAGGGAGAATCAGTCAGAGGGTTTTATTAACGAGCACAGAATGTAACATCTAGGCCAAAGTCCTTCTAAAGGCATTTATCTGTGAGGGCTCACAAGCCAAACTGAGAGTAGCATCCAGCTAATAAAAACACAGCCAGAATAGCACTCGTGCTAACACCCATGGACTCCTGTGACCTCGTACTTCACCCCTCACAGGGCGCATGCCCTGGACCCATCAACCTCCTGAATCTTCCTGGCTAAACTCTAACAAAGTCCAATCAGGGTCAACTGAGTTTCATTACCTGAGGAGACTTCAGATGCGGTGCTGGAGACAGGTTGCTGTGGTAACGCCAGAGCTCACCCAAAGCTGGCCCTGTGATGTTTCTTTACCTCCTGCTGGCTCGCTCACTCTGTAACACACTGTGCAAGTAATCAAGGCCCATAATCGTATGGAACTAATGCAGTGTCCAATTTGTGTGTCATGGGGGAGGGGTATAACTGGTAAGTGTGAGTGGGGGCATTACTGTCTTGTACTAATGTTAATCATTTGTGGTCACGGTGAGCAGTGACTGGCGGATGGACTGTGCTATGCTATCTATCCATCTGTCCATCCGTTCATCCATCCATCCGTTCATCCATCCATCTGTTCATCCATCCAGTCATCCATCCATCTATCTCTCTATCTATCTATCTATCTATCTGTCTGCCCTAGTAAAAAGTAACTTTGGTGAGTAGTAAATCATGTGTAATATACTCATTTAGGAGGCATATTTTATCAAATTATTTTAAAAAGTAGAACATATTTCTTTTTTTTCTATTTTGGAAAAAGCCTCATATTACTTGCTTCAGATTTCAAGCTGAACCATAAAGGTAGCATGTGTGCAATGCCAAGCGTGCCCAAGGCGCCGGGTCACAGCGTGTTCCCCGGCAGAACGCGGCCAGAGTGGCAGGTGAGATGTCAGAGGCAGCAGCTTCTGGATTTGTGGGGCCTGTGGAGATCTGTGTGGTCCCAGAGCAGCGGAGGGTGGGGAGCCGACGTGTGGGGAGAAATTCCGGTTTGACAGACAGACAGATGGAGGGGGACAGAGCTCAACTGGGGCCATTTTGAAACTCCTGAGCTGTCTTGTAACACTGGAACATGCACCATTACGTAGAAGCCCTGCTACGTATTCATGGTAAATGCACTGGTCAGAAAAGATTTGTGATTTTTTTTTAATTACTGGATTTCTGCATGAATACAAATACCATCTGATTTTCATCTATGTCATAATAATAAAAAGCCTCATTTATCAAACCACGCACAAAAGATTACATTGCCGTACCTCTATTGAACAAATGATTTGTTAAAACTTTACGTGAGGACGCACAAATAATGTAGTAGCACACTCTTAATGAATGAATCAGAAATTAAGTGTTAATTGCACGCCGATCCCATGTTCGTTTATCATAGATCAATCATAACGGCTCATGTATTTCATGCATTCGGTATATTTGTTCATGAGTAATAACTGAGTTACTAAATTACTTGTGCCCCCTCAAGTAAAGTGTTACCAATGATTTAAACAGTCAAGGTTTCTAATGGGGAAAGTATGTGATTTATAGGCAAGAACCTCACACAAACGCTTTCTGTAGTTTCTGATTGGAACTACATTGATTAGAAGGTATATTCTGTTTCCTGCCTCTATACAAAATGATTTCAGTTTATAAATATTTTTGGGATGTTTTACTTAAATGTTCTTCTTCAGAGCATTTCACTGGGATTGACTCCAACCTGGCCACTCTAAAGTGGAATTTCATCTACATGAGCCACGTTGCACGATCCCACTTCTTTCACGTTCTACACAGCAGATACACATTCTGCTATAAAATTTCTTGATACAACTTGGAATTGTTCGTTCTCCCTGTGATTCCGAGCCGTCCAGGCCCTCAGGCAGCGAAGCAACCCCACACCATCAAACCCATTTCACACAACTGAGATGTTTTGCTGTTGATATACAGTGTTTTGTTCACTCCAGCCACAACACTGCATACATTGACGAAAAAGTTGGGTTTTATTTTTCCTCTTCCTGTCCACAGAACATTGCTGCAGTAGTGTAGTGAGATGGACAGCATGTTTGGTTTTTGGAGATTACTGGTTTTCTCTGTGGTAACCTTCCCATGAACGTCACAGTTGTTCAGTGTCTTTGTCAAGGTAGACTTAGGTACACAGGCAATATCAAGTGTGATACAGGTCTGGGGAGCCTTCCTTAGCAGACCCCCTAGGGTCCTATGTCACTGGTTTGAGGAATCTACAGCATGCCCTAGCCCTGATCTTTGTAGGATGCCCACCCCTAGAGAGGGGAGCAGCAATGCTGAATTTCTTCCATTTCTAAACTTCCTGCCTGCTGTCTGAGCCTTTAAAATCCTTTTGTGACCTTTTCCGCTCATAATGAACAACTTTTCTTCTGAGGTCCTCTGAAATCTCATCTGATTGAGCAATACTGCACTTAAACATAATTCTGTTGTGAATAGCAGGTAACCAGAATTGTGTGTTTTCCTTTATACAGAAGGGCAGGTCAAACCCACATCGGAAATGATTGGAACACCTGACTCCAATTACCCTCTTTTCCAGAGGTCATCACCCTAGAGGTTCACACACTTTTTTCATCAATGATCTTCATTGTTTGAACTGTTTGTTCAATTAAGCTATGGCAGTGCAAAATGTTGTTTATTAAATAAGACTGTCTTCATTTATTATAATGACCACACTTTATGAAACTTTCGTGCAGAAATCCAGATTCCCAAACTGTTTCTCACAACTGTGTCAGTTTGTCAGCAGGGATTTTTGCGTAATGGTTTTGTAGTTGACGTGAAGTGCTCTTTAAATATTTTTGTTGAGGGGGAAGAAAATCTGTAACTTCCTTTCTGTTTTATTTGATATTAACACGTAGCTGATCCCCACATGGTGTTTGCTTGTTAGTTGTAGCCCATTTCATTAGTGTTACAACTGAGCTTGTTTATCAGGAGCAACCAGTCAGGATGAACCTCAGTTATTTCCCAACACCCCTGACCCCCAGTTGAACGGAAATGTTTTATCTGATTATCTGACAGAAATAAAAGTCAGCACCCCCCCGCAACTGTCAGTGTGCTTGATCCACTAGTCTATTTGGCAAGACTATTTTTAAGTGATGTTCTTGCTGTAAAAAAAGAACTGACATGAAACAGGCCAGAACTATTTATTTCACCCTGTCATCTCTGATACTCCGGGTTCTCACCGTTCAGATAGGAGTGATCCTACATTTTCTCTGGAATGATGTGGCCGATGTGTCAGATTAAATGTATTTTCTTTTTTATATATATATTTGGCCTTTGAATTTTATTGTGTCTTTTAGGTTTTTGGTTTTTTCGAGGTAAGAACCACAGCATAAAAATTGTTTTTTAAACTTTGTCGAATGCCAGAAGGCATTTTTACCTGAGCAGATAAAATGTGTAAAAGGATGAATCAAGCTGTTTTTCATGTGTTTCATAAAGATGGTTTCCTTTTACAGAAGGGACTATTATTGAATTGATGGGGAAATATGGAAAAACTCAAAGCGAGCTGCAGTGAGTATGCAGTTTGCACTAATATTTTCATGAAATGATGATTTTTTTTTTGTAAGAACGTGAACGTGAGTCAGGTTTAATTTCATACTGAATTGGAGTTTTTACAGATTACTCCCCACCCCTGCAATTCCTGTCAAATCATCTCCTCAGATGCACACCCTGATTGCAAGATCCTGAAGGGTTTGTGAGCCCAGTGTGTCATTTGGAAAACAACTACCTGACTGCTTTGTGGTTCTTAATGAAACGATTTGGGCAAGAATTAAGTCGATGTAGCTGAGCCCCTGTGAGCACATAGCTAAGAAAGAATGTTACGTTTACATTGTTTACATTATTTAATTTTTTTTACATCGTTTACATTGTTTACATTGTTGCATTGTTACACGGTGTGCAGCACTATTACATAATGCACTGTTGCACATGCATTAAAAATACTCCTTTGTTATTCCCTGGACTCACATTTCAAATTTACATATGGTTACTTTTAAGTATTGTTTATCACTAGCTGAGTCACCAAGACAATACTTGAATACAGAGAGTAGGGTCACAATTAAAAGGGAAATGACCATGAAAGACAGGAGGTTAATGCAGGAAAGCCTAAATTGCTAACCAATCACATCCCCTCTGGTATAAATGAAAAACAAACACGACATTCCAGTCACATTCAGGTCAGCATGAGAAATCAGCTGACTCAAGCTGTCTCTGACTCTTCTCCAATGTAATATGCAGGGTGCAGGATTTCTGATGTGATTTACTATGTAAAGCAATCTAACTGGTTTACCGCTAAAATAAAGACATCACATATAGCCCAAGGGACTAATCTGAAGTGGCACGACAGGATCAAACAGCTATATCTGATGACCAGGGAGGAGTTGATTGGCGTCGTGACGATGACGACTGGGGCTCCCCGCAGCTTGTGTGGGAATGAAAAAAGGGTCATGGGGGGGAGGGAGGGAGGGTAAAGACGCAGACCTGAGCTGTCAGGCACAGTCACCGGACAGCCATGTGTCCACTTCATTGACCAGAATAATGATTAACTATCTATACTGCTTATTTACACATTCAGCCAAAAAAAAATAGGCAGCTTTGGCAGTTAAGGGCACAAACTTCTTACCTGAAACTCTCACCTGATATAGTTCGCAAGAAGAGCTTTGATATATGACCCAGTGCTAGTAACTTAAACTAAATTTCTCCAATACAATATCCAGCATATAGGTCAAAATGTAAGCTTTGGATAAAAACCAACATAATAATACTAAATAACAGAAAATGAACAAAGACATTTACAAAAACAATAGGGATCTAGCACTTCTGGTGCCTGGACCCATAAAAATATACTACAAAAAGCCATGTCAGAGTCTTCAAATGCCCTTTTGGCTGGGCAGTTTATAGTTAGAGGCTGTGCAAAGTTGGATCCAACCTTTGATTGCAAGCAATCTCTTCGTTTAGCTCCCTGTCGTAGTCCTGGGGCCCAGGCTGTTTGGAGGGGTCCCTGAGGCGCGGAGAGGCCCTCCTCTTCGTCACCCAGTAGCCGAGGAGGACAACTACCACTACCCCCAGCAGCACACAGCCTGCCAAAGCACCCCAAACTACATACAAGCTGGAGCTAGCATGGCGGGCAGTGACCTCGCCCACATACAACAAGTGATGTGTTTGGCTTGCGATGCAGATCTCTTCGAAACCGCTGTCTGGCAGGTAATCTAGATCATAGCTGAATGGGTAGTCGCCATCGTCCAAGACTGCGCAAAAATACTCACCATGGTCTTCAACAGACAGATTGGAGAGTGAAAGCGAAAAATCGAGTTGGGACACGGTCACTCTGCCTCTCAGTTCCTCAGGGACCTGTGGATCCTTTGTGTCCAGAAGCAGTTCATCCATCTCTGGGCCTCTTCTATGGTACCACTGAACTCTATGTAGCTCCTTCAGGCCAGGATTGCAGATCAGAACAGCCTTGTCCCCATGCATGAAGGAGGTAGTGATGGGCTTTATCGTAGGGCAAACAGTCAAGGAGTATTCCTTGACTGGCAAGGGGGAGAAGCATTTATACTGCCCAGAATGTTCTTCTGAGAGCAAGGGGATGACAAAAGCGTAGTTGTCCTTATCAAATTTGTATGTCTTATGTATGCTGTCGGGGTCGTCTCTCTCAGGCATTTTGCTGGTCGCAGTCCCTGACTCCCAGTCAATAATTCCTAATGGAGTGTCCCAGAAGAGCAGCTCCGGAATGGTGTATTCAGAAGAACATGAGAACATGACTTCCTCCCCAGTCAGGCGGAGCACTGTTCTAACATCAGGTTCATTGATTAGTGGTAGCTGCATTTTTTGATAACTGAGGCAGTTGTCTCCCTCCAGCAGCATACAATAGAAATTCTTGCTGAACTTCAGTGCAGTGCTGGAAATATGTAGAGAGGAGCCATTGTTACACACCTGTAAATGGCCTTTTAGGTCCTCTTGAAGAGGTTCCATGGATTGACTTGTGTCCAAGAATAGAGTCCTTGTAAATTCGGGGTATGTTTCACGATACCAGCGGATAGTTCTTCCCTGACTGTTCGTTGTGTGATTGCAAAATAGCTCGGCATTGCCTCCAGGCAGTAGTCGGATGTCCAGAGGATCCATCTCATGAAGACAAACCGTCAGGTGATATTTCCCCTGTCTGCCGAGCTCCTCATCCTGCCAGCATTCTCGTCTGTAAACTCCGGAGTCAGGCAGTCTGAGGGAGCGGAGCTCCAGGCCGAGGAGTCCAGCGATGTCCGTGGTGAAGCTGACTCTGTCGCTCATGTTAGCGGGCAGCAGGGGCGAATGTCTGCGCGGCTCAGAGGAGTTGGCCAGCAGCAGGTCCCCATCCGAGCTGGATCTGTAAACCACAATGTAGTCCGCCCCGAAGCAGAAGCCCATTTCTATGGACCTACCCATGATTCGGAATGTTGGTTCTGGCTCCTCAGTTGCCTGAACTCCATTGAGCAGGAAAACCAAGAGAAGTCCCACCTGGTTGACAGTGTTCATGTTGTTTTCAAGTCTCGGTCCCTCAGGTGTGTGACACGTGCTGGAACTGTTTCTCTCCAGTGTCAGTCACTGCCACTTATGCGCTACAAACTCCACCCATGTTATGTCTCTCTCTCTCTCTCGGTATCATTCCTCCTGCCCGCATCTTTTATTCTGTGCAGTGTGTGTGTGTGTGTGTATGTGTGTGTGTGGATTAAGTTTATATTACATTGTGGGGAGCAAATTTCCTGAACAATGTAATAAAAACCGTTTTTTTTTGTTGTTGTGGGGACCATTTTTCAGGTTCCCACAAAGATCTGTGAACGCAATCAAATAAGTAAAAATTCCGAAAGTCTTGTATTTTGTTTGATTACTTATGGTTAAGGTTAAGGCCGGGTAGGCGTTAAGGTCGTCATGTTGTGATAATAGTTTTACCCATAGAAATGAAAGGAGAGTCCCCACAAAGATATAATTACAAACCTGTGCATGTGTGTGTTTGCGTGAGCGCATGTGTACACGTGTTCACTTGAAAAGTAGTAGCGTGCATATGTGCGTGCGTTTGTGCATGCATGCATTTCAGGGTGGGGTGCCATTGCGTGTTAGCCAACTGATATTTGTCAAAGTGATATTTCGCTATCTGGCTGTATTTCAGTGCTTGTGTAGGAGGCGTTCAACCTTACACGATGCAGGAATTATTTCATTTATGCTTATATTTTACACATGAGGCTTGAAAGCCTGCAGAGAACTTTGCAGAAAGACAGTTTCCCTAGAAAGGTTTGGTCCTGCCTCTAGATTTAGCCACAACATATCATAACATTGGCTGGTGCTTTTCTGGATGAAAGCACACACAAGGAAAAAACACTGTAAGTAGGACTAGAGATACAGATCAGCATCTTTCACAATCCAAAGCTGTTTTTAAGTTAATATGAGTTTACTTCTAAATAAATTTGTATTATGAGAATCTGAAGCTTTCTTGCATTATCAGAGAAGTGTAGAGTGACATTGTAACATATTTTCCTGATTTCAAATTATGCGTAAAACTGTATAAATGTAAAGAACAAAATCCTAGCATATTAAATAAACGGACTGCTATGTCATATATGTAATAAATGTTTACTGGTACAAAATGACATTCTTGGAGAAAGGTCCAATTCATCTAATTTTATGTGGCTAACTAAATATAATTAATCACTACAAGAGAATAAGGGAGGAGCTTGGATATTTTTTAGGTATTACACCAAAAAATT
Source organism: Paramormyrops kingsleyae (assembly GCF_048594095.1). NCBI lineage: Eukaryota > Metazoa > Chordata > Actinopteri > Osteoglossiformes > Mormyridae > Paramormyrops > Paramormyrops kingsleyae. The sequence goes on from NC_132799.1 coordinate 37,693,156, forward strand.
ATACATTTATCTGTAGAATTAGAATGTTAACTAAAATACACTAAACTTCCGGAAGCTGATCCTGACCAAAGAGTTAGCACAAATCTCACCTCTGGGATGAATATATCTGAATGCACTAATTTATTTTGCAAATTATTTCAGAGTGATTTCTCTGTTTTTATGGAGGTGTAAATTACAGGTGTTTCTCTGTAAGCAGGCTGAGAGCAGAACTTGAGTAAGAGAATTTCCAGAATCAGCCACCAGGACTGTGATTAAATCCAGACTGTCCAAATATGTTCTCCGCTGAATTTGATTGCCCACCCTAATGCTGTTTATGGCGTTCAGCTGTTTGAGAATGGAGTCTTGGCAGTGTGGTCTAATTACAAGGAATCATTTATGGAGTGCTGTGTAAATCATAGCTTAATGGGGGTGGGGGGGGCTACTATGAGTGAGGGGACGAGGCAGTGGCTAGATCCCCTGCGACGGAACCACAAACCCCCGCAAAAAATATGCGTGACTGCAGATGCTGTGAGAGGTAACTGGAGGCGTCAAGCCTGAAATGTTTCCAAGTCGACCGTAGAATAAACACTCAGGAGCGTGTGCACACGCTCACACACGCACCTGTTCGGCAATGGCACGCCATGCAGGACTGCCAGGTAAACCCTCTTTAATGAACGCTGTCAGTCGCCTGTCACTTAAATCCCTATGATGCAAAAATAATGTTTTCCCTACACTTATTTAGCTTAGTTCAGGGAGACACTAATAAATCAAAAAAGGATACACTGGAAATGAATAACTAATAAGACCTGGGCGGGAACCTGTCAAGATCACACGGGTTGTGGGGGGGGGGGCTTGCACTTAACCTGGGTTTCATCAGGAAAAAATATTGCACTGTATACAGTAAACGGGCAAAAATATGAAAAGACTCTTTGAATAAAAGTGTCAGCTGAACAATAAAATAATAATAATGTCATGGCTGGTCTGGGAAGGTATTACTTTTTTATTGCCTGAACGGTGGGGTGTGTGTTGGGGAGGGGGGAGGGGTTCCTTCACTGCAAACACCTGCTCCTCATTCCTTATTCAGCAGTGGCCCGGTCCCTAGGTGTCTGTGCTTCTGATAACTAATAACGGTGGTCGTTACCATGACCACGTGTGCTTATCGTCTGTCACCATTATGAATATTTCACAACGTCCTCATTAGTACATTCTTTCCTCACCTGGTTTACTTTTTTTGTTGTAGCTTTCTTCTGAAGTCACTGTGTGCTGAAGAAAGTTTCAGATAACGGTACTGTTTTTTTCTTTTATATACAGATTCCAGGTTACCTAAGGTGACAGTAGGATTGGGGTTTATTGTTGAAAATCCCCTGTCATACATGTGGCCGTTTTAATTGCCAGTGTACAACCTTCCTAATATCTGTGCCACATCTAAGACATCTAAAATGTAAACTAGTTGTTGTTAAACAATGGCACGGTGGTGCATGTCGATGATCCAGCTGGGGCCCTGTATTTGGACCATTGATCACAGAACTTAATTGAAACTTACTGAAACTTAATCAGTCCAGTAGATCCATACATTGTCCGACCAATTACCAAGTACAGGGCTGCAGTGAGCCTGGAGCTTGTCCCAGGCAGCATAGGGCACACGGCAGTGGAACACACCGACCACACCGGGCCAGTTCATCACCCACAGACTTACATACTACAGGCCAGTGGTTATCAAATTATGGTACGTGGGGTCCCCTCTAATGGTGCATGAAGATATCAGTGTATATATGTATCTGTCTTTTATCTATCCCAGTGGGGAAATTCCCTCTTCATCTACCCCCAGTCGCCAACTTTTACCATTGCTGCCCTCATCCCCCACCTACCTCCAGTTGCCAACTTTTACAATGGGTACCCCCCCCCCCATGCACAGCCTAATGTTTTCTGAGGTGGTATGTTGTGTGAAAGATTTAAGATCCCACACTGTAGGCAACCTAATCACATTTTTTTACACTGTGGAAGGAAACCAGAGTACATGGGAAGAACATGCATCATGGGGAGAACATGTAAACATGCAACATGGGGAGAACATACAAACTGCATATACATGGAAGCAAAATTCATAGACATCATAATAAACTATCCATTGAGCCATGCTGATCCAGTAAATCTCATACAGGATAAACTGGTAAAATCATTTTGAATATTCACTGAAGTAAAATGAAATATCCCCCTGCTTGTTGTATTACTTGGCGTGGGCTGGTGTATCCTAGCTGGAAAAGTTACCTTGATACAAAGTTTTCCCCTCTGGCACTTTCTGTATCCGTATTCTGGCAGCCATCCCTCTTTCATGACGACCTTCGCTTACTATTCAGTGAGCTCCCTCTACCCCAGCCCTTTCCGTTTCATCTCCTCTGCAGGTGGGAAACAAGGGACTGGGGCCCAAACGTGCCCATTGCGGGATTTTACGTGTCCTGACGGCCTGCGCAACTTTTCAGGTCAACCTGCCCATGCCCTGGGGACTGAGAGAGCCGCATCGGGGCCTTGTGTGTTTTTCTTGCCGTACCGCGATTCCGTCTGTGCACCCCCTTCAACCAGCACCTCAGTCAAGAGTAATTAATCCGACAGAATGAAAAGAGACAAACATTACTAGACTGCGGCTCAGTAATGCTGGACTGGGAAGCCAGAAAGCCAGTCTGCCTCTTATAATTCAAGTGTTTCTTTAGCTATCATTAAATAAATGGAACTTTTTAATTTTTCAGCTGTAATAAGCATAGCTAGCTATGTAATGGTGCTGCTAAGCTAGTATGATGCTTTTTTTTCCATTTAAAAACTATAGTAGGAGTCAATAGCCATATTTAATCCAGCAAGAACAGAATTTTTGTACATCAGTTTATCCTCCAAAGCCATTTATCCAGTGAAGGGGTCTAGTGGGCTTGGGGCATCTCCCAAGAAGCAGAGGGCAGGGGTGCAGTCTGGTTACGATGCCAGCCTATTACACTGCAGACACACACTCACAGCTACATGTTATTGGAACACAAGAGGAAAGTATAGCCAGGAAATTAGAATCAATTCCAAAGCCTAAATGTGAGAGGCAACAGTGCTAGCTATCCAGCGATCTGCGGGTGCTGGCATGAACATGTGAAATGCAAACTAAAATACTCAAATCCTGAAGTGACACAGACCTAACCTCCTTACTGCCCTTTCTGTTTTTGTTTTTGAGAAGCTTACTGAGTGTCACGTCTCTGGTTTATGGAGAGGCGAAACAGGCACAGAATTCCAGGGAGTCGGGTGAACATGGGGTTTATTCAGGTAAGACACACTCAGGAGCACAGAACAACAGGATGGAATGACTTCAATGGCCAGACACTCACAGAAACTCACTTAAATACACTAGAACCAGCTGACAACACGGCAATTCCACATGAGGTAAATGAGGGGGCGTGGCACACAGGAGGATTGGTACGATCGGGGCATGACACTGAGGACTGGAAAATTTTCATTGAAGATCGAGACATTCAAACATTCCCTTATGTAACTTTCAGTGTATTCAAGGAAGTGTACACCATACATTACTCTAATGATCTAATGTTTGCAGTTCCTTTTCTAAATAGCCCATAAGAAGCACATGTCTTGGTATGCATATCAAGATTTTTTGGACAATTCTATGCTTCCAACGTTGTGGGAACAGGTTGGGGAAGGCCCTCTTCTGTTCCAGCATGACTGTATCCCAGTGCACAAAGCAAGGTCCATAAAGACATGGTTGAGTGAGTTTGATATGGAAGAACTTGTTTGGCCTGTACAGAGCCTTGACCTCACAAATGCTCTTCTTGATGAATGGGCAAAAATTCCAACAGACACACTCCAAAATCTTGTGGAAAACCTTCCCAGAAGAGTATCAGCTGTTATAGCATCAAAGGGAGGACCAACTCCATATTGATGTCTATGGACTTAGAATTGAATGTCATAAAAGTTCCTGCAGGTGTAATGGCCAGGTATCCCAATACTTTTGTCCATAAAGTGTATGAACAACCTCTCCCTCCCTGGACTTACTGCTTGTATAAACCCAGTATTAAAAATGATCAGTATATGTTTTCTGGTTTGCTTGATGGACCTCGTGTGTATTATAAATGATTATGAAGCGTATTAATACACACTGACGGGTCTTAATCCTAATGACTTTTTTAGAGTAACTGCCAGCTGGGTGGGTTATTATTAGAGATGAGTAAGTAAGTAAAAGTCTATCACGAGAGCTGTATCTGGACATGTGAGACATGTGAGACATGCTTACGTCCTGACTGCTGCTCCACTGCAGATCCTCTTTATGCCTGTGGAGATTTTTTTTTCTTTTGTTAATGTAACGTCTCTGTCTCATGAGCTGTTAGGTTTAAAGATGAGAGGATTCGCTCAGTGTTCTGTGTATCTGCTGACCCCCACAGAAATCTCTGCTAAATAAAGTTAATGTATTCATGCAGACTCAAGCTGTCAAATTTTATTACTGAATGAGATTGATAACTCTACTGTAATTTTCTTAGTATTATCTGCCAAAGCCTTCTGTGGACCGTTGTGCTTCTTGCTGGGGATCCTACTTAAGAAGTGATTTCTCAGTAAGGCTCAGGGGCGCCTTATGTCGATAGTCCTAAAGCACCCGGCAGGTCCAAAATCACTGCGCACTTGAATGACCATGAGTGTTCGACACTGGTCAAGCAGGGTAGAATATGCAGGTTTTCATCTGCCACAGGAAATGCTGTGGGTTTAATAAGTGAGCTGAATAAGGCAGGGTTGCCCAATCTTATCCAGAAAGGCCTGTTGTGAATGTGGGTTTTCGCTTCAACTCCCTAATTAGATTACTAAATAGAGGACTGATTGGCTGAGGAGTTCTTATGCCTGGGTTTGAACAGCTGACATAAAGGTGATCCCAAAAACCTGTATACACACTGGCCCTTTGCGGATAAGACTGGCCGCCCCTGAAATAAGGGGATGAATCTGTACCTTCTTCACCTTAACCAGAGCGTGGCACACTTTCATTTTGCCCAGGTCACCCACAAGTCTGGAGGTGTCATGTTCTGATAGGTAGTTCATTACCTGGACAAACCATTCCGTTAATTTGCTACCAATTTCTCAACCACAGTATATGACCCATTTAAATAAAGGATGAAAAGGATTAATATATATATATATATATATATATATATATAATTTTTTTTTCCCATCCTTACTTTGTTTTATTTGCCCTCTGGCTTTTTCAAATTAACTAGATTCAATGTGATCAAAGCTGTATCTGACTGTGAAAGTGGAACTGGAACATGAAAGTTGAAAAGATTTTCTTTAGTCTGGAAAAAGAAAAGTTTTTCTGAAAAAGTATAATCGCAAGACTGCAATCATGGCCTGCTCTTCTGGAAAGTGTGGCTTTGTGCTTCCATATGTAGGGGTCTGGACTGATTCAGGCGTCCATTTCCATCCCCTTGAGCCATTATGGACGCTCACTCTCCCTCGATAATAGTGCTGGCCTCCCAGAGGGCCATGTGTCACCGTAACTCGCTCACTGACATTTCTGTCGTGCCACCTTCTTACCTTCGCATGTCGGCGGGGCCCTCTCTTGCCCGCGAGGAAGGCGCTATGCAATTTCTTCTGCTTACTGACGTCAATCATGGTGACAGCCCCCCCCCCCCCCCCCAAGCGAGGACCCTCACAGCACATGTAAGAGATGTGTTTTGTTGTTACGTGCTTGGATATGGGTGTGTAGCTCAGTGGGTTGGACTCTGTGCCTGTGATCAGAAGGTCGTCGGTTTGAATTCTGTGATCAGTGGAATAGTTTCATTAGGCCCTTAACCTGGATATGGTGCCAGATAAATGAAGTGTTTGATGCTTCACTCTGACCTGCATGTATGTTTATGTCTTAAAGGAGAGCGAGACGGAATATGCAAAAACTGTCAGTAGTTCCAGAATACTTGTGCAATTAAAGGATCATTTTATATCCCTGTGCAGAGGGGCTTTCTCAGGTTTGATGTGGGGGAGTGCCGTGTGAGTGACAGGCCTGACATTGCCATGTGTAGAAGGTACACAGCTTGTACTGTGTGCCACAATTGTGCCAATGGCACCAGAATCCCGCCATCCATGCCAGCGACACATCTGGGCCCTGCCTGAAACCACCCACGTCTTGGCAGCCAAATAAAGATCGGGCTTCGATGTGAACTCTAGACCGGCACAAACACGTGCCATGCCCTTGCAGAACAATCAGAGCATGTGCAGACACACCCCACCCCCTTTGGGGAGCAATCGGTCTTGAACAGGTTATGTCAGACACACAGTGCTGTGTTCAGCCTGTTTATGTGGGAGAATAAGCCTAACCGAATAAGCCTAACCCTAACCTATTATCAGACCGCTTATCCTGAGCAGGGTCACGAGGAACCAGGAGCTTATCCCCAGCAGCACAGGGCACTGCGCTAGTCCACACCCTGGCCGGGACGTCAGGGGGAGAATTATTGCTTACAAATAAGTTTCTATACAGTTAAGGAGAAAACTGTGATTATAACAAAGAAATGTATATTGTATATGTACATATAATGTATGTAATAAAAAGCTCAAAAATCTGTGTCTGGCAAATGGAAAAAGAACATTCTTCATAATCCCATAGCAAAGCAGAAATGTGCCACCATCCGCTTTCCCTGGGGTCTAATCAGCACAAGAGTGACAGAGAACCTGAAGCCTGTCACAGGAACCCTCTGAATGGGATGCCAGTCCAGCTCAGGGCACAGTGTCACAGTATTAGCAACGTGGAGGTACCGATTAGCCTACCTACTCGCACAAACATGGAAGGAACATGCAATCACCACACACATAACAGGCAGGAATCGTACCCCTTATCCGGGGTGGGGGGGGGGGGGGGGGGGGGAGAGCGGAGTGCAACCCGCCTGGGTGAAAATAATTTTCTCCTCAAATTACTAATGCCGATTAAGTATAAGCAAGTTATTTAAAAAGACCTTCCAGACTTCCATGTGAGCAGCCTCTGTTTTGACAGCGGGTGCTAGTTTTAACAGGTTTTACCATAGCACTCCTAGACTGGTGTTCTCAGTGTTGACACGGAGACAGGTACGGTGCTACACTACATTCTCAGCATTCCTGAAAGGTTTTTTTTTTCACATGGCCAATGAGAGGCAACAAACAGGAGAATCCCACAGCCATACAAAGGAGTATTGGCTGCTTTTCTCAGGTGAAGTCATGGAGAACATCATTAATTCATACTAATGTAGTCTATACCCACCCCAGTTTACTGATTGACAAGTAGCTCACTAAAAAGGGTGTGAGGATCTCGCGTTCCTCAAGAATGGTCTGAACATTGCAAATTTAATTTTCACGCAACTAGCTTTTTATAAAAAGACATTGAGTACTGTTTTTTTTTTTTTTTTTTTTAAAAAGAGACAGTGCTCATCTACATTTTCAGATGCATTGTTGCTTATCTCTTAGGATTCCCTTACAGTTAACGTTTCTCGCATTGGCACCAGACTGTCCAGTTTGCATTTGCGCATGCATCAAGAGGATGCCCAGGACTTGGATGCAGAGATGCAGGAAACCCAGGATAGATTAATTCCCTCCAGGGAGTATTTAAAATGGGATCGAAGAATCAATAAATTCGCTTCTCAGTGCTTTGCAAATGTCTCCAGGTAAATTTTCAGTATTAGAAAAAAGTTTAAAAAGTTGTGGAAGTTCCTCCATGGCAGAATTTTAAGAAAAGACTTTAAGTGAGAGTTTTTAAAAGTTACTTCAGGGGAAGGGAAGTGCTTTTTAATTGGGCCACAGAAGAGCCGCTAATGCGTGAGCAGCTGCGAGTCGAGTCACGCAGACACATCTAATCGCATTTTTATTAGCGCCTAATGAAAAGTTCCCCGACTCAGCCAAGGCGTCGTGGGGGGGGGTGGGGGGGTGGATAATGCTTTTATCAGTTTGACTCCAAGTTCCACGGTGACATTTGCCAACATATTATTAAGCTGTCACTTAAAAGCTTCACCGGCCCTGGGATGTACTCTCAGGTGCTGAGACCCCCCCCCAGTTATTACCACCCCTCCTTAGAAGGACAGGTTTCCCACAGTGTGTCATTATGGGATACACAGTGTCTCTACTCTCCTTAGACTCCCTTTATTCGCTTGGAAGTTCCAGTATGGATGTGTGAGTTTGAGACTCAGTGCTCTGTGTTAGTGTGCAGTGCATTTAGAGAGAGCACAGGGAATTCCTCCATGAATAAACATCCGATTGACATTCCACAGCACTGCTATACTGTATATACTCATCATGTACAGTACTGTGAAAAAGTCTAAGAAAATTATACTTAAATGATCTTCATGTCAGTGTAAAACAATGATATTATGTCTGTCAAAGTGTGTCAGCTTAGCCACTTAAAAATCTCTACTAAAGTACAGCTCACGATGAACCCGCAGCATACAATACATCCATGTGTTTTTTTGACTTGACCACTACCCCACCTTGTATAGCTAATCAAATGACTTGCTTGAACTAATTAAATTAATTAACTGAGCTGACTGTGAGATGTAACAAATACATGGATTGGCTGGTGTGCCCCTGAGGAGAGGTTTGGGAACTGAAGTGGTGTTCATCTAACCATCCAACAAGTTATCAGTATATTTTTTGAAGAACTGGGGAAATTCATGTTAGTGTTTGTTGTTACTTTTAATTTTCATATGTTGTAATGTTAAATTGTGTTTTTCGTTCCAAGCACATGTACCCTTACTCCTTAGATAAATTACTTTAAACATTTCCTTTGACTGCCTAAGACTTTTGCATAGCATCATACATTTAAATACATGCAAATTCAGTACATGTTGATTCTGGTTTCCCAGTGAATGAGAAAAACTGACAAACAGGGAGGCAAGGCCTTGTGACTCAACCCACCATTCAGCATGTGGATTCTTCTGACATACAACCAGCCCATGCATGCAGGCTCCACCAGTCCATATAGAGATGAGGCTTAGGAGTTCCCATCCTTTGGTCATGTGGTTTATCTAGACCCCCACCCCAAAACACCATGCATCTACAGTGTAGGAAAAGCCTCCCTGGAGAGCTCTACATTTATAAGCCCCCCACCCCGGTGTGGGCTGCAATGTCCCAGTCTGCCTCATTCTCAGTTCCTGCCCTCTCGGCTGCCTCAAAAACTGAGAAAAGTGAGAGATGCATCTGGATCCAGAAGCGACCTAGACGGCAAGACCAGAAGTGAGAAACTATTGTACAAGACGAGCTGTGATGGATATAGAGTTGAAAGTATATGGTAATTAACTGTACTGATTCAAGCAGTTAACCATGTCAATAGCAGTTAAAACCTAAAAATCAATGACAGCTACAGTTAATTGCTAGATCAAACGCTGCCCCTAAGACAGTCTACAACTTAACTGGTCTGCATATTTTATTTAGTAATGCATTCTTAAGACAGTTTGTTTCTATTGACCTCACTATAGTTTATTTCATGTATTATATTGTGGCTTACTCACTTTTCCCCCTGTTTGGATATCACATTGTTTAATTACACATGCACCATAATCTGTCTTATTTGAGCTGCACCAGCTTCCTCCTGTACTGCTTACCAGAAATTTTGTTTCAGTTGAAGAACAGAGAATCCTGTTTACTTCCACGATTATCCACTGCATACTTTTATTCTGAGGTGTGCCAAGAATATTGTGCTAATGATTAATCACTGAGGCATGTTATTCTGTTCTAAGCCTGGCGCCCTAGGCTTGGCATTAAACAAAGATTATCCACGATTGTCTGCGAAGCATCTCCAATCGTTCACTTACACTTTCTGACTAGCTGTTTGTCATACTGTCTGGATGTTGCTGTTAGAGCTGATTGTACTTAAAAAATAGAAAAAAAGTGGTTCATACTCCTGTGTTGGGCATTTCATATGAAATGTGAAAGATATGGGCTGAATCCCCGTGGTGGGTGAGGGAAATGAGTAATCTGATGTGCAGATGAGTAGAACCGAAAAAAGACATAGAGCTGAGGACTTGGCGTTTTGTGCATAAAAACTGAGCAACGGAAAATTACCTAAAAGTGTATCATTATATTCCCATGCTGTAAGTCTGCAATTTCTGCTGTTATTCAATCACAGCTTTAGGATTATGCATTCAACCTCATCACATTTCACTTAAATAGGATATAGAAAATACTGCATTTTCGAATCTGAGGATTTATTTGTGTTTTGATGACGTAGCTCTGAGGGATTCTTTGGGCAGCTTGCGTGCAAAGCGGCTTACGGTTTTTACACAATATAGTGCAGTAATTCAGGTTATTTTTCTCCTCTCTTTTCACTGAATCTAGATTGGCTAATTACATTTCTCACACCCACAGAGGATGGCTGGGGGTTAGCGATCGGCGGCCGGCTTCTCATCACTCGGAAGGGCACGGGGCTCGCAAAGAGATGCGACACGCCACATGCATGATTCCACAGGCAGCATCGCAACACCCAGCTAACAGCAGGAGTCGCTGTGGAGGGACGGAGGGGGAGCCTGAGAGAGGGAGGGAGGGGGCTGCAGTGGCCTAACCCAGCCAATGTAGCGCGAGCAGGTCTTCACCTTCACTGGGCCTCTGTGCCACAGACGACTAATGTGCTGCAGCAGATCGTGGGGCTGCCTCCAACCGCCGAGTCACGAGGGAGACCCCCACGTTTCTGCTCTAATTGAACAGATGTTGCGGTTTCACTGCTATGCCGATCGACTGATTTCCTCCCCGCCATTAGAGATGCCCTATGCTGGGTGGATGGCCGGGCTCGTCAAACAAACGTGGAGGAAACCACAGGAATGCAGGACTGGGGTGTCTATTTGATAAACTTGGGAAATAAACAGAAAACAAAGAAATCTGAAAAATACTAAAAGGTATTTATTAAAGCAGAATCTCTCTTCTCTTTCTGACTCTTGATGCAATATTTTTCCATTTATACTCCTTTATGGGATTCACTTTCCTTCTTTGTATCCTCTCTCTCAATATATTGCCATTAGTCTTGTGATTAGAGAACATATGCACTCTGTCTCTCTCTAAGTAAAGAAAATACTCCAATAGGCGGAGCGATAACAAACAAAGGCTGATTCATCCATGGCAGCCTAATGAGATTTCCTCTGACAGGGGCATGCTTTCTGAGAGCAAATTCTAGCCAAAATGCTCCTTGATCGGGGGGGGAGGGAGGTGGCTGGTGTGACATGTGACAGAGCCGACCAGGATTTCGGCCTTTTTGAAAATGGCCCCCATTTTTCATTTTCCCATTTTCCAGACACACTCAGCCAGTCGGCTGGTCATGTAATTCTTCAACTCCGCATGAAAGACGCCACAGTTCCAGTTAGTGCTCAGAATGAAGAGGAAGGTGCCTCCTGTCGGACCGTCGATACCTCCCGCCTGTTAAGCAGGTAATTAGGAAACCCCCCCTTGCCTTTTGATGGGGGAGCCACTGGGGAAATGCTAGCTGTTTCAATGCCTCAGCTATATGTGACCATTTGTCAATTAGTGGGAGGTTCTCCGATAAAGAAACTCAGTGTTCAACTGCTGTCTGCAGTTAGCATAGCGGACACATTCCTCCAAGGTCCTCCGGAAGAGCTCATTATCGATCAGCATTTATGTAGAGCTGTCATTTGTGGTCATCTATAATATACAGTAAAGATTACATCATTCTCAACAGGGATGTGCCGAAGTTTTGGGGGGGCTTTTCTCCCTATTTTCTCCAAATGATTGAAATTGTTTCCCTTTTGAGGCCCTGACTCCTGAGTGCCTTTTTGTGATCACAGACGATCACACAAATTTTGCTGAAGGCTCCCCCAGTCATCACTGAGGTGCTGAGGGGAACCTCCCCCCCCCAGTCAAGCACCTGCCCAGTCAGTCATATATTGCCCTGGATTGATCCTTATATAGTCAGTTTTTTCGTTCATTGTAATGACCCATCAAATCGCAGCAACACAATCTTCTGTGATGGTGAACAGACCCACTAGACAATGGGATTGGAGATGGATTTTATGAGCACCCTCAGGGTAATATTGGCAGGCAATCTGAACCAACAAAACTAACGGGGTAAATTGTGAAGCCAGGAAAGCCAGACCACTACTTCCGGTCACTGTCTCTAACATATGCACCTTTAGACAATCAATTAGAAGTGAGTCGACCAACATTATCATCCCCCAAAATATCCACACCCGCCCAGTGTCGCAAGCCAAAACAATGTATGAAGAGATTCAGTTAAGAAATCTTTGTCCCCAACATTGCAGATCATCTGGTTAACAAGAGTTTTTCCAAATAATAGTAAAAAGCATAGCGTTTGGATTAAAAACCCTCTCTGAGGGAAAGTACAAGCAGAAAACAAAGACTCATACTGACTCCATGAGAGAGCAGGGATCTGGGCTTGTGGAGAGGAAATGGAGCGTCGGATGAGGTGCGGAGGTGGGAGCGCAGAGGCAGGGAGTCCTCGGGGAGAGGAGGCGTTCCTCCTTCTTCCATCTCCATCCCAGTTCCTGCTCGAAAACGGGCCTGTTGTCATGGTGAATGCCTGGCGATATGGAGACGTGCTCTTGAAGGTCAGGCTGGGTGGGATTGCATGGGAATATGAGAGGCTCTTCATGATGTCAGCAAGACGGTGCCTGGAATGAGCTAAAGTGACTCCTGGCCTCTGCACAGAGAGAGTATCTGCAGTTGCTGTAGGATACTTTCGGCATTAACCCTTTCAATGCAAATGGCCCTTTCAATTAAATCCCTATTCAAAACATTCTGGACCCTTTGCAGGTGACCAGCCACCAGTCTCAGGCACATGAGTGTTCATTAACATGCGTGTGCAGGCCCAGAACATCCCGATATATTAGACTGCAGAGTCTCAAATTACGGACTTGTCGGAAAGGCTGTAAGTTCATTGGCTAAACAAAAAAAGGGAAACAACAGAGATCCTGCAGGTGTAAATGACCTATATGAGGCGAAGATGAAGATCAGCGCTGTCTGAGCGGGCAGGTTTAGGCAGCCAGGAGGAGGAACACGGCTGGGGGGTGGGGGGGCGGCGTAGCTGGTAGGAGACATCTGTCACTTTAACCTGGAAAATCACGAGGCGGAAAGGTGCCCATTCGGGCGGCTCGGCCAAGAACACGTGTCCATTTACCACCTCGCTTGGTGTCACAGCAGACTTGCACGCTTTTCTGTTTTCCTCAAGCTTAGCTACTCCTCTCTCCTTAGTCAGCAGTAGGTGATCCTCGTTAGTGCTTCATATTTACATTAACGAGTCAATTAACCGCTCATTATGGCACCATCATCACTTTCCGTCGAGGGACATTTCTTACAGTGCTGGGTGTCATAAATCCGGCGCGTCAACACTTCTCCTGACCCCGGGATCCGTACCGGAAGTGAAAATGCACACAGAGTGCTGCTGAGAGAGCACGAAATGTACAACAATCCTGACAGTTTGCAGCAGCTCATTTGGAATTTTTATCACCCGCCTGTTTTTCCCCCGTTACTCAGAACATTCTGGTCCTTCAGAATACTCCAAGCCAGGAAAGCTTGAGGCCACGGGTTACCTGCTGAGGTCATGATGAGAACATAGCTACCAGTGATGGTCTGAACTTCCAGGGGTCAACCATTTCCTTTAGGCTGCTGAAGTTGAAACCACAAAAAAGTGGCTTTTCCTACGAAGAACCAGAGGAAAGAACCATGCGGTAATGGCATAATGGACAGTGTTTCCTACCAGTGAAGACGAGGGAGCACAGCCACTGTCAGTCTGCTGTAACCTAACCTAGAGCGACAAGCATTTAAAACTGCCACGTTGCATCTCGCACACACCAGGCAACAGGTCATTGCTTCTATTGCGATGACCGATCTCCTGTGAGCAATGAATCTTAAGGCACTGGAGGTTAATAACTGGAAATAAAACATTCTCTTTTTTAAAATTTAAACGCAGCACGAAGTATTATTACCAAGTGTTACACACTGGTTTAATTGCACATAACTCAATATGAAAATACAGGACACGTGCAATTAAAGTCTTAAATTTTCCCCCAGCAGAAAAAGCACTGTATTAAGGTGGTAAATATTCTATCTTCGGGGTCTTAATGCTCTGCTGAAATCGATCACGTAGCTCAACAGTTTCTCGCAGTTGGAGGGGCTGGGTCATGGTCACAGAGGGTTCTAACCCGTCAAACGGTGTCTCGCGTCATTGCTCGGGTTTTTGTCCCTCCAAAAAAGTCTAGAAGTTATCCGTGGACACTTAGCATTCTCGGAAAGGCTTGTGGAAATGCTCCGGATGAAACAGAGACCCCTGGGGGGGTTTGGCGACACGTGTTGGTGACACAGAGCGACTAGACGGGACCTACTGCGTCACTGTGTGGAAAACTTCACAACCGTGCAAGATGCCTTGAATAGAACATCACACCCTGCTGGGACCAAAAGAGACACAGCAGATACTGGAGAAATACAAAGGAACCATTGCAGGTTCATCCTATGAACCAGCCATCCTTCACTCCATTAACAAATTCACTTATCATTCTTACAACTGAAACCACTCCAGTGCTGTAATCTACACCCTATCTTCCATTGCCGAACCAGCAACACTCCAGAACTGTCGACTCGATTCTTGTGAAGTCAGTGCTTATAAATAGGGTGCAATCCTCGTTGTTGACTTTGTCCAATTACTGGGTTTAGGGTAAAGCGGATAACTAAAGATGGATCGAGAGAAAACAGAGCCTGACAACATGACACATCACCGATGACGGAAATGACTTCTGCTGACACACAAATGAGTTCATATGTTTGCCTCCATCTCTGCCGGTGTCATTTCTCTCCTAATTTACGGTTCACTGGAAATTGTGAACCTTACAGTCAGTTTTTTTAATACCTAATTCAGACAGTCATCTAACAGTATAAATCAAATAATAGCACATGCACTGCACATATGTGTACAGGCCTTCTGTCACGATCTATTTACATTCATAAGCCTTGCAGCTCATTTCAAAACAGTCACAGGCAGAGCCACTGATCTGGTGCAAGCCGCAAGAAAGCAGATAGGGAGGTGTGACTCCGCCCCCCGCCCCCCCCCCACTCCGGCCGATGCAGCACCGCATGGAAAGAGATGCTTCATCCCAATAGATCTGAGACCTTCAACAAGCTATTGAGGAATAATAGTGAGAGCTCTCACCTCCCACCTCACCTTAGCTCGCCATTGAGGTCCCAACCCCCCCACCCCCCCATCCGACTCCCATCCTCGTCTCGCTTCAATGCCCCCCCCCACACCCCAGCCTAAGGGCAAACCTTGAACCTCTGGCACATCCATCTCCCTCAATACCCTTCAGCTCCACATCATTCCTCAAACTGTCCTCTCTAGTAATATTGCTTATGAAATAGGCTAGTAGAAGATACATACTATATATATATACAGTGCATTTATAGAGCATATAAGAGCGTATATAACAAGTACATAGTCCCCAGTTTTAATTTCTCCAGTCTGTTGTAAAGATTTCGCAAAAAAATGGGCACAAGTGTTTTCACTTTTTATTTTTAAGCACTGTTGCATCACAGTTCCAAGGTCATGGCTCCAAATCTAGCTGGGTTTTCATAGCGGATTCCGCCTACAATCCTAAGGCATGCTGTGGAGAACTGGCAACTCTAACTTTCCCTTGGTGTGTCACTCCATGTGTATGTGTGAATATGTGAGTGCCCCGTGCAGTCCGCTGAGACTGGGAGCCAGATTACTGTAATCCAGACTGGAAATCTCTGGATGGATGTATTCTTGTAGTTCAGATTTTGGCCGTGGGTTATTTTATTCACCGTGTCTGATGTGAACTGGGCCTGGAGAATAACATTTACACGTTATGCTGAGAGCATTAGCATAATTAAGGCTCTCAGCACTATCGATACAACTGGCAGGTGAAGTAATCTGACAAGAAAGTGTGGACGTCAGCCACATTGGAGACTAAGATGCAATAGGAGTAAATGGATGAGCAAACAAGACTGCAGGACAAGCACCATCATTACTGCAGGGAATGGCTCTCTTCGGGAGATTACTCAAGAGCACAGACAAAAACTTTTAAAACTGGAACATGGACGAAAAACACGTATTAAGTCAATAAATTGTAACAAAAAAAATTATAACATAAATTAAAGGGCCAATGGTAGCAATTAATCTTCCCGGCCTGTCTTGGTCTTAAGCATTTATGCATTTTTTTATTTAATAGTGCTCTGAAAGTGTGAAAAGCCGCACTAAAATGTATTAAAATAGACAGGCAGAAGGTTAAATGTAAAAGTGACAGTACAGTCAGGTAAAAAAAAAAAATTAAGCTGTGGATTCTAGCTATAAAATCATTTATCACCCACGTACTGGAGTAGTTAGCAAAACACTTTGAATACTGATATAACTAACATTCCACAACTGGTTTCTCCGTGATCATACAAACTTCAAATTTCCATTCCACCCATATATCACGATAAGATAAGATAAGATAAGATAAGATAAGATAAGATAAGATAAGATAAGATAAGATAAGCCTTTATTAATCCCACAGCTGGGAAATTTGCATTGTTATAGCAGCCAGAGTCCTGCTGTAACAGGCAATGCATATTAAATCTGAACTGCATGCAATCCCACAATCCCATTTACAGCACCTGAGGGTTACAGTTCTATACATATTCACAGACGGACCTTATACATTTTGAACAACCCCCTCCTCCCACCCCACAACCCCACCTGCTGATGAAAAAAAAAAATCTTCATTCATTCCTTCATACATTCTCAGGTGGTGTAATTTGCACCTCACTAATCTATAATTGCATGTGACAGAAAAATGCATATGTCCTAAGTTCTATTTATTATCTTTGAAATTTTTACATTCAAACACCATGTTGTGAGCTGTGGTTTCAACTAAACCTGAAACTTTTGTCTGGAAGTTTTCTCAGCGCTCGTCAGACCTTTTAAACGCAGATGTTACAAAATATATAGCTTGGCGCCATCTAGTGGCGAACCGCAAGTACAACGACAAAGAAAGAATTCGCTTCTTGGATGTAGAAATCGTTTCACTGAACTAAAAATCGGGGGAAACAATATTTGTAGTCACCCTGGTAAAAACCAATAACAATAACCAATAACACGAAAATGGAGCCGAATCAAAATCACTATCACATTGATTCGACAAGCATATTAACCATTCATTCATAACGAATTTCCCTTGTGGTGATAAACATACAAAGTTATATATAAACATATAAAGTTATATATCAAAACATGTGGTATTTATTTAATCCATTGCTTTGCACCAACAGAACAAACTGGTATTATTATCCTCCTGCAAAAGTATATATGCTATTAAACTGGTGCAGAAGTTGTTTTGCTATGTATAGAAGAGGTTATAATTTACAGTAGTCTATACAAATTCTAACTACTTATCCTGGTTCGCGTCACACGGGGCCCCAGAGCTCATCGCAGGTAGCACAAGGCGAGGGTACACCGGGGACAGAACGCAGGGCAGTCCACCATAGGTCACACAGATGTATATCCGTTATCAGGCTAATTGCATGTCTTTAGCCTACTGGAGGAGCATTCAAACACTACACACAAAGACCAGATGTGGGACTCAAACCAGCAGCCCGGCTTCTATGAGGCAGCAGTACCACCTGCATACTGCATTCCACCCCCACATACTGCACTCCATATATGCACAAATTAGTAAAAAAGAAATGTTCCTTTTGCGGTGATGGGTTTAATGTGAGCAACAAGCATGCCATAATCCATGTATACTGTATAAACCATGAACATATACCTGGTAGTTGCATATCTAATTCTTTAATCACATTCCTTTACATTACATTGCATTCAGTTACTTGCCCTGGTTAATCCCATTGTTTCTGATGCTCAGATGAATGAAGCACCTGGAAATAGTGTCAGGGCACATTTTCCCATTTACCGTAAAAGTTAGATGGTACATTTATGATATTAAAATATCACGATGACAATACATCATTTCAAACATACTGCAAAATCAATCACCCAAGTTCAGCTTGCAATAACAGCCACCGTAAAAATTATTTTGAAGAAAAAATAATGTATGCAGATATTTATCATGCATGACTCATTTTTTAAGCATTTTAAAGTGTGCTGCTTTCTAAAGGCACCTACTGTTTAATTATTCAATCACACATATTGCATTAGTTATAGAATCTTTATATTACAAATATTGGTGCTACTTACTGATTGTTGTTTCATTTTCTGTAGTCTTACTGAATTCCCACAACAGTTGATCTTGGAGCTGGTATTGGTCAGTGTTTATATGAAAAGCTAAATCAAGGTTTTTTTTATAAGTTTTATTTTTTGAACTCTGAACTGCAAAGAATGTTTTGTGGGCTCCTCTTACTGTACACTGGATTCTGTTGATCAGTCTCAGTATTGTGTGTGATGCCCCAGTTACACACACGGCACCCCACAAACCACAGGACAGAACCCAGCTCCGGCTGAAAGTGCACTCCTGATTTTACCATAATTTACTGACCTCTAACTTTTGCAGGTGTTTCATAAGGGTGATTTCATAGGCCAGTTTCTGTCGGTATGTCAGAGTTGTTTACTTGTTGCTTTCTGGCTTACATAGACTCTTTTTAAAATAGCATTTTCATCCCCCCCCCCAGTCCCAAGGCCCTCCATATTCACCATGGAAGGAGACATTTAAAACAGAAATCCAGAGTGCTCTCTGACTCCATCACCGATTCCAACTTAGTAGCTGACAGCCAAAGCCCAGTTCTTCCACAGCTGGCACGCCAACCCCTTCGAACAGAAACAGCCAGAGACGAGTGGCACAGACGTTTAGGTTACTTGAATCCACAGTGATGTAATCATTCTCTTCCTCAAATGATGAACAGCGGCTGCACTTTCACAGACCAATTAGGGCAAGAGAAAAACACCGAGCTGTGCAGCTTTACAAGGTCCAGGTCAACAGACACTAAGATTTTCTCCAACGCCGCGATGTCTGATGTCTACTTCAGCACTTTCCACTGGAAACAGGTCTTATTCACTGGCCCTTTCGGTTAACCCTCCAACACCCAGTGCTGAATTTCTCCCAGTCTCCTCCAGGATACATCCTTTATTATCTACAAGGAATAGGAAGGCAATAACTAGCATTTACTGTAACTAACATTTGGCACATTTTCAGTGGCCCAGTGAGTAGAACAGTAGCCTCACACCTGCTCCCAGCTCTAGGTGTCTCTAGATGTGTAGCATTTGTTTGTTTCTCCGTTGTTGTGCAAGTTTCCTCCTGCATCACGATGAGCTGAATTTTGGTCTGTAAGTTGCCTATAATGTCTTTGATAGAACGGTATCTCATTGAGGTCCTTTCCTAGTTAATAGGGGCAGTGTGTGGCTTAGTGGGATAGGATGCTGTGCCTGTGAATGGATGGTCTCCAATTCAAATCCCCTGGTCAGCAAAGAGATTGACTGTTAGGTCCTTGAGCAAGGTGCCTTAACCACCGATTACCCCAGGAACTGGCTGGCCCTGTTTTCTCAATTGCATGTTGCTTTAGATTAGAGGCTTTGCCAAATAAATGAAATGTAACATGCAAATGTAGCCCGGCATAGGAGCTTGGGTGTCACGCCCAACATATTCTTTTCCCATTGTGGCTTTAACAAGCCACACCCGTTGCTAATTTGTCTTCCCTCTCGTTTCAGCCCTCGTGCCCTCAGCTCTGCCTGTCTCCTGAGGTGTCCTTTTCAAGAGGGTCCCGGTGAATTTCACCCATCTCCTAGGGTGTCTGAAATCCGCCCATCCCCCGAGGAGCTCCACCTACCCGCCGAGCTCCAGCCCGTCTCTAGTGCTGGCTGCCAATCTACCTGCTGACTCTCTGAAGCCCCCCGTTAGCTCCCGCTGCAGAAAGTGGAGACTAAGGGGGAGGGTGGGGCTGTGAGTGAGGCCTTTGCCTTCCCACAGGTGCCCCACTCTGTTTGTTCCTGGAAGCCCCGGTTCTGCACTGCCTGCCTCCAGAGGCACCCATTGAGCTCCGCTTGCCTCCCGACATCCCGGCTGTGCTCTGCCTGCGGCTCGCCTGCGGCCGCTGCCTCATCAGCCAACAAGCCTGACCCTCCACTGGCCTCCAGCCCTGAGCCCAACTTTCTGACTGCCTCCTACTCCGATAGGGTGAACCCTCCAGATGACCTGGAGTGGGACCCCTCTGGTCTGGCCCTGAGTTACGCACCGTGTACCCTGGTTCCCATCTCGAACCTGAACCACCCCTGTCCTCTGTCCCGAGGTGGCCTCCGGTGTCAATGGGGGTCCAAGAAGAAGACAGGGACATGCCATCCATGGCCATCGGGCTGGCCCCTCAGGGCCCTCTTGCCCAGCAGGCCCTCCCGGTTCCTGCCCCTTTCCCTCCTTCCTGCTCTTCAGGTTCCCCGTTACCCTCAGGTTCCTGCCCTGTGGTCCTGGCGACACCCCCTTATTCTACCCTGCAACTCCAATAGTGCCTCTCGACCCCAGTCCTACTGTCCCCTTGACTCCACCTGATCCTACTGGCCTCCCGAAGCTCGGGGGGGCTCATGTCCCAGGGTCCCAAGGGCCTCCTAACCCAATCCAGTTCCCCTTTGCCCAGTTTCACTTTTTGCCCCAGTACCCTGTCCCATCTTTCCCTCTCCCTGGTTTGTGGCTCAACCATGGCTCTTTATTTCTAACCTTCGTTCACTTGTCCTCCCTGTTCTGTTCTAGTCCTTGTTGTGTTCCATGGTTTCCGTGCTGTCCTTGGTCCCCTGTCTTGTCTTTTGCTTCTCCTGCTAGTCCCTGATCCTGCCTACGCCCACCCAGCATCTTTTCAGGTTACCCGGTCTCATCTTGGATGGGTTCCTCTCTGTCTCGTCCTCTCATGTCTGGTCTTGTCCTGGTTGTCACTCCACCTGTCTGTCCAGTTCTTGTCTGTGTTGTCTGCTGCCCCAAAAATGTAATTTCCATGCAGCGAGCGTATAGCATACCACATGCTGTGTTTACCTGGAACCAGGGTTTATGCTGAACACTCCATTTCTCCCTGCTCTAAAGAGAATGGTTATTTTATCATTTCTACCAGTTTGGGTGGATTACTGTAAGACGGAGTTTCACAACCTAGTCCTCAGGGACCCCCATACAGTCCAAATTTTTACTACCTCCGGGCTCCCAACACACCTGAATCAAACAATCAAGAACAATGAATATTTCATGCAGTTTTTGGAGCTGAAAATGAGTAAAAATGTGGACTGTTGAGGGGACCCCGAGGACAGGGTTGAAAAACACTGCGGTATAAAGTAGCCGCATACTTCAAACAATCTATGGAAGCGATGTCGCTTTAGCGATACGACATCATACGAATGGTGGTGATCAGTTTCAGCGCACCTACTGTGTAGTGCAGGGTCCCCCAGGCAAACCTTTTCATTTGTTCTAATCCCACCCACTGTCCACAATTGGCTGCCATAATATGACGCCGTAGGGTTGGACAGCAGGACTAATTATGCAGTTAGACATGATTTGCACCACATCACCCTTTAAATTAATATGTGTGTTAGTGTGTTTCTGCAAATAGTAAATATCATAACCATGCGATTGTGGAATGCATGTGTTTCATTAGCTTGTAACCGTGAAGATCGTGTAAACTGTTGGCTTAACTGTCTGTGCCGCTGCTAGTATTAAACCAATAGTGGCTGTTAATAAAGATGGAGACTTCCATTTTAAATGAGCTGTCATCTCCTTTATTAAAATGACTCTCAAACTCACCACAGTGCATTTATTTGCATTCAGTATGTGGGTCTGCTGCATCAAACACATTCTGCGCCCTCTGGGATTGTGGCGTCAGTGGTGCCCCCACCTGTACTCCAAATACACACACTGTGTATCCTATCTGCAGGGCTGGATTAAGTAGGAAGGAGGGCCCTGGGCTAGTGAATTTTTTGGGGCCTTACCTACACAGAATATTTTTGGTGTTCTACATATTAACATCAAGGTCTCAGAGTCAGTCAGAGTAAAATAAATGACTACTACAGAGTTTTAACTTTGAAACGAATGGCTGAAATCTGAAGCAAGGAAAAAATATGTATGTACTGTCTGAAATTATGAGGGACAGATATGCTGTATCAAAGCTTATATCTTTAATTAGCCATTGCTGCGCAGACCACAAGTGGCCCTGAGCTGCTAAACCATTACAAAGCCTATAACAAATTATCGATTTTTTTTCATTAAGCATGTATTTTAGGAGTGAAATGAGGATGAGAGACAAGGGTAAAAAAATTTAAATTATCATATGTATAGTATACTGCATAATAAAATTATATCTAAGTCATATTGTTTGGTGCTTTTAAAATTTTTATCACCATTTTCCTAGTTAATTATTGTTATAACCTTTTTATCACCATTTAAGCTGCTGAGACACAAACGGATACGACTGTACTGTATGGTACTGCGGACAATAGCCTGAGCACGAGATGAATTATGGTGCACATATAGACGGGGAAACGCTCGCGCTGCCAGACTCGGCCACATACTTGCGGTCTCGAAACGGTCGTAAGAGCGATCAGTCGCGATAAGTCGCATAGGTCATAAATCGACGACGACACGTAGTGTTTTTTGATAATGTAGCTTTTTGCCATGCTATATCGCTATTTGTAAAAAATATATACTTACAGTATATTTTTGCTGGAAGACCTACAGCTTTTTACAAGTAGCCTACTAGTACAGTAGGTCTATAATACTGATGATCTACTGAAAAAATGGAGTTAAGTTAGTAAAGTCGCTAATTGTATTATCTACTCCCGCCTTTTCAATAACACAGCAAAGAACACAAAATATTTGCATGCAAAAAATGGTCATTAGAATGGTCACGTTTAACTGCACCATTTTCAAGTAAATAGACCTACACTTTGAAATCCGCGTTTTTTTTTGTTATATACGGCAATTTTGAAGGGCTGTTTCTCATAATTTTCCCACAAAGCATAAACAAGTTTCATACCGTCTGAAAGGCAATTTTCAAGGTCAAACTTAAATTAAAAACCCAATGTGCATAAAACCATTAATTTCACTGTACATTTAC
This sequence comes from Paramormyrops kingsleyae, assembly GCF_048594095.1. Classification (NCBI taxonomy): domain Eukaryota; kingdom Metazoa; phylum Chordata; class Actinopteri; order Osteoglossiformes; family Mormyridae; genus Paramormyrops; species Paramormyrops kingsleyae. The sequence goes on from NC_132799.1 coordinate 37,716,148, forward strand.
TTTAAAAGTAAATTTAACCATTTTTTTCAGTACATCGCCTAGGACCTTGCCTTTCAAACAGTATACGACTTGTTTGTATACATTACGGGAAAATTCTGAGAAATGGCCTGCCAAACCTGGGACATTGAAAATGGTACAGTAAAAGCTGACCAGATTTTGTCTGGAAATAGCACAGGACCTTGCATTTCAGAAAGCATAAGACTTGATTATGCATTATATGGGACCGATAAGTAAGAATTTCATTGTATTTTAGTACATCGTGTACTTCATACATATGACAAATCTTGAACCATTTTCCTGTGCACGATCGCTTAAAGTCTATCATTTTCCTAAGTGCGATCTGACCGTAATTTTATGTCTATATGTGCACCATACATTTTAAGCGCGGATGATTTGACCATCATGTATTGGCAAAGCGCCTACTGCTTGAACGAAATTACCAGGCACAGTTGACAAGTCCTCATATTATTTGCGCTTGTTTTTCTGTAAGATCGCTGCAGGACAATGGCAAACCCGGGGTATTCTACACACCGCGATAACCACAACAGGGAAATTCATATACACAGTGCTTGAAGTGGGAAAAAATAAGTGCAGGAACTCTAATTTTCTCGGGCCACTGTCGCTGCGTCGGATCAGTTTCAGTAAGTACCGGAACGCAGAAAAAAGTGGCGGAACCCAAAAGACGAAAATACAGAAGTTCCGGAACTGCGTTCCGCTGCGTTCCGGCCCACTTCAAGCACTGCATATACATAAAGTGGTGACTGTGTGCAGTGTTGTCTTTTAGTTTCTGTTGCCCCCTTTCGACTTTTTTTCTTTAATTATTTAGAATTTAAATTTCGAAATATTTATGCATTGGTCTGTAACCGAAATATTGCGACTTTATTCTCGAAATCTATTCGCCTACATTTTTATAAATATATACATACATATATAAATATATATTTCACTAATACTAATATGAATCAATACACATTTAATATACTTTATACGCTTTAACCGCAAATTACACGAATATCATTGAAATATTACGGTTTGACTCGTAATCCGCGCATCACTGGTATGTACACCATGAAAGAGAAATCTGCGGGCGCCCCTGTGTGGCGTCACATAGAATGAGCTAGGTGGCGGCGTCCTTTTAAAAATGCGGTATTGATCATGCTGACGTGTTCGATTTCGATTTGTCTGAAAGTGTGCGGCCGCTTTAAGAGAACACACACACACACACACACACACACACCACTTTAAGACAACACGCACTAGGGACCTAGGGGCCCCAGGCAAAAAAAAAAAACAATACCCATGGAGCCCTCCTATACATCCCACTCAACTTGGTAAAAATCATGAGCATTATTTTAGCATACAATCTAGATTAATAATATCAACAAAGAGAATTTAATGAACACAATTGCCTGTCTTGTCCTATGGGAAATCTTGATAATTCTTATTAAAAAATTTACAGGGCATGATTAGCATGCTCACAGATGTCTGATGTAGTACTTACAAGTGCAATGGTGTTGTGATACAGAAACAGTCTGGCTTTTTTGTCACTGTCAAGTCAATTTCTAAATGAGTACATGGAGCCACACAATATGCTTACAAAATGTATCATAAACCAGGATGACTGCTACTAGGCCTGAGCATTTGTATTAGCATGCCAGCTAACTCAATGAATTATATCTGTATACTGAAGGTTGTGAGGTTGAATCCCATAGGTGATAGAATAATAACAGCACAGGTATAAATGCTCCAGGGAAGCTGCCTGACTGCTCTCTGACTCCAAGGTATCCTCACTTTCATGTGACTCTGATCAAAGAGTACCTGCTAAATTAATGTAAATGCATAAAGATGAACATCCATAGAAAAAGATACTGAAAATGGCCACTGAATACACTATAGTGCCAAAAGTATTGGGACACCCCTTCAAATCAATGAATTCAGGTGATCCAATCACTTCTATAGCCACAGGTGTATAAAATCAAGCACTTAGGCATATAGACTGTTTCCACAAACATTTGCGAAAGAATTGGTCGCTCTCAGGACCTCAATGAATTCAAGAATGTTATTGTGATAGGATGCCACCTGTGCAAAAGTCCACTCGTGGAATTTCCTTGCTACTAAATATTCCATGGTCAACTGTTAGTGGTATTATAACAAAGTGGAAGCAATTGGGTACAATTGCAACTAAGCCATGAAGTGGTAGGCCACTTAAAATCACAGAGGGGGTACAACGCATCCTGATGTGCACAGTGTGCAGAAGTCATCAACTGTCAGCAGAGTCGATAGATAGATAGATAGATAGATATAGAACAATAGGACAGCCAATAAAAATGAAATACTTCTTCCCGATGCAAAAATAATAAATAATCAATTAAACGTAAACGAAGAAAATGTACCTGGAACTGCACAATTAGTAATAACTCCTACCACCTTTCACAGCATGCATGGTCTCCCCCATCCTATAAGCTCTGATTGGCTCATCGACCTGTGACTGAGAAAGTATATCTGCCTCTCAATATGTATACATTAGGTAAATACCACTTATAAATCATACTTTGCCATACAAAGTTAGAAATCAATATTAAATATTAAATCAATAATAAATGCATTTAAATATTTCATCTTTGAGTTTTACAATGAAAAAAATCCATCATTGTTGCCTGTATTATTGTTGTGTTAGTGGTACACTTCATCCAGCTATCCAGCCAACACCAATAAATAAGAACCTCTGCAACACTTTTATGATAATAATTTATAACAAAAATAAACTGGCTCTTAAAAATCAGCAAATACACAGTATGTTTCAGATTGTAATTGTTTCACTCACATACACATGTTAAATGCTTCATCACACAATAGTAATCTCAGGAAAGCTACGATTAAATTAGCCAATGATAGGTAAACAGGGCAGGCTGTTTTTTTATATTACATTAGTGTCATTTATAGTCTTTTCACCGTGGTCTTCAGGCTGTACACTGGTCTGTAGTCCATTACTATTCACTTCCTGCTTTGATCTGTAGCCCAACTCCTTCTTGAAAACTTGGAATTTGTATCTGATGCCACATTCCTGTTGACACTCATCAGGTACACCTGGAAAACTACTCCAAGAAAATGGAGAAGAATTAGAAATGCAGTCAGTCCCCCCACGTCGGATCCATGGCTGGTTTTAAACACCTATCCCAAGTTAAGTGACAGTAAACTGATTTGATCTGAGGTGTTAGAACCCACTTTTATTCAAGGACAAAAAAGAAAAAGCAAACAGAATTCAATCATTTACTTTTAAAATCCAGAATGCTAGGTTTTATTTGAACATTTCTGCTATTTCATGGCAATGCAAGTACAGTGGTACCTCAGAACTCGAACTTAATCCGTTCAGAACTCCGGATCGAATCCTAAAAAATTCGAGTTCTGATCGAATTTTCCCCATAAGAAATAATGGAAAACCAATTAATTGGTTCCCGGCCCCAAAAAAATGACACCTAAATATGTTTTTTTTTTAGCATTTAAACACAAAATGAACAGGATAAAACAAGAGCATATACCGTACTAAACACATCTAAGCACATGTATCGAAACAGTAATTTGTAAAGTAAGAAAATAAATGTATCCAATGTGTAAAGTTAAAAAAAAAAAAACAATGTGTCCTGCTCCGATTGTCCACTCCTTCCGTGTGCCACGCCCCCTCATTAACCTCATGTATAATCCCAGTGTGATCAGCTGTTTCTGGTTGTTGTCATTAGTCCTCTGTATTTAGTCCGCGTTTCAGTTTGTTTCCCCAGTCTGGTCATTATATTGTCCGTATGCGTTTTGACTGCCTTACCTGTAATTAAACCCCGTATTCCCCGATACCCTGCCACCTGTGCCTTTATCTCCGTTCCGTCCCCGCTCGGCAGGACAATATTATTATAATTAAATGTATTAACGGTTTATTATTAATATTAAAATAATTAATATGAAATCTTTGTTTTTAAATGTATTTTATTATATAATATGATTACTGTTACTGTCTATCATTGTCTAAATGTATTTTTACTGTCTATATATATGTATTCAGCTAGTGTAAATATGCACGATGCAATCACAGCGAATGCGAGGCTGAGACTGAGGTGTTACCATATGTTTCCGCTGAGAGACGTGCCGCGTGACTCATTTCCCTGCACGTACAAGTTATCTTAGGTTGGCGTTCACGGTTCAACTTCTGAGATTCAGATCGAGTTCTAGGTAATTTTTTTTTTAACTGGTTGGTTCGACTTTTAGGAAATTCGAGTTCTGAGTTTGAGAACTGAGGTACCACTGTATTTAATACAATGACTGTCTGAATTTTTAAAAACAGAATAACAGCTCAGTTACTGTTGGACATACTTTTTACATGCAAGATGCTTATCAAAGCAAATTCTGACAAGATCAACGGAGGAACCTGAACACCGTCTGAAAGTGCGGAAGACGGACAGAAATGTTAAAGAGATGAGCAAGATGATGCAGATGAGAAATGAGAGAAACAGACAGAAACTTACTGGTCTTGCAGTCTGTAAACATTCCGGTCAAACCCTGGGAAGAAGGTATCACAGTCGAAGTTGGCCATAATGTCGGTGAGGTAGATCAGGTCACACCAGGGATGTGCCAGCGCCTTCTGTGCCAGATGAAGATCAGATGCACATCTGCTGAGTGCAAAGTACACCTATTTATGTACTATAGCTATAAATCCTGGACAGGGTGAGCAAGGTCACAAACAAGAGGCATCACTCACCATATGCATTGTGTAGAGTTCAAAGTAAGTTTTTTGGGTTATGTTTCAGTGTGAAGGTTCAAACGATGCGACAGATGAACCAAATCTTGCAATTAATGCTGTAGTTTTCACATTTAGCCACAATAAATGTGCCATCTACAGTATGATTTTTGTGGCATCAATGTCACCTTATTGTCAATGTACTGGAAGTAGTTTTACTTAAACAGATGACGTGGAACTGAAGACGGATGTTCACCTTGTAAATCTCGACCCCACCTAAGATCCAGATGGTCTCTACCACCTCATTAAGAGGCGGACTGGTGGCCAGGAGGACTGCGCTCTCAAAGTTGTTACAAAGGTAGTGTGCGTGCTTGGGTAAGGTGCTGAGGAGAATGAAATCATGGGTAGGTTCAGAAGCAAATCTGGGTTGTTTATGACATGACAAGAGGGCAGCATTAATGATTAATTCAATGGGGTTTTATAGGTTATAGTTTTAGGTTATTTTCTTCAATTAAAAGATACACAGACCCAGACATGCAATCAGCCAGGACAATTATTAGTGCATCCATTTGTCCACCATCTGCCACTTCCATGGCCCAGGTCACGGGGGCAGCAGTCTAAGCATGGATGCTCAGACCTCCCTCTCACTAGCCACCTCTTCCAGCTCCACCAGGGGGATACCAAGCTGTTCCCAGGCCAGCCGAGAGATATAATCTCTTCAGCATGCCCTGGGTCTGCCCTGGGGTCTCCTCCCAGTAGGATGTGCCTGAACCACCTCCCCAGGGAGCCGTCCAAGAGGCATCCTAGATAGATGCCCGAACCACCTCAACTGGCTCCTTTCAATGTGGCTCTACTTTGAGCTCCTCCTGAATGTCGGGGTTAATAGGTACTGCTTTATTTGCTTATTTAATACTCCAGATTGTTTTTTTCTTCCAACTTTAATCCTGCACACACATACAAGGTATCCACAGCTACAATCCTTCCACTGCAGACCAAAGAGACAGTAACAGGATTTTACCTGATTGTTCTGCTCAGAACCACATTGACAGCATTATCGATGGGGTGCAGGTTCTCAGGGGCGGAGAACCAGCAGATTCTCCCCCACACCAGCAGGTTCTTCTTACCTGCAGAAGAGGAATTCTCCTCAAACATCAATCAAAATTCTAACTGATTATCCTGGTCAGGGTTACCTCCAGCCTATCCCAGGCAACAAAGGACAAAAGGCAAGAGTATACTCCAGCCAGAATGTTACCACAAGGTACATACACACACTAACACACTATGGCAAACTTAGGGATGCCAGTTATTGTAAATGCATGTCTTTGGACTGTGTGTGGAAACCAGAGGATCCAGAGAAAACCCGCAAGATTCAAAAATGACATTAAGTGTTGGTGTGCAGCTCAATGGGCTAGGCCATTGTCCTTGGGATCAGAAGGTCACTGGTTCAAAGTCAGCCTCGGTTAGGGGAGAGTGGGGTGATTTGTGCCAGGGGGGAAGTTGTGCCACCCCCTGTTTCTAGGGAACCATAGAAGAAATTAGTCATGTGACAACACATTTTTGAAGGGTCAGTCATTTTACTCATCCTGCAAAGAAGAGAGCGTAATTGCATGAGAGGTAAACACATTTAAGTTCAAAAAACTGTTTTTTGCCTTACAAAGTAAAATTTCTATGATCAAGGTTTTTTGATTGTTGCGTCTGAACAGTTATACACAAGTTTTAAAACATTTCACACAAGCTACACTATGAGTCTATACAGCTAGCATGATGTTAGCTGAAAGCTGCTGGATGATGCATTTTTTCCAAAAGGATGGTGTTGGGGTGATTTGTGCCAAAGGGCCTGGGTTAAGTTGTGCCAACTTATGAATATTTTAAACATATTATTTTATTGTAATTGTACATTGTATTCTTACATTTTATCACTAAAACTATGTGGCATTCTTAATTTTATACCAAAAATAGAAATAGACCATCATGCCACGGAGTTATAAAAGGAAGACAGGCAGGGCTCCCACTCCTCTAGATGAGATGGACAGAGCAGTGAAAGAGGTGGAGAAGGGGAAGTAATGAGGTCTGTGGATGGAAAGCCCATCTTCACTTTCAAAGAAAACGATGAAGGACTCATCCCTATAGAAGATGCGCATAAGAAACTACCCACACCACAAAAACTTGGTGGTACAGCCAGAAGGGAGCAGAAATTTATATTCCCCTATAGCTTCAACAAGTGGGATATCATGTAGTAGTCCAGATCTGTGAAGAGAACTGCAGTCAATTTGGTCTTCATTTGAATTTCATTTTATTCTGAACATGTGCTCATGTGGCGCAATAGGCTTGTAGAAAATTGACCTTTGATGTTGTAAAATAACTTTAAATCAACCTTAAATGAGCAATTTTGTTTTGAATTTGTCTAGCTTTTATATAGAATTACAGTTTCTGAGATCAAAATATACTGTTTTACTTAAATAATCAATGGCACAATTTACCCCAATGTATTCTCTCCAAAGGCACAACTTACCCCACACCGGGGGCAAGTTGTGCCATGGGACCACTTTTTTTCAGAAACCTATATTTCTTAAATACTGTATTTCAGATCCAAAGTGATTGTTCCCAGGGATGCACCACACCCTGAAATATATGTACATATTTTAGTTTGAAGTATTACTGTCATGGCCTCGCTTTTAAGTCACTTTAAGTAAAAACTGGCACAACTCACCCCACTCTCCCCTAAGTATTTTTTTGTCTGTGGCTCATTGGGCACCATAGGGTAGTGTGACCTTCAAGCTTCTTATCACCTGTATAGAGAGCTAGGTGGGGCAAGGCATAGATGAACTTTCCCCACAAGGATTACTGAAGTATCTGTACTCTATTCTACCTCCATACACAGAGAACCTGTAGGTGTGAGCCAATGTGCAACCCCTATTTTCATCAAAATAATTTCATTGTTACCTTAGTATTGGATTGCAGGGTCTGCTTTGAATTCTGTGTATAATTAGCTGGAAACTAGTAAAGATCTAAAGGATCATAAGTGTTTCAAACTCCTGTAGAAACACCAACCAAGGTGAGGTGTGTTATCACATATCTCTGCTGCAAATGAGCCTTTGGATCAGATCCCTTCAATGCCATTATATATATTTCTGCATGTGACCAATTTCCTCAAAGCCCCTGACAGACTCCACAGGAAAGCACATTAGATAGGTGTAACAGTGATCAATTTTATATAGTAGCATCAACGTGGCAAAGAACTACAGAGAACAGGAAACAAAACCTGCTGGTAAACTGGCTGCCACTGCCCAAGATCACACAAACCTCATTCAACTCCAATATTGTTATGTAGGTGTTGATAGATCTGAAATTTGGATTTAATTAATTGTCTTCTGTTGAACCATCTGTAAGGACATCCATCATTAGTTGGAAAATCATCCGCACATTTGTCTAGTAAAACTCATGACAATCCATGCAACTCATTCAAATGCCTCTGAAATACAAACATCTGGATGCTGGCAATTTTATGCGGGGTTACGTTGACAGTTTTGGAATCTGCTGAGCTGTATACAGACGTTCCAAAAAGACAAAAATATGCCAAGGGACACCTGAGGCGGGTAAGTTACCTGGCCTGGAAACACTAGAGATCTTGTCCAGTAAGTACTGAAACTCCATCCTGTATATACGTGCAGGGGGGGAAACACAGGTATAAACACGTGTTCTGTTTGCTTGGTTTAAGGTCTGAAATTCAGGGGTTTTTACAACAGATATAACACGACAATTCTTTGTGTGTAACACTGGGTGCAATACAAGGTGCAGTAACAAGGTGGATAAGGGATATTAAAACTGATTCCGTCATAATCCTGCAGGGTTTCTGGCTCAGCGTTCAATGGACCCGCCTTTGGACTTTTACAAAACAATATAATAATCAATTGCACAAGGGAGCGAAATTAAAACCATGTGTCTCATCTCGTAGCCATTTTCGTTTTACACCGTATTTGACTTTGCATATTTCATATTTATACTGATTAACTTTATACGGTAAAATTTGTTAATATGTTGTTGTCAATTTGTTGTTAATTTTAATCTAAGATTCGTTGCTTTCTGTGATAAGTTACTGTAACAAAGGCGAAAATATTTTTAAATTCAATCCATCAACCGTTTATATTTTACATTCTTATCACTGAACTCTCCTCATAAACATCGCTGGATTCACGACAGGCTATTAGATCTTCTTCCCTCCAGTTGTAAGCCGATTTATCTCTAGAACATATCGGTGCAGAAAATGACTCACGGTAAGGTCCATGGAAGCCACCCGTTTTTGCCGATCCCCATGTTTTTGCACGCAGCGGCGATAAGCCTTATCGGTCTCCCTTGAACTTTCTCCTGACTGGCAAACATGTTTCCCGATCGTCAGCACCCAGCCGAGGTTTGCAATGTGTCTGTCCTCTTCCGCTGTTCATGCTGCTTTATACTCCCACAGATGAAACGCCCTTTGTATAAACTGGGGCGTATTGCATAACATCGCCAAGAAGGTTACAGTATATGCAAAAATGTCGTCCGTGGACCCCATATTCAAAATGATATGACACAAAATAACCACGATGAGCCGCTCTCTGTACCGTTAATAAAGTAAATATCTCCTTTTCATAAAAGACATCAAACCACACTCAGGTTGACAGCTAAGGGAGCATCATAAAAGTCCCTATAATCTAGTGCAACGTAGACGCTTTATTTTGCCAGTTTTAATTTAATAAATATCGTAAATGTATATAGTTAAGACATAACATATGTTATTAATAATGTCTGTAACGGTATAGGTGTATAACAACTACATTACCAAGAATCAGTAATGCAGCTGCATTCAGTTTACTGGAAAACAGAATTATCCAATGTCACTGTTATGTACATCATAATCAAGTGGTCATGTTCCACTGCAGTTCAAAGTTTGGGTCTTCAGCCTGAATTATAAAAACCTGGATTATAATGTATGAGGTTGATAAGGACTGTACAACAAAGTGGAGGTAATTGATAGTCATATCACAGACGAAGGCAGGAATCGGCACCAGACTCCCATAAACATCCACTTGAATTTGGCTTTTAGTGATGAACAAGGGCCTCTGTTGTTTTTGCAAAAGGCCCATTGTACCACACATCTTAACCACTCACTTTGCATGGCAGCAGCACATTTTTAAGGGCTTAATAGGCAATTCAATGGATTAAACTGTCTGGCACTCGAGCCAATATAACACCCAGCATCACAATAAATGGCTTACAAAACCAACAGCCATACGTGTGTCTCCAATCATAGTTATACTTTATGGATTCCAAAGGGAAAATGTAAATATGAACAATATACGTGGAGCCTGCAGAAAATGCTGGGGGGGGGGGGGACTTTGCTTTCGGGTAGCATGGTGATGCTATCTAGTCCTTTTACCTCACACCTCTGCAGACCGGGTTAGAGTCTCTGCCCTGGCTGTGTGTGTCGGGTTTCCTCCCCCACCCCACCCCGAAAAGCAAGACCAGGTAAACTGGAATTACCAAATGTCTGTCTGTGTGTGTGTGTGTGTGTGTGTGAGTGTGTGTGAGTGTGTGTCCACACGCCCTGCGAGGGGTTGGTGTCCCATCTTAGGTCATTCCTCGTTTTGTACCTGTAGCATCTGAGAAAGGCTGCAGAACTCTGTATAGCACAAGCGGATACAGAAAATGGGTGGAAATACATACTGTATTTACTCAGCCTGTCATTTTGCAACAACAAAATGTATCTTGTTCAGTTAATGGCAGCCTTGTATTCACTGGTTTTCTCCAGGTCACTACTGACAGTTTGAAAGTGACGTACTATGGAAAGCACTGCAGACTGAATACTAATGGACAGTGATATCGGTACCAAAGACAGGTGAACTGGGGCCACATGATCATAAAAGTTAGTTATGTCTTCTTTGTGTGGTCTTTGGCTGTGTAGGTTAGGACTTTGCCCGTGATCAGAAGGTCACCGTTTCTAATCCTGAGATTCCACTGCTGGGTCCTTGAGCAAGGCCCTTAACCCAAATCTCTCCAGGCACTGGCTGATCCTACCTTCTCCATTGTACATCATTTTGAATAAAAGCATCCATTGTCCTTACGTCTAAATGGCTATATTTTCACATACACCCCCCTCCCCCCCAAAACAAGACAAACCAAAGAAGCCATTTAATAACCCATATTTTAATAAAACAAGCACAATGTGAAAGGACAAAAAGCACAAAGCGCTGCGTTACATTCCGGCAGAGTACACGGTAACAGCGATAATACTGCGCAGAGACTACGGAAGAGAGGACAGATGGACACACAAAGACTCCAAACTTCCAGTACACTGACCAAGTTCGCCATCGATCAACCGTCTGAAAATATTTCTTATCAAAAATATATCAACAGGTGTATGACTACACATAAAAAGAAATGCATACAATAGCAAATATTTACAATCCGTATGAGAGCTGATTTAATCAAAGTCCTATATACACAAAGTTTGGTAATGTTTAAGTAATGTACAGTTTCAAATTTTCAAAAATAAAATAAAAAATGTTTACAGAAAGGACCACTCACTCCAGGGTAGCAAAGGCTGTTTCTCCTCTCTGAACATTAACTGACTGATTAAAAAAGAAAGAAAATAAACCATCAGAGGTCGTCTTCTACTCTACGTTGCAACATGATTCGATTTTCCAATGCCTGCAAGACAAAAAAAGAAGAAATGCAGAATTTTACAGATATTCAAGCACCAAGAGATTCCTTATACCAGTTTGTAATAAATTTAGCTATTCATAAAGCTGGATATTTTACGGTTCAAACAAATGTATAATTTTTTTAAACAAAAAAGAAAAACACATTACAAATACAAATAAAAACTGTTCTCTTTCAATATTCTATCAACTAGATTAGATTAAAACAGTGGTGCATCAATAATAATAATAATAATAATTATTATTATTATTATTATTATTATTATTATTATTATTATTATTATAAACTAGATTAGATTAAAACAGTGCTGTATCAGACAGACACCCTTGGTCAAAGGCACAGAAACAGTTCAGGTGCCTTAATCTGGGACCTTAAGCTTAGTGCCAGGGAAATTAAAACCAGGGAAATTAAATTTAAAGTAACATAATGTACATTCTGCTGGCGGCTTATGGGCTGCTTTCAAGTCAAAAAGCGAATGAATTAAGCATCATTATTTTTAAATACCAGGTAGAATGTAAGAGTGACCTCAAATCTATGAGTGTACAAAGAAGAACAGAACAGTTCTGAAACAGTGGTGCTCATACCTCTGATCAGAATAAAGTCTGATAAACCACATGTGGTGTAAAAACCACTCAAGTAGTTTGGAAACTGAAAATGATTAAAACGATGATCTAATGCAACACCTGTACAGTTAAGTCAGCAGCTAAACCGAGAGTTTTCCGTTTGTACCCCTGGGTATTTTTCTGAAGCTGTTCAGGATAGGTTCCTTCTTACGGGCACAGCAACCTCTGGGTGACGGATCAACATGATTACAGTTCCTGTAAAGTTCTCAGTTCCGCAGGGCCCCTACTCAGTGCCCTTGGCTGATGAGGGCTTCTTTTGGTGGGGGGCGGGGGGGCATACAGATCTTTGACTCCCATCCCATGGCCCAACACTCACCTGCTGGGCTAGTTGCTGCTCTGTCTCTGAACTTTGAAGACGACCCCCGGTGCAATCTCCTCACTGGGGCGCTTCACGGAGGTCAGCACGCTGCTGTGCTGACCACGTCCTGGTGGGGTGGGGGGGGGGGTCACAGAAGAATCACTTAATATTGCTGGTAACAATACAGGGACTAATATGGAATGGGCGGAGATCCTCACCGGGCTGCGACCCGGCCGTCTGTGATTGTGGACGCTCCTGATTGTAACACATGCTGAGTCCTGCAGGAACATCTGCGGAGAGACAGACAGGAAACGGATTCAGAAAAATAATGACACACAAAATGAACACGGTTGTGGTTTGGGGCTATCTGTACAGGAACAGCACTGCAGGGGGTCTGAGTTCTGACATTTGGCCAAGGCTTTATAGATCTTTAAACTGACTGTCCCCCCGCCCCCGCCCCCTCCACCCTGCCCAAACCAGCCAGTGTTCCCTTATGACCCAATGGTAGGAGGTGTACGGAGGGGTGTAACATTGCACACACTTTGCTGCGCCATGCTGCTGCTGCCCGGCTTGTTATCTCCCTGGGGGGGCGGTAGCATGCCAGCACACCAGTCTCCTGCAGGGTTTACAGGCACCTGGTACCCTATAAACACAGACACACAAAGCACCATGTAAATGCTGCCATGTGGATTTCATTCCACACCCTTAAGCCACATCTCCCCTTTATACCTTATCACAGGAAAACACACAGTGTATCTGTGCCCAGTCCACCAACTCATGCAGGTCTGATGGCCTGATCAGGTACCATCTGACCAGACGGGGAAGGTGTTGGTCCACAGAGAACATTGCAGAAACTCAGTTACACCTAAGGTCTAGCTGGAAGCTCCACATACCGGCATGAGCAGCGCTGTCCTGAGCTCCCTCGCGGAGGGGAAACCCCATGGCAGCACCGGCCTCATCGTTGCCACCACTGGGAGTGGAGGGAACCGTCGCCAGGAGCCCTGAAGAGGGGATGGGGAGATGCGCCCAGTCAGAGCCACCAGCGTAATGATTAGAAGGGACTAAGTCTCATTCGGTCCATTATCCCAGGTATTCTAACACTATGTCCTTACAACTCCTCATTGACTAGGCACGGTCATCATGGCATCTGTATCATCACAAACTATCCCTGAAGCAGAAGTCCATACACGCATTCCAGAGATCTTTCTCTCACACACATCCAGATACTGGACTATAGAGGTGGGAGAATCTGGCATCTCCATATTCTTCCTACAAAGCAGTGATGTTTCAGCATAAGAGTCTCCTCCCAGCTCTGAGAGTGGCTCCAGAACTCACCCAGGCCACGGTAGCAGGACAGCTGCTGGTAAATCTGCTTCATGCGCTCAATGTTGAGCCGGCTGGCCTCCGCGTGATGCACCATGGGTTTGGGGTAGTGTACGCCAATGATGCACTTGGCCATCTTCTGCACGCCCTCAGGGGCATTCCAGGGGTCGTAGATGTACTTTGCAGGGAAGCCTCTCAGGACTGGCAGGTAGCGTCTACAGACAGGCGGAAGCACACATTCATAAAAGACTGTTTTAATTACAATTGATTCATGCGTTGGTGAAGTATGGGCCTGCAGATTTGTTAATCCAAGACTTGATGTTGACTCTCAGAGACCATATAGACAGAATTCCACCAGGACTATTCATGTTTCCCCATGTCATATACATTGACTTACGTTCGAGCCCATCCATCTCATTGCTGCTCATCCTCTTCTTTTTCTACCTTTAACTTTTCCAAGCATTATGGTCTCTTCCAAATAAATAGGTCTTCTCATAAAGTCCCCAGAATATGCGTTTCAATCTGACCATTGGGGTTTCAAGTGACAGTTCAGTCTTGGTTTGGCTATACCTTGTGGTACAAGGTATCCTTAAAAGCTTACACCAGGAACAAAGTTCAGAGTCATCAATACTCTTCCTGTCCTGCTTCTTCAGTGGCCAGATTCCTCATCAATAAAGGCTCTGTTCACACCTGGCATTTACATGCATCTCCACTTGTAATCGGATCTCACTTTCCCACAACTTTAGATAAGTACGCAAATCACTTCCGTATGCAGAATCTGCCACGCATTAAAAGTAGGAGAAGAAATCAAAAGCTCTTTGCGCATTTCAGGGTAACCAAACTGTCTAAAATGTTTGTATGGAACACCATAATACTCAAAATGAAATTAAATTATCTATAAAAATAAATAAATATATATTTAAATAATTAATGTGTCCATTAATTTCTAAATAATTCCTAAAGGTAATATATTTCATAATGTTTGTCTTCTACGTATAATCTTTAAACTGTATTTCATAATAATGTTGTGATTTTCAATACAGTCATTATTATGAAATATGATTTCACATTGAATGTGATGACTTAAAAGAAAATCAAACTATAGGCTATTTCACAGTAAAGTTTGACTTTTCATGTCGTAGACATGTATGTAGGTGTGCGCACCAGTACATGTCACATAGTAAGAAGAGCCATAACCAGAGCCGAAGAGAAGAGAGACTGGTGGAGCTGCTGACCTGATGTAGTCACCGTTGGGGTCAGTGCGGCGGCCGAAGCCCACGGGGCAGTAGCAGTGGAAGAACTGCTGAAAGAAGGAGCTGCAGGAGAGCCACATCCAGCTGCCCGCGTTCACGCTCCAGTCGGCATCCAGCAGCAGCTCCTCGAACACCTTGGGAAAAGGGGGTGTTTGGTTAGCCACTGATAGAGACATCCGGTTACTGCATTCACACTCCAATCAACATCGCACAGCTCCTCAAACACCTTGGTAGGACAAGATGTTCATGTAGCAGTTAAGCAACACTGGCAGCCACATCTAGTTACTGTGTTCATGCTCTAATCAACGTTCAGCTCTGTATCCTGCAACCTTTTGGCCTCCATCCTCTGTTACCTTGACTTCAATCATAAGCCCTCTCCCCACTCCCCTCTCTCGTACCTTCATGCCCTCTTCCCAGCTGATCCACAGGTCCCCCCGGGTCAGGAAGCAGGCCACAGCGTGCCGGGCCAGGTGGTGAATCCAGCCCTCCTGACGCAGCTGGGTCATAATGGCATCGATCCAGGGGAAGCCGGTGCGCCCCTCAGCCCACTTGGCCAGGGCCTCGGGGTTGCGGTCCCAAGGAATCTGCACGCAGATGGGGTTTCCCTCCATCTTGTCGAAGCGCGGGTTGTTGGTGGCAGCGGCATAGAAGAACTCACGCCACAGCAGTTGGCCGTAGAGAGACAGTGGGGGGGAACTGTTCTTCTTCACCTGCGACACAGAGCACAGATGGTCTGAGCCTCGACTCATTGGCTCGAGTACAGAGACTACAGTTGTGGACATCCAGTCCCAAGCTTCAATTTCAGGATGACGACTAGACTGTTTCTCAGTATTTAGCGGTCAGTTTGAACACCACACCCAGTGGATAATACCAGGCAGACATGATTAAAGGCAAAGGAAACATTTTTAATGTGATGTCATTAGCATTAGCAGGTAATCCGAGTGCATTAGGATGAATTCACGGACGATTACATCACCCACGTGGAATGGAATTAATCCTTTTATTATAATGGGAAGTTGTAATTGTGGATTAATTCTGAAAGCGTGTGGACTGATCATCCTGAAATTCAGATCAATCGTCCATAATTGCTGAGGTGTTTTTTTCTGTTCCTACATTATACTCCCTACTGGAGTACAGTCTGGGGGCTGTTTTTTTTATTCTCCTCTTCTCTCCTCATGTAATTCTGTTTTCTCTGTTCTTCCTATATCCCCCGTCTTCCTGACCTGTCTACCCCCTATAATGTGATGTTTATATATGTATGGTCGGATTGATGGCCAGTTTTCGCTGGTACTTGTGACTAGTGACATGGTGTATTGCAACAGCAATAAAGTGTCATTCCATTCACCCCGAATGTTACCAAACTGCACGAACATGTTATTTACCGATCCCCTGTAAAAAAACCTATTTCACCATAAATAACAAATAAAAAGAAGCCAGGATGCAAATCTGGGCCGTTAGATCGGCATGCAGGATGCTTATCTTGGTTTCGGGAGACAACACCCTATATTGCCTTTTGGGGGGTAGGGAGGCATGGCGCAAATAAGGACATCGGGCGCAAGGACGCCTATCTTACTATATTATAGCAAGCAGCATCACTCGGACAAAAGGGGGAATTGGAGTACATATTGCCTGGCCAGCTTACCCCCTGCCCGCACGCAACACTAAATTTAGTATAAAGGAAAGGGGAGATCTCAGTGTTGACCGGAGCTCAGCCGTGGGATAAAGCATCGCCCGGCACTTTCTCGGGACTCACGTGTTGGTCTCCTGCCAGGGCTGAAAAGGGCTCCCCAGTCCGTGGGTGAAGGTGGGTGATGATGGTACGTCCGAGTGTAAATAGTTTTGCAGCTGCTTATGCGTTTATTTGATTACGGGGATTGATTATCAATTCTCGTGATAAAAATTAGCATTTTCTATATTTTATTGTTTCTTTTCTATATATAATCGTTCGTATGATATATATACGATTCTATATCCCTTGTAGTACGAGGTTATTTTGTATTACATTCGATACGATAGCTTGGTATTGATGTTAATGCGAGGTTATTTTGTATTACATTCGATACGATAGCTTGGTATTGATGTTAATGCGAGGTTATTTTGTATTACATTCGATACGATAGCTTGGTATTGATGTTAATGCGAGGTTATTTTGTATTACATTCGATACGATAGCTTGGTATTGATGTTAATGCGAGGTTATTTTGTATTACATTCGATACGATAGCTTGGTATTGATGTTAATGCGAGGTTATTTTGTATTACATTCGATACGATAGCTTGGTATTGATGTTAATGCGAGGTTATTTTGTATTACATTCGATACGATAGCTTGGTATTGATGTTAATGCGAGGTTATTTTGCACTACTTATTAGTGTTTTTTTGAGTGAACCTAAGCGTGCCTGTTTGTTCCTTCGAGAGCCTTATATCCCTCTCTCATCCAATTTTAATACATCCGAGACAGATGTTCATGCAGTGATGTGCCTGTGGATAAGGCGCCCCCTGCAGTTCACACAGCATCCTGCAACGTACCTTCTTGTAGAGGTCAGTCAGCTTGAAGTAGAAGAGGCGACAGGAGAGACAGCCGAAGCGGAGGTAGGGGCTGAGGCCGGTGGGGCTGGCCAGCAGGGAGTTGGCATTCATCCGAGGCCTCTCAAAGTTGGCCACCCAAGCCTGCGAGGGGAAAGCCCAGAGCAGAGCCACCTCAGTTCACACTTCAGCAGGGCTGAAGCAGCAGGCCTTATGGCGCTTCCTGGAGGTTTACCGTGATGCATTTATTAAATGCACAAAAATAAGCATTTATCTTTTTGAAACTTTACTAAGGATATTAATGGAGGTTATTGTAAAGAAACTAAATCCTCAATGGTGACAGAAAATACCAAACTGTATTAAAAAGATTTCACCCATATTTCTCCCATAAGTACAACAACAACCTTATATGGCACAGATAGACAGTGTAAAGCCAACTATCTTTGTGCAGGTCATACAGTAAGGAATAAGATATCTGTAATGAAACTGGCAACTAGTGTTAAGAATCCCACCCCCACAACCTTACACAGGATAAGACGTTTGTGATGGGTGGATCATCCTGGAGTCAGATGGAAAGGTGAGTCCCTCCCTTTATTTAGAACATACTTAAGCAGTAAAACTGTAGCTAAAATGAAATAACTGGTGATATAAAACACCAAACACAAAAGCTGCAAGCTGCAAATATTGATGATCTAGCTCTCCACTGCATTTTGGGTGCTGTGGGACATTTATATGCTGCTGGATTAAACGTGAGACATTTTAACAACCCCTTAAGGGTACAGAAACGTTTCTTAACTTCCACTTGTGACCTTCAGATGGCAATGTTGAATCAGTAAGGACTGCACACTGATGCATAACTGCACAACAGTAATGATTCAGCTGTATTAAGTGTCTATTTATTTTAATGTCTTATTTAAAAATATTCCTCTGCCTTTGTAAAGCACTTTGAATTTCATTGCGTCTGAATAGTGTTATATAAATAAACTTGCTTTGCTCATCAGTTTAGTGCACACAACCATTTTTATAAACGCTGTTCTTTATAATGTCATACAAGGTTTACAATAATTCAGTCATCTACCAAGCATTTATCCCACTCAGGGCCTATCCCACGCAGCACTGGACACAAGGCAAGGGAACACCAGTCCATCACAGGACACACATACACACATATGTAATTATACCTTTGTGGGGACTCTCCATTCATTTCTATGAGGAAAACTCTAATCCCAACATAACGACCATAACCCCTACACAGCCCTAACCTTAACCATAAGTAACCAAACAAAATAGCCTTTTTTGATTGCATTCACAGATCTTTGTGGGAACCTGACAAATGGTCCACACAATGAGAGAAAAAAAAAACAGTTTTATTATATTGTGGGGGACATTTGGTCCCCATAATGTAATATAAACATAATCCACATACACACAAACACAACTCAGAAATTCCAATTAGCCACGGTGACAATTTATGTTTAAAGAAGTTGTAATTGTGCCAGATAGTTAGCATATTACTCACTATTGATACTATACTGTGCTATGTGTCAGTATATGATGGTCAGCAATGACACAGGTGAGGGTGTTCAGTGAATGAGACTGCCCTCTGCTGTCACATACACAACCATTGGTCACATGACTGCTTCCCACTGGATGACAGCAGGAAGTGATTGACAGCACTCAGTAGTCCCACCCGCCATGGGATCTGAAACCACGCCAATACAAACGGGGGCCAGCAAGCCTGTGGAGTCTCACCTTTCTCTCTAGATGCCTCTCCAGCCGAGTGAGTGCCTCAGTCTCCCCTCCTGGCCACACGGCCGTGGAGAGACCCTCCGTGTTAAAGCCTGCAGGGCCAGGAAGGAGGCCCAAGGTTAGCATCAATACAGACGGCGAGAACAAGGCTCCAGCTCGAAGACGATCCATACGCACCAAGCTCCTCCAGGGAAGGCACCCCAAACTTGTCGTCATGGTCGTCTGACACGGGCGTGGCGCACTTGGCCACAACGTCGGCCGTGATGGGCTCCGCTGGAGTCTCCACCGCCTCCATGCAACTGATCAGGCTCTGAAAGCGCTTGTAGGTCAGGGGCGACTGCCCTCCATTCAGCTCGATGATCCTGCGCAGGGATTCGGCAGGTGAGGGGCCTAGCAAACAGCTTCTGGGCGTCCAGGGTCCGTTTGTTTATTTTTATTCACTGTCGGAATCACTCCCTGGAATCGTTTGTAAAACTAAAATGAACTGAATTTGAGCGATCATGACTTTCTCCTCCTGGAGACTCTACCGGTCTGCTCATTGACTCTCTTATTAGAGCTTGTTTTGACCCATAATTATGCAGCACTGCCGTGTTCATATGGGGAGGACACCACACCACACAATCTTCTGAAAGAACTATTGTGTTCATATGGCAGTTAAGCAGTAAATCAGTTTCTTTTCCTACAAAACTAAACAAAACCAGCCTGATTCGTCGTTGTGGAAGAAAGGATTTTTTTCCACATGTGTACAAGTATAAAATTTCACACTAGTCAGTGAGTGTACATGTGTTTATACATGACATATTGAAAGTCAGTGCATTATCCACCTTCAATGCCAGCGAATCACAGCCCACAGGGGGCGGGACTACGACTGAACTCACTTATCCAAATCGTAGAGCGTGTGTGAGATCCGCACAGTGACCTCCACTCCAGCCTCGCTGGCGAGCTTCCTGATGGCCGCGTCGCGCTCCTTCCCAAACGGCTCCGAGTCGTATTCGTACGACAGGCGGCTAATGTTCCATTCCTGAAGGGAGACGGGAATCAAAACAAACATTACATCGAAAAGAAAGCCTCTGATTCTTCAGCCATTTCTTCTATCTGTTCCATATTTATTAGGGGTGCACCGATCGATCGGCGCACCGATCGATCGGCCTCGATCACGTTAATTTGAGGGGATCAGAAATCGACCATATTCCCATGAGATCCACCGATCTTAGTTATATGCTTTTAACTCTTTGGGATCGAGTATGTCGTCGACGACATCGCGTACTTTTCGCGTACTTTTCGCGTCTATTTCAGTTTATAAATATCTCGCTGAAATCTTAATGTATAATCATGAAAAAAACGCTGGCTAAATCCGTAATCTGTCTTCTTTTCAAAACGTCCATTGGCGGAAGTATTAAAGTTTTTTTAATTAGGTTAAATCGGCAAAAAAGTAAACCATGTCATCTTACTTTGTTTTACCTGCATCGGGGGCGTGTAGTACCGCTCTCACCCGAAGATCGCTATTCACATTCTAAATAGCCGCATTAGCGCGTATTCAAATCGCATTCGCATGGTAATTTGATTAACAGCGCAACGGTGAAACGCGATCCAGATACATCCCCTTCAGCGCCATAAAAGGGGGTTGGGGACGTGGCCAGGTGACAATGGCTCATTCATACACATGAAAGTTGCTACATATTCAATGAAAGGAGCCAGAAATAGTTACATGAGTTAGGTTTTTCTTATTTATTTATCCAAATTAATGTTGCATCTACACCATTTAGTCATCTTCATGTAGCCAAGACTTTGGTGATCAGATATCTGGGATCAAAACAAACTGCCAGCATTGCTTACTATGTACTTTTATAATGTTTCTGCAAGTGTTCCAAACTGCATTTTGCAATGTCTATACTT
The DNA here is from genome assembly GCF_048594095.1 of Paramormyrops kingsleyae. Lineage (NCBI taxonomy): Eukaryota > Metazoa > Chordata > Actinopteri > Osteoglossiformes > Mormyridae > Paramormyrops > Paramormyrops kingsleyae. The sequence continues at coordinate 37,737,239 of NC_132799.1, forward strand.
TGATGTCAAATTTCAAACTTAACAAAAATCTGACATATTTACAATATATATTAAAATAAAGATGAGTGTAATGGCAAAACAAATATATAAGAAATAATTTATTTGCCATGAATTAAGTGTGATGAAATGTGTGATCATGCCCCAGTCAGTGAAAGTGTGTTTCCTACCCCTAGGCCCCAGAGGGTTAAATCAGCCTTTTCTCCCATTCCCAAGAGAGGTGCAGTGCAGGCTGCCTCCCTCCCTATTTTTTGGACAAGTGTGTCATAACAGCTATATATATATTTTTTTTTACAAAATTAGAGAAATTAAAGTCTGGAAGAAAAAATATGATTTTGTAGTTCAAACAGCAATGCTCATTTATATGTTCATTTATATTTGAGGACACTACCTCATGTTTTGTGAGTATTCATATCAATTTACTCAATAAAAATGGAAACATTGAAGTAACTGTCTTTTAGTTATGAAAGAAACAAGATCGGCAAAAAAAAATCGAGATCGGCAGGTAAGGTTGCCTAAGGATCGGTGATCGTTGATCGGCCAGAAAACTGCAATCGGTGCACCCCTAATATTTATTCCATGAAAACATCTCTCTGCAGCTCCTAGTACTGTCTACGCTGATGTTTTGCGAGTACCTTTGTTGTCTGCGCTATCAAATTCTACTACGTTACTGACTGGATGGCAAGAGAAAGAATTCCTCTATTTTGATGTACAAAAGGCAAATCAAGAATCATAAATCTTTATTTAAAAATGAGTAACTGATAAAATTTTTGTCTGCTAAAGCTAACAATATCTGAATTTTAACATGGGCGCCGAAATTTAAACAAGCCAAATCTGGAACCTTTTCTGAAAGTATTATTTGTGACAATTCCACCGATTCCACTATATAACATTACACTTATTCAGTAGATGCTTTTAACCAAAGTGATGCACATTTTTTGTGTGAGAGCGAGGTTAAACAGTTCCTGACAAATTTTAACTGACAAACTTCCAAATACATGCACAATGTCCAAACCCACTAAGCTACACCCCTGAAATCTCTCTCCCATCACCTTAAACAGCCTGGGGAAGACATCAGTCGGCTGGCCCCGGATGACAAACAGGCGTGAGTTGAGCTTACGGAGGCTGGTGTCCAGGTCCTCTAGACACTGCAGTAAAAACCTGGGAGGGTAGGCAAAACAGGGGAGGAGAGGGTTAAAAAAAACACCACTTCGAACCAATCAAGCCACCCCAGTACTTCCACAAGCTGTCTCCCATAATGTCACACAGAAACTCTCAAAGAATACCTCACTATCCCTCCTGTTTGACGCAGCTCTGTCTCTTTAAGACCTCTGAATTCAATCTAAGCATAGCTGAAATGGTACCAAGTTCAAAGATCCAGTCTGAGCAGTGAAACCGGATCGTACAGAATGTTCCAGGGCCTGAGAGGCATGGTGTACTCAAGGAGATGGCCGTGACGTGGAGGACATTTCTGAATGAAGATGAGAGCGCTCAAATCATGGGTGGGATGAGGGAGAAACCGGTAACACACAGCTTGAATAATGGCACGTCACCATGGAGATGTTTGGTGCTGAGTACAAAAAAAAATAACCTTGTTATTCTGTCTCAGTTCTCCTGAAGGACTGATTTGTTACCTGCTTAAAGTCAGCTTAGGGATATTAGGACTCAAAAGTATTATTTACTACTAATGCATCAGAACTTCCAAAGTGAAGAATCTTTTTTTAAATAGGAGAACCTAGCCTTTGGTTTGAGTGAATGCTGGTTATACAAGAGTAATAATGACACCACACATCACTGAACATGCTCCTCTTTTTGCGAGGAAAAGACTAAGCCGAGGCTTTAAAAAGCTATTGCAATAATGAATCATCCCACCATGAGTCAACTGACCTAGAAACCCAGATCAAGCTAGGCCCAATGCTTGTCACCACTCCTGGCACCCAGCAGGGGGCGACCAACCATGAACAGCATCAACTGAGGCAAGTCACTCCCACTACCTCCCATTGCCTTTTCACTGAAGAATACAAGGGAATTGTCTTCTGTTGGTGTTCTGTATGTGTAAATTAATGTAACTTGTTATGAAACTACCCACAAGACCAATGGGATTCAGTTGTATGTTATAAAATGCTGTGGGTGGCGCTACAGCTGCTAATTTGCTGTGCTCTGTTTGAGGCGCTCCTCTAATCTGAAGCCAAGCGGCAGCCGCAGGCCACTACCTCCCAGAGACGGTCGCTCGTCAAAGGCTGGCCATGATCCAGGAGCATGTGCGTCACCAAAAAAAAATTAAAAAGATGAAATAAAACGCATGAGTCAGTGAAAATTAACCAGGGCTGGCCAGGCCAGAGGAGAGAACATGCCAGTCTTACAGGCATGCAGTCTAGGATGGGATGGGACGCACGCAGGCAGAGGACGGCGTGGAAGAGCGCAGGTAAAACCGCAAGTGAACACCCAGCCCCAGCCGCAACTTTGTCATTTCCACAATAACTAAGATGGGCTCATCACTCAAGGACTGTGTAAAAACAGCTGTTTTTTTTTTGGAAAAACGTCCATATGGAACGATAAGAGGTAGGGACATGCAAAGACTTTACGACAGCTTTGGGTGTGTTCAGCTTTAATGGCAGAAAGCCATTTCATACAACAGAACCCCCCCCCCCCCGCCCCCATAACCCTCCTCTCCTCTGGCAGCAAACAGACATACGATCGGAAGGCCGCAGGCGCTGTACCAAAGCCATGAAGTACACACACAATGGGAGTCAATTCAGAAGAAACAACCAGCCATATAACTGTACTATTTCAGAGCAAAACTGTACACCGTGTTCCAGGGCTGCAGATTAATATGTATAATTATATCATTCACTTGAATATCCTGTAATCAACTCTGCTCTGAATGATCTGCTTCTGGTTTTAACGGCAGAGAGGAGAAGTCCTACAGTGGACTGGAATGCCATCCGGGGAATCTCCAATCCTGTGTCCCTGTAACAACCCTGTACTGATAAGCTGTGTTTAAAAGGAAGGATATACATATAAATTTAAGGTCACAAGCTGGGAAGGGAATACATGAAAATAGAGCAAGCAGGTTAAGCATCAATAAAACTGAACTATTATTCAGTAAAAATAACAAATACTATTTGACGGATTGGGTATCGGCCATGCGTGAACGATCCACATCCTATACTTACTTATTTAGTTTTTAGTAATCTCCAAATTCATAAATTTCATATTAAATCTATTTGTACAATCAATCGCACGCCAGCTCTTTCCCATTTTACATGTGTTTTTTGCGGCATTCAAATCGAACGCTATCGCTGCCCCTCAGTCTTTTTTGCTACTCAGTGGGTGTGAGGACAGTGACTTCCGCCTGCTGTGATGTCATGCGCATACCCTTCGCAGTACGAGGAGCGTAAGATAAGATGTGACGATCTGGTAGTATGTGACGCTTTTAAAAGAAACTAGTAGCACAGCGATTTGCAATCTTTGTAAAATTAAGTTTTGAGTCGTGGAAATACGGTTTAATGGACAATCCCACTTAAAGCGCACACAACTGTGCAAGACAAAAAGAGCAATGGATGATTTGGGAGTCCTAAACTTGGACTGAAAAAATGTGGATCACCCATCTCTACTAAATACTACAACCCAGTGTCCTCCCCCAGAAAATCTGTTAATGTTTTATCACAAACACCAACTGAGAACCAGATTAACACCAAATTAAAACATAACCAAAAAAACTCAAACAAATGACTGCAGAGGTACAATTCTGAGACTCCAATCTAGAGCTGGGCGATATGGCCTAAAAATAAAATTTCAGATTTTTTTCACAATAAATCCGATTTTCGATTTTAATCTATTTTCCCCTCCCCTACTCAAAATGTCAAACCATGACAAATACATGGTTCAAAACAAGTTTTAACTTTAACTCTCAAGTAAAAAAAATAAAATAAAAAAATAACTCACCACTGCAAGACTGAACAGAGCTCAACCGGAAACTGTGAAAGCTTTTTATCTAAAATCCTTCACTCAAAAAGAGACTGTAAATGGACTACAATATATAATGTATACATATTGTCTGCATGAGGTGGGAAAGTTTTCTGAAATGCCTGATATTTCATTGTATTGTTGCTTACAAAAATTCAATAAAAATTGTTGATCAAAAAGAAAAAAAAAACAAAGTGCAATCTGACAAGCCAAAAAAGATGCTTGTAAATGAGATGGAAGACCACGCCATTGTAAACACTTTTAGAAACTTGTAAAAACTTTTAGCATGTTAATGAATCCCGGCTTTTCCACAGTATGTATGGGCACCATGTCTTTTGCAATATACATCGCGACAGCGTTTGTTATCGCCTTCCACTGTGCCCGATTCTTATCATACGGCACATAGTTCGAAAACGTGTCAGGGATGGTTGCTTGCTTAACTTTGGATGTTGTGCTGGTGCTGCGGCTATTTTAATTTCGCTGGGAGCTGCACTTCTCCCACTCCGCTGTGTGCCTCTGCTTTAGGTGCTGGAATAAATTTGTCGTGCTGCTTCCTTTGGTTGCAACAGTTTTAAAACAGACTCTGCAACGAGTACTTGTTTAGTCTGTGTGTGACGGCGCAAAACCAAACCATTGCCATGTGGCAGTGGTGGCTTGATGGTTAGGGTAGCGCACTTGTAATTGAAAGATTGCAGGTTCGAATCCCCCACCAGCAAGTCACCACTGAGGTACCCTGAGCAAGGTATCGTCCCCAAGCACTGCTCCCCGGGCGCTGAATTAGCTGCCCCCTGCTATGTCACGAAAGTCACATATGGGTCAAATGCAGAGGTCACATTTCGTTGTTGCGCACTGTGTGCTGTGGTGTGTTGACAATGACCACTGATGACTAAATTCTAATTCTAATGTTGTTTGTGAATCCGCTACAGTGTTTGGGTGCGCTGCACTAATTTACCCATGAAGAACGGTGCTTCGCATTAGTTCCGCTTTTGGCGCTCGCGTGTAAAATAAGTAATAAAATCGATTTTCATAAAAACACATCGCCCTGAACTGTAAATTCGAAGTAATCGATAAAATCGATTTATCGCCCACCTCTACTCCAATCCTAAAAATTGCAATAAGACACTTTTGTTAAGAATAAACTCATTTATGGTTGAGTGCAGATGTGACATAAAACATTTAGCCACAAATACACCTTAAGAATAAAAACAGGTACTCTTCAGTCTTATTTAGTGGACAGGTTCTACACAATGAAGCCTGAATTAAAGAAAAAAGTTAGAGATGTCCTGATCCGATCAATTCAATATTTATATCTGCTGATTTTGAGTCTCAATCTGATCTTTTAAGTAATATTTAAATCTACATAGGCATATAGTATAGGCAGCGGTGCAGTCTTCATCTGAGATTCCACAGTATTCTTCCTTATGATGTTTCTGCAGTTTGTAGTTAAAGCTATGTGCCTCAGGTGTACTGCACAACTGCTAAAAAATTGCGTGGAAGTGGGAAATTTCATAGATCGGGAAGTGGGAGTGACTTGCCTCAGTTAATACTGTTCAGTACATTGGGGCCCATGTAGTTACAGTATTGTGCAAAAGTTTTAGGCAGTCGAAGAAAATGATGTTTAAATTATCTTCACGTTGGTGTAAAACTATGATATTATGTCTGGGCGAGTGTGCTAGCTTAGCCGTTTCTAATCCCCTCCGTCACCCCTGTATTTGCAGCAATCATCCTATTTTTTGACTCAACCACAACCGTACCTCATATGCCTAATTAATACTTCACTGACATTTAAAAATAATTTACTTAATGAATGAATGAAGTGAGCCGGCTGAGGTGCCGCTGAGCAGAGGTTTAGGAACCGAAGCAGTGCTCCTCCAGCCAAGCTATCAGCAACGTTTTGGAGAACAAGAAGTTCTTGTTTGTTTTTATTGTGTTACTCTTCATTTGAATATGTTCCTATGTTAAATTGTCATTTATATATACAAATATACACTGACTAAAATGTTTTCTGACAACCTAAGGTTTTTGCACAGTACTGTACAAGTGCTACTAGGCTAAGCGTGCAATGGGTGACTAGTAAAAAGTGCGAGTTAACTATAGGAATGAGAGCCATACAAACACTACATAAAAGCTAACAGACAAGCCATGCATATAATGGCGCTTTTCCACTGCATAGTACGGCACGACACGGTTCAGTTCAGCTCACTTTTGGGGGGTTTTCCACTGGGAACAGTACCTGGTACCTGGTCCTTTTTTTAGTACCACCTCAGCCGAGGTTCCAAGCGCGCCGAACCGTTACCAAAACGTGACGTGTAAACTCTACTGGTCACTGATTGGCCGGAGAAAATCGTCATTACTGCGTCACTGAACTTGCGACACGAGACACAACAGACCCGCTAGATTTTTAGCACAGCCAGCGAAGGTTCGGACGCACCATTTTGTTTTAACTAAAAATGGTCTTGCTGTTAAAAACATCCACATGCCGAAAATGAAGAACACCATTCCGTCGATATGCTCCATTGTTGTGTGTTTGTTTGTGGCGCATTTACGATGATGTCACGGCAATAGAGGCGGCGCAACTATAACGACACGTGAATAATCCCGCCCACTCTAAAGCGGCACTAAACTGCAGTCGAAATGCAAACTGAGCCAAACCAAGGTGAGCTGTACTGAACCGTGCTGTGCCGTACTATGCAGTGGAAAAGCGCCATAAGTAACAAGAAACACCAGCAGGAAACAGAGTAAATGATGTACAAAAACGGAGAATCCAGAAGAACCTCTTCCTTTCTTGATCTTAATCCGGTGATTAAAAATTACATTCAGCTTCTCATTGAACTGCTTCAGGCCTTTCTATGTAAGGGTCTGTATGGAAAATTTTATACCCAGATAAATGAGGAGACCCACTCTTTGTAGTGTTTGGACGGCTAACATATTTCGGGAATCTGAAGCACAACAGCGCTTGCAATAGGTCAGACCGTAACCATTTATATTACCACTGGAGGACACACATGCCACACCATGTGACCACCCAGTCAGCATCTGTCACACTTCAGGCAGAGGTAAGTCCTGTCTGAACAACATGTTATCCATAACAGCGGCGGACGGTGAGGGGTAGGGATTTGGCACAGACCAGGACACAGAAGGCGAGGTGGGAGCACATAGGCTGTGTCTGGGGCAGTGGGTCATGATGTACTCATGTAACATCACAAGCTCAATCCTCAGTGTACGTGAAACTTATGCAAGACAAGGGCTTGACCCAGCGTGGTAACAGAACATAGGTTCTGTTAGGGCAGATTTAAGTAGAACTACAGTACTATAAGCTATTTAATACTCTACTAGGCAAAACAGGATCACTCAAAAAAAATGCTCCCATTTCACAAAAATGCAGGGGTGTTACATTAGCTCCGTGGGAAGCCCAATTACCTCACATCTATAAAACTAACTTCATGGCTAGAGCAGAAAGCCTTTCTGTCTAACTTCAGCATTACCCATCTATGCTAGTTTGCATTTCATCTCCATTTGATCGCTATAGAAACATCAGTAGTCGACCAGCATCAGCACACAGTGTACTGCAATTCATTATTATTAAAGCTGGAAATGCCACCGGGTTTGTACGGTTGAAGTACAAGATAGCAGGTTTCACATACAGAATAAAAGGAGGATCCATCTGGTGCTGGGGAGGGGGGGTGTTCTCCAGTCCCTGGCACAGAGGATGATGTGGAGGGAGGTAATCAGAGGTCATCCCAAGGAGATAAAAGTGGGTCAGTGATAAAACCTGCTGTTGAGACCTGTCAGCACAGTGCCCTAGTTTCCCCATCAAAGCAGAAGGGAGGGAAAGACTTACATCACCCTGTTATGTAAGTGAGCAGCCCCGCCACTCCGGAGTCCCCTCCCTAAACTGCAATGCACGGGGACGTCACTGGAAGGAAATCACGACGAAAGGCGAGGTTTCAAGCTGCGCCGCTTCAGTAAGCTTCTCAAAACACACCCCACGGCAATATCCACACCCTCCTGCAGCTAAAAGCTCCACAGACATTCAGCTATACAGTCTTTGATGCCCAAATCCGGATGTCATTCTCTACAAGAATACATTTTCACAAATACCTTTCTCAACAGTCACATACCTTACAACAAAGCTTCATAATCATTAGCTGGAACAGGGAAAAAAATGACGTTTCTAGTTTGCTGCTATCTGGCTGACTTTCACTTTCTTCTGGAGCTGAACGTTTCACTGGAGCAATTGAATAAGCAAATAGTGGTTTCATGTCACAGAAGCCAAAATTTTATGGCACAAACTTGCAAATTCAATTAAAACAACACATTTTTTTTAAATGCAATCCACTCCTGTTCAGTGCACTAACTGCCATATTGCATTTGTACTGCTAAGGTAAACGTTTATTGAACAGTAAAAAAAAAAAAAAAAAAATGTGGTTTACTGAAAAAGACAATTTTGCTGCATTTAAGTCGCTTTTTGAATAAAGAAAATTGGCTGAGGTCAGGTTAAAAATCATAGTAGTAGTATTAAAATGTGCACATAAAATATTACTCAGACCAAAACCTGACGTTTATTGCACATCTCTGCTGTCCACACGACAGTCCAGAACAAAAATTTAAATATTTAAAAATATGGCAATAGATACTATTCCCATTTGTAGTTAGCAGTTATCTGTTGCTGCGATCATAATTAGCTGGTAACAGTTAGGTCCCCCAGTTTAAGGAGGCACTGTATTCAGCAATATTTTAAGATATTCATATTTTTACCATACCAGTGCTAGCAGACAGAATGAGAATTTTGCTGAGTGAGCAGCTTGGAACCTTCCAAATTTTAATGTCATTAAATGCGTTTCATTCCACACATTTCAACTTGAGAACTCACACAATAAATGTTTGGTTATGTTTGCACTGAATAACATTTTAATCTAATCTCAAGTTAAAATGCTCCCATGCTATTGATAGTTTCTGCCGTTTTCTATCCATCGTCTTTTTGCTCTTCCCCATTTCCGTTTCCTTCCATTACTCTTAACAACAACGCACTTCTCTATGAGAGCTCCGGTTAATATCATCCATGCATGAATTAAAGAGGACATGAATTCAAGCCAACTTGGTGGTAACAAGTGTAGTGATTGCAAATCTCTTCATGGATTGGGTCTTTTTTTGAGACATTACTGCACATCAGGTTGGGGGTCATTAAGAGGCACATTGGCTTTATTTTTAATTGTTTTTTTTAAGGTTGAGAGAATCATTGCAACTAATAATCCGAGACAATCTAATATTACAATAAATGAAAGCCAACAGATTTTCATAAGTTATGATCCCATGTAAGATAACTGGGTCGACGTTGATTAAAAAGAGACCCAAATCAGACCTGACAACAAACGGATTTCAGAAAATGAGTAGTGGTGCTATCAGAAGTTTATACATACTGGACACTATGGTTATGATCGGTAAAGAACGATACGAAAAAAGATTAATAATAATCCGCCTGGAATGTAATGTCTTTTACAAGTTTTATTAAAACATCACTGTGCAAAAATCATTTATATACTGCTAAGAGAAAAACATGGGTTTGCAGGATGCTAGTCTATAACGAAAGGTAAGACTCTCCAGGTGGTTCTCGGATATGCTGCCACCAAAGGGATGAATAAAAAACGCTGCCTTATAAGCAGTGAGCATAACGGCGGCACTTGAGCTCCGTTGCCCAGTTACAGGAAGTGCGGCGTTAGGAAATTTGCCACGTGTCTCTCCCATCTACACGAATGTGAGGCAGCTTCCCCACCATTTGCACTCTACTACTGCACAGAGACAATTACAGCATGTGTTACCCTCGGTACTACACATGCATACAATGAGTGACAAGCAGAGAGTTTCACAATACTTAAGTACATAGACACAGGACAGTGTGAAACAGGGGGCTGGGATAAGCTATTAATATGTTAGTTTCAGAGCTATTAGACAGGATCAGCCCTTGGCTGACAAAGCGGGAAGTGTCCCTGTGTGCCCTGGCATGTCTGGGACAGCAGGTCTCGCAGAGACATTGTGGGACAGAGGAAGACCCTCTCAGCACAAGGCACCTGGATTGGTCAAGGCCGAGAAAGCTCTTAAACAGCTGATTGTCAAGCAATTGCTATTGCATCCAGAAATGGAGAAGCCTGACTGTTCACGTTTTGGTTATCGTCTGGGTTATATTTATCAACTGCCATGAACAGAAATTCATGGCATGCAATGCCAGGATGAGAGGAGATATTATCCAGGCCAGAATTTAAATGTATCACACCCATTCTTCCTCTAATAGGCTAACAATGTCCCTGACATGCATGATTGCTACGGTCTTGTGGAAACTAAAGAACTGTAACCAGTTCAGAGTCAATCAAACATTAGTTTCAAGTCATGCATTACATACAGCCTGGCCCTGGACTGAAATCGTGTTTGCCAGAACTGCCAACATCACTGCAGTATCGAGAACAGAATCCCGGACCAAGAAGCCGGTCACAAAACTTTAATTCGTATTGAGCGGCAGATTGCCCAGGGAGCAGGACACACTGTTCTCACCAGGATTCCCAGCTGGAGACAGTGATTAGGGGAGAAGGACAGCTCTGGATCTGTCTAAGCTTGTCGTACCAGAACATGATGTGTACCGTATAAGGTGAAATTAAGAAAGCTGTGAAAACCAGACATTTGGTTAATAAACTGCGGTTGTCAAAGGAGTGTGCAAGGTGACACTGGCAATGACCCCTATGTCCAAGGGTTAGATAATCACTTGCATCACGAAGCCGTTTAGTATCACGGAAGTGAAAGTTTGTGGAGCTTTTTTGGATGAGATCATAGCCCTCTTCTTCATATCTCCTACTTACTCCTAGTCACATCCATGTCAAAAGCCTAAAGTAGAAGTTGTACTTGGGGGGGCGGGGGGGTGTTCAGTCCTAGTCTCCATATCCTTTTCAACTCATTGTTTCTCGACACAAAGCCAGCCATTGTTGTGTTATGAGATCACAGTACAGCAGCAGGCAGAATGGCATGCGAACACCATCCATTTTGTAAATACACATTAACTGTCGAAAGGCCAATCTTTTTTAGGCAAAGCATCCATGATTCAAGCAGTGCTGTCGAATGCACATCGTTTCACAAACAATAGGACCAGTCCCCCTAAAAGACCCAGGCACTGCAAATTATGCAGATCACCGTTATGTTGTATAATCTGAGGAGCCAAGTCTGACGCAAAAGGGCCGACTGAAATACCCTAACCATCATCTTTAAGCATCATAAAGCCCAGCTCCTGAAGCCTATTATAAATACTTTTTACAATTTAAATATAAAACTTATACATAATTGTAAAACACCCACATGCCAATTCTCGATAGTAGAGTAACGATACAACCAGCCTACATAACTTCACTAATGAAGTAACAATTTACTGCGTAATTCCAGTATGGATAGCTGTGAAAAGGTAAAGAATGTGGGTCAAAAGGCGTGACTATATTATATATAAAAATAAACGAGTATGCAATCGTGTAACCATTAGGATTTCTCCCGCTTACCTCCACCTGTTGATGCCAACGTTGGATGACCCCGCAAACCACGGATCTAGGATGTAAACGCAGCGCACGGTGTCCGCGCCCTGGATGGATTCTCTGAGTGAAGGATTGTCGTGGAGCCGTAAGCCCTTCCTGAACCAGTGGATCGTGTTTACTACCATTACTTACTGCAACTATTCCTTCTAGGGTGTACAGTCAACTAGTCTCCTATGTGGCAACTTCTGACCTCTGTCTAACAAGAACAATACAACTCAGCCACCAAAATCCCTGCAATAATTCACAGGTGTCTCGTCTATTATTACGCCCCCGGTCGAAAATGTTGAACTTAACCCTGCTCCAGAAGGACTTTCTCCATCGTGTTGAAGCTTTTGTATGCGGAGAGCTGCAACATTTGGACACGTGAACAGAGTGATTCCCTTTAAGACCAATACACGGCGGGTTTTAGGGCCTGGGCGGCGCACAAAAACGATCGTTGTATAACTTGCTTTGTCGAATAAAAAAAACTCAAATGCGAGATATGGAAAATCTCCTAAAAATACCGTTACTAATGACTGTAGTTCAGCTCAGACCCTACGCAGTATTTCTGACCGTTTACTCTGAATTACTGTTTCCTTTTCGCAACAATGCTTTCAACCCTACCGGCTGACGATTTACTCTACGGCTCCACCCGATCACGAAGACACGATTGCGGGGATGTTTTTTTTTATATCCGTAATGTAGATATCTTGGTGCTCCTCTTCATATTAAATGGAAAATATTCCGTCACGGCGTTAGCAACTACACGTCCAACGTTAACAGACTCCGCTTTAGAAACAGGATTATTCACTGGCCACGCCTAGGGGCGTCACGCGCACTGTAGTGTGCGCTGAATGGACGGAATTTCTACAGACGTCAGTGCCCCTCAGTCACGTTCCATTAGTGTGCTAACTGTCCATTCGCATTTTTTTCACAATTTATACATACTATACAAATCACTACAGTATGATATATCTTCTGGCAATGGAGAACGGTACACATTAATTCTACCGCTTATATTACAAAAAAAATGTTCTTCGAACTAAAAAGGTGACCGCCTGACTTGTGATTCGTTTGTGCACTCCCCCTTTTTTGATTGGTTAATCGTGGAGGACCCGGATGGTCACATGAAGGAAGGCAAGGAGAATCCACTAGAGCATCACGTGCGTTCATGTGTGCGTAGTAGTGCGCTAGGTGGCTGGTCGTGTTTTCTCGAGCTTTCAACATTTTAGTTGGAATAATCGTTCCTTCCTGTTTTTGTTTCCGGACGAACTGTAAATATTTTAGAGTTATCGGATCCGAGCTGAATAGTATTGCAAATCAATATTTTAAGTACAAACAAATTCACATGTTCGAATCACTTGCATAACTTGCATAATGCAAGTTTACTGTTGTACTGTACTTTAAAGAGTCTTCTAATTCTTAACACAAGGGGAGCCTCTTTATCTGTCATTGGAAGGTTGTCTGCTCAACATATGTCCTCAACAGAGTAGTTACATGCATGGGCGTAAATTACGGGAGGGGGGTTGTAGCCCCCCCAATAAATCAAAACCAGCTAATACAACGCCCCCAGTAATCATTTTTCTCCCGTAATGGGTGTATACCTCAACCCCCCCAATGTTCCAGTCAAAGTTACGCCCTTGGTCACATGACCCTGGATCCCAGAGTAAGGCCCTAAACCCCAGCTCCTGGAGCACTGCACACTGGCTGACCCTGCACTGTAACCCCCCAAGTCTGATGTCACCTGTATGCATCTCATGGAGTGCATGATGGGGAAAGAGAAGCATTCCAATGTACTTGTGCAAATGGTAAATAAGGGATGGTTTCATACTGCACATGGTGATAACCATGTGTATACATGTCTGAGCCTTTATAATACAGTGTCTCCCATTCCAGATTTATTCTTCTGTATTTTTTTAAAAATGAAACCTTTGCTCTGTGGTAATTTAATTACCATTTGCACATTTACATATTAGGTAGTTTTTTATGTTTTATGTTTATAAAGTTGGCTTTTAATTCTGTAACAATTTATTTACAACTAGTATTTGTGCACTTCAAAACTATATGTCAATGTCTTGACCACAGTCTCAAGATTCCAACTCCTGGCCACAAATAACTAAAACGTGAGCACAACTTCATGAATCTGAGAGCTCGAAATAGCATATTGAGAGCACGAAAAGAATAAATCATATGCACATTTTAGGGATTTTGCAAGCTTCATTTTGTGAGTCATGGGCACATTAAATAAATACTATATCATGCATGCATTGCATAGGCATTTGAACTGAACTACAAGTTTACCATTAAACTGAAAGAGTATTATTAGGTAGGTCCATTTAACTGTGACATTAATGGCATGTAGGGTTGTCATCCCAACCAATACTACACACCCTGACTCAGGCACAGATCATACTATTTTGGTAAAATTGGGACATATTTCAACTTTCATTGTGAATTTGTTATTTTGGAAATTCTCCACACTCATGTTAGTCAACACTCATCTTTCTGGAATAAAAAAACAAGGCTTCATTGGTCACCCAATTTTTATGCACCTTATGCTCAGCATTGATTGAATAAACAAAAGATCACATAACGGATTTACCCACTATTATTTATAGCAAACGGCAATTAAAACTTGCTGCAAGTGGAATTTTTTATTTTTTTTCTCAGTCATACATCGGTAACATTATTAATTTAATTATTTTATTTATTTATTTATTAATTTATTTTTCATTCAAGACCACGCTTTATTAGATGAAGCCTTCATTATCTTCTGAAAACTGATTTTCATTGCATATAAAATGTGTTTCTTGAATATTAGCATAGCAGTGCTATGGTCTGTCACATATCAGCCTCTGTCATCACCCCCCTCCCAACTTTCACCAGTAAAAGAGAAAAAGTAAAGTTATTACAGTATTTGCCTGTCAGACAGAGGTGTCATGCCATCTCACTTTTTGGTCCGTAGGTGACATGGTAGACGTTAATGCTGGGTGTTATATTAATATTGCAGTCTGTCTGTATCACTTAAGGCCTGTGGTGTTCAGGGTAGTAAATGCAACATTATCATTGGGTTTAAAGTTCTTTGTACCCCTCAACAGGATAAGTTGTTGAAAGATGAATGGATTGATGGATTGATTAACGCTGCCAGTGTTTGTGTATAATGTGCGGTCTCTGGTGTCTGGCAGTGATTCCTGGGTTTCTGGTGTCCCAAAATTTTTTTTTTTTTATTGCCCACCACCACCCCCCCTCTTTGGAGGACAACTTTATTTTACATTACATTCAAGAGCAAAGAGTGTGGCCGCTCCGAACTCACCGGTACCGTGGAAAAAGGAAAAAAAAAGAAAAACGGGGGGGGATACAGAAACAACAAACGTAACAATAACAGACATCAATCACCATGGGGAGACGGGGAGAAGAAAAGAAAAAGGTATACAGAAATAATAACACTAATAATGTAGGTGGGATGGAAAAAAATTAAGTATAGGGGAATACAGAATACAAACAACCATAAGAAACATAACACTCGTCAAACAACAAAAATTATAACAACATCAGTGATAATAATAATAATTAATACTATGACAAATCGGTATTATATATATGTAGCATACACACACGTGATCGTACCCTTATATATGTATATTTCAATTCCTAAATCTATAACATACCCTAAAAAGTAATAATAATAATGATATTGATCGCTCAACCATTCTTGTATGTATGTGCAAGTGTAGGTGTGAACTGATTTGTCATTGGATGTGCTGGCATTTGATGCCGTCAGGGGAGGTGACAGCACCCCCCCCACCCCCCACCCCCAAGCCCAAGACGAAGGCAGGAGAACCAGGCAACCAAGGCCACCCTAACGCCCCCCCCGGCACAAGGGCCCACAGCCACGCATCCCCGAGACAACCACCCGCCCAACCCGAGAGGGAGCCCGCGAGGGACTAAGGGGGCGCCAACCCCCGCACAGGGAGGCCCGCAGAGGGAGGACGGGCGGCGAGCCCCCCAGCCCCACCCGCAACCCCCCCACCGAGGCAGGCAAGTGGAAATTGATTCTGTACAGATCATCTTCCACATTTCTCAGCAGAATTTTTGTACTCTGTGAAACAGCATATATATATTGGAACCACGTTTAATCAGAAATCACTTACACCATTTTAAAATCTATTTTCCTCTTGTAAATAAACCATGACTGCATGGAGATACTGATAACCTGATTGGCTAGGCCAAACAGCAGGGCTGTGCAGAGGCATTTCGAGGGGGAGGTGCGTGATTGCCAGTGATTGAAAAAGGGCAATCAGGACCTCAAAGGGAGATACGTTCAATCGTTCAGGCAAAAATCCCTGTCAAACATTACAAAATTAACATTTTGGGCTAATCCTTTACCACTTTTAAAATCATTTAAGAGCTCCTTTTCCTGTTTTGGGCGCTGTGGGTCGGGGCTGGAAGGGCTTAAAATTTTCTTAAAGAAGGTCAGTTGAGGCTCATTTTTAGCAGAGCCCCTAAGCAGCACAATTCTCAGACGTCAAACACTTCACTGCTTTGTCTGCATTGTCTGCACACCCCAAAGCTAAAATTTTGAATCTGGGACCCAACAAAGTTCCCATTATAAGAACCGTTACAGACTCCATCCTGCATCATTTCCTTAAATTCTTCTGACAGGTATTACATACTATTTAGCTGTAATGTAGTTGGGCTTGGTGATGCATTCTGAAGAAAAGAATCTGAATATGTCAAATGGGAGGCACTGGGAATTTCTCTAGTCCTGGAAGTACTGTGGAGTTGATATGATACATGAAGTGTGTGTTTAATCTAATTATAAGCAGCTGGTGCAGATAATGTAAATGTCAGTATGCATACAGTGTATCTGCTCTAGTCTATGTGCTCCAGATTAGAGGTCCAGCGATTATAGTGATGGCTTCCTCTTGTGGCCACTAGAGGGCCACAAAACTGTCACACTGTATTAAAAATAGATTAATTGTACAGTACCAGTAGCTTGCAATGAGTTGGCCCCCCTGACCTGGGTTGTTCCCAGCCTTGCACCTATTGCTTCTGGGATATGCTTCTGCCCCCTGGGACCCTGCACAGGACAAGTGAGTATGGAAAATAGAAGGATGGATGGAGGAGTAGCTGTCACCCCCCACCACCAATACCAGGTCAAACAGTTACAAGAAGGTTGGATTTACATTACTACCATAGAAATGCAAGTGCTTAGCAAATCAAAAATAAAAACAAAGGAGTTAAGGTTTTCCGTATATCCTAAAAAGCCCATTGTCCTGATTGTTCAGTGGCATAGTATCACTAATGCATGGGGGGAAAATAATGGGTCTTATTAAGTAACCGGTTTCCATCCCCCCCCCCCCCCCCCAAAAAAAAAAAGGTTGTCCATGTAGTAGGCCTATAATGTAAAAGTACTGATGTGTCCACTGAGCACGTTTTGAATTAGTTAACAAAAGTCAACGAAGTATTGATTAGCCAAGGAGGGTGGGTTAATGATCAAAAGAAGTAAAAAAAAATCATGCATGGGAAAAATTAGCCCAAATAATTTCTGTCTCCACCAATATGTAGGCAAATCAATCAAGTAATTAATTATTAATATTAATTATTATGGTGAAATGGTTTCTTTCTCCAATGAACAATATTATGGAAGTCCCAATTGGTTTCAGTTACTGGAAGAGTTTGTTCCAGGATATGAATGGAATTCATTAATTACAGTGTAACTACTTAACCTGGATTAGAAAGTTCGTCCCGTGAACATAACTCTCCCAGGTATGTAGGAACTCTACACAGTGAAACTCTGCTCATGGTTGTAGAGTGAGTCTTGTGATACTTGAGGACAAGCTTGGGACTTCAGAAGTTTAGTAGCAATTTCGCATCAGTTTGAAACTACTTGATTTTGAGGCAATCATTCAGCCGGAGAGTCACAATGCATAAAAGGCACGAATTTATTTCTAACACTACAACTAACACACGACAGGCATTACACTTAACATAAAACCAACACAGAATAACAGAACAAAACAATAAAAATCAAAGAGCAGGATGGAATATGAGAAGGCAGTGACTTAATTTAAATGGGTACCCCTGAAGGTTAATACTGTTCTGCTCAGCATGCCCTTGATCCTAAAAGCGTGACCCAAAATTGTGAATCAGATAAACATTGTAGTGTATCCCGCGAATGTGTGTGTGTATATATGCAATGCCCACTAGATGGCAACGGTGTGTTCGAAAGTATTAAGATACAGAAGAAGAGTGTCATAATAGATCTGGCTTCGCAGAAAAACGTGTGCACCAGCAGGAATTTAATTAGTTAAAAAGTTTCACTTAAAAAAATCCTGCGACACTGCCCGGGTTATTTCAACATGACAGGTTAGATTAGATGGAGTTTGGGACTGGGGGCTTGGTCTAGAGCAGCTCTTTGCGCGGGGTGTCTTCAATGTCTTGTGGCTCCTTCTGTAGTTTTCGGGTTCCTCCCCCCTTTCTGTACAGCTGGTCTAAACGCAGGTACCCTCAGTTTTTCAGTTCTGCTCCACTACTAGAGTAATCCAAGGTGTGTGATTTTGAAGTCTAAATTAAGTCATTGATCATTCGGAATTCGACACCCGGACCAAAAACCGGGAACATCCGACTGGAGTCCTGGTCTAGGGGTCTGTATAGCGGTCCGATGGATTTACGACCCAAGTAACTTTAGAGCTGATTTCAATTAAAGTATTTAACTATAGATATATGCAATTACGTGATAATCCACGATCATATACGAGAATTTCTCCGTCCAATTTGATACCAGACATCATTGGCGGAGCGGGGGGGTGGCTTACGGGGCTTAAGTTAGCCTCATATTCGATATTCAGTTTTCTAGCTTCAATAACTTTTCACGGAAGTAAGGTGGGGCGTTTTTAGTGATAAAATCGTGTTGTCCAGTCCACAGACAACAATGCACACCGGTTATTTTGTCGCTTCAAACCATTTCGTGATTTGTGCAAAATCGCGTTAATAGCTCATAAAATAGGTCCTGTCAGCTGTAATGATATGGTCGGTTAGCATTTTGGGCTCATGGCGACTGTTGCACACCCCTTTGTTTCCCAGATTGCTTTACGTACGATTTTTAATTAATTTTTGAATGTTCGAACGTATCCGTATAATGTGCTATGGGACAATACATGAATGGGTTAATAACTTTAAAACTAGACGAGATAGGCACATCTAGTGAAGTGTGCTTTTATCAGTGGACTACAGGGAACAATGCACACCCCTTAGATTTTCAGAATAACTTTCACTCTAACAGTTATTAATTAATACATTGTATGCATATTACATGGCATAGGGGCAATGCAATAAAGGGTTAATAGCTCTGGAACAAGATGGGACAGCCATGTCCCATGAAGTGTGCATGGATCAGTGGACTCTGGGGGACAATGCACACCCCTTAGATTTTCAGAATAACCTTCTCTCTAACAGTTATTAATTAATACATTGTATGCATATTACATGGCATAGGGGCACTGCAATAAAGGGTTAATAGCTCTGGAGCAAAATGGGACAGCCACATTCTACCAAGTGTGCATGGATCAGGGGGACCTGGGGGACAATGCACACCCTTTAGATTTTCAGAATAACCTTCTCTCTAACAGTTATTAATTAATACATTGTATGCATATTACATGGCATAGGGGCAATGCACTAAAGGGTTAATAGCCTTGGAACAAGATGGGACAGCCATGTCCCATGAAGTGTGCCTTGATCAGGGGACTCTGGGGGACAATGCACACCCCTTAGATTTTCAGAATAACTTTCACTCTAACAGTTATTAATTAATACATTGTATGCATATTACATGGCATAGGGGCAATGCACTAAAGGGTTAATAGCCTTGGAACAAGATGGGACAGCCATGTCCCATGAAGTGTGCCTTGATCAGGGGACTCTGGGGGACAATGCACACCCCTTAGATTTTCAGAATAACTTTCACTCTAACAGTTATTAATTAATACATTGTATGCATATTACATGGCATAGGGGCAATGCACTAAAGGGTTAATAGCTTTGGAACAAAATGAGACAGCCATGTCCTGTGAAGTGTGCATTGATCAGGGGAACTTGGGGGACAATGCACACCCCTCACTTTTTCAGATTAGTTTTGTCTGTAATAGTTATTTTTTAATATATTGCATCCACTTAAAGTGCAATGGGGCAACACACTAAAGGGGTAATATCTCTGAAACAAAATGGGACAGTCATGTCCAATTGAGTGTGCTTTCATCAGTGGAGTCTGGGGGACAATGCACACCTCTTGGATTTTCAAGATCACTTTCTGTCTAGCAGTTATTAATTATTACATTGCATCCATTTTACATGCCATTGCTCCATTTCATACATATTGACAGTTAATTGATAACACAAATTTATCCATAAGTAAGTTGTAAAGTGTGAATTAGGCAGTGCACCGTGGAACAAAGCAAATGTATCGCAGCTGAATTGCTTGATTACGTGTTTCGTCACAATTAATACATTAGCATTAAGCATTTATCCATTGAACAAAAAAGAAAACAATAATTAAGGAGGGTTGTTTTTTTACTGAATGCTCTTCATCTGAAACTGAAGAAATGGAACGGACTTCATACTCAATCGTAGCATCCTGAGACGACCCCCAAAACAGGAATGGTTTAACAGGTGGGGGCCACTAACATTTTTCCCTCCTCATCTTTTCTGACTGTTTTTTCACTAGTTTTGCATTTGGCTACGGTCAGAGTCACTACTGGAAGCATGAGGCAATACCTGGTGAAAGCACACTCAATTGGACATGGCTGTCCCATTTTGTTTCAGAGATATTACCCCTTTAGTGTGTTGCCCCATTGCACTTTAAGTGGATGCAATATATTAAAAAATAACTATTACAGACAAAACTAATCTGAAAAAGTGAGGGGTGTGCATTGTCCCCAAAGTTCCCCTGATCAATGCACACTTCACAGGACATGGCTGTCTCAATTGGTTCCAGAGCTATTAACCCTTTATTGCACTGCCCCTATGCCATGTAATATGCATACAATGTATTAATTAATAGCTGTTAGAGTGAAAGTTATTCTGAAAAGCTAAGGGGTGTGCATTGTGCCCCAGAGTCCACTGATCCATGCACACTTCATGGGACATGGCTGTCCCATTTTGTTCCAAAGCTATTAACCCTTTAGTGCATTGCCCCTATGCCATGTAATATGCATACAATGTATTAATTAATAACTGTTAGAGTGAAAGTTATTCTGAAAATCTAAGGGGTGTGCATTGTCCCCCAGAGTCCCCTGATCAAGGCACACTTCATGGGACATGGCTGTCCCATTTCGTTCCAGAGCTATTAACCCTTTAGTGCATTGCCCCTATGCCATGTAATATGCATACAATGTATCAATTAATAACTATTAGAGTGAAAGTTATTCTGAAAATCTAAGGGGTGTGCATTGTCCGCCAGAGTCCACTGATCCATGCACACTTCATAGGACATGGCTGTCCCATTTTGTTCCAGAGCTATTAACCCTTTATTGCAGTGCCCCTATGCCATGTAATATGCATACAATGTATTAATTAATAACTGTTAGAGAGAAAGTTATTCTGAAAATCCAAGGGGTGTGCATTGTCCCCCAGAGTCCCCTGATCCATGCACACTTCACTAGAAGTGCCTGTCTTGTCTAGTTTTAAAGTTATTAACCCATTCATGCATTGTCCCATTTCGCATTACACGGATACATTCGAACATTCAAAAATTAATTAAAAATCGTACGTAAAGCAATCTGGGAAACAAAGGGGTGTGCATCAGTCGCCATGAGCCCAAAATGCTAAAGCACCATGTCATTACAGCTGACAGCACCTAATTTATTAGCTATTAACACGATTTTGCACAAATCACGAAATGGTTTGAAGCGCAAAAATAATCGGTGTGCATCTTAGCCTGCGTACTGGACAACACGATTCTGTGA
This sequence comes from Paramormyrops kingsleyae, assembly GCF_048594095.1. Lineage (NCBI taxonomy): Eukaryota > Metazoa > Chordata > Actinopteri > Osteoglossiformes > Mormyridae > Paramormyrops > Paramormyrops kingsleyae. Next base: position 37,758,714 of record NC_132799.1, read on the forward strand.
TTAATAACGCCCCACCTTACTTCCGTGAAAAGTTATTGAAGCTAGAAAACTGAATATCGAATATGAGGCTAACTTAACCGCGGTCTTAAACCCGGGTTGCTGTTTCAGAAGCCCAGGGTCTTTTGGAGAGTAATTTGTTTCATAATTAGATGCCTGACTGACAACTGTATAAAACAAAAACTACACACAATATTCGAAGCACATAGCGCACAGTCGTAAATTCCCCCTAATTTTGGTATGATCCGAGCTCAGGCACTAGGCGACTGAGCACAGCACTTACGCATGTGAGCTAGGGGGGAGAAGCTGCTGCCTGCGAATTTGCCGTAGGAGAAGTGCAGACAGGCAGACAGAGGAGAGCTTAAGTTTGACCAGGTACCAAAGCAAATCATTCCTACTGTACAAATAATGTAAATATGACGGTGTATCACAAAAGATTGATATCAAACTGATCACTTGACCCATATTACGTTACTTGCTGTTCGTGTGAATCAACAGATGGCGAAATGAAAAGCCGAACAACAATGCTGTTTTTTTAGAGTCTTTGCTTACATGTGTGTTTATTTCATATTTTCAGTTGTTACCCTCCACGGCTAAATAAAGCACTCTAAATTGGTTTCAGTTATGTACTGATGTACACAACAATGGACATAAGGGGCTTCTTTCAAAGAAAAAACTCAGGTAAATGTTATTTTATATATTATGCTTTGTATGTTATTCAATATATTTCTATGCAAAACAAGAGGAATTTCAATACACAGCAGTATATTCACAGTTGAAATCAGATATTTACAACATACACTTTAGGGAAAAAACATAAAAACATTTTTTTTTACTGTTAATCATCAAACTGTTTTGTTTTAGATAAATAAATATTGAAATATCTTTTGAATTAGTTAAATGTCAGAATAAAGAGAGAGAGAGAGATGTCTATTTTTTATCACTTTCATCAAATTTAGGAGTATATATACACTACGTTTATTGTGTCTTTAAGAAAACTCCAGACGATTCCATTCTGAGCTTAAGAAGCTTCTGATAGGTTAGTAGAGTCACAGCCTAATAAATCTTCAACTTCACAGCATGTTTTTCAGTCATTTCTAACCGCCCCCCCCCCCATTCCACATGCATACTACCCTTTGGGGCTAAGCCCCGGGTGTATAAAATGTCTGGCTCCGCCTCTGCCAGACATGACATTACATTCTGGAAGTTTACACATTGTACAATCTGGATTAATTAATTGATAATTTATATTACATCATACATGATGGTTAATTGCATTGGTTCATAGTGTTGCCCTCCCAAAGAGACACAATTCTGTCCTCCTTTTGGCCAGTTTATTATTCCCCGTTCAGCGCTGGAGTTCACATGAAGCACACACTGCTCACATCGATGTTATCACACTTTTTTTTCTTTTCCTCGCTCCGCACAATGACATCACACTCCACCTTTTTAACAATTCCCCCTTAACAGCTGCATAAATTAGAATACCTTATAAAACACTTACAAAATAAAAATACATTGAAAATAGTTTCCCTCCTGGACTTAATTTCTTTGAATTTATTTTTTATTTTATTTTTTTACTATAGGTAAGGGTATAAATTATGGGGTCGCAACACCCTCCCCCACTAAAAAAAAAAATGTTGCCAAACATTTTCTCTCCAACTATTCGACAATTCTGAACAATAGAACGTTTGGTGGAAAATGGGTAATCAAAGGAGTATCTTCACACACACTACACATCTCAGGATGGTCAGGTTGTACCATGCTTCGAGATTACTTTATCCATTCTTGACAAGTCTTTCATTGTCACAATACAAGGCTAAGTGTCTATAGTCATTCGTATTGCAGGGTGGATAGTCCACAGAAGTATTGGTGGGCCCCCCAATCTTCACAATGGGACAAGGAAAATACCACATACACCTAGCATTATGTGAATACACATTTTAGAACCATGCATTCAATAAACCCATAGTGTACTCACTACTGTCTTAACTACTGTCCTAGAATGGTAACCTCTTTCCGTTTGTTGTTGAAACAAATGCTCAGAGTACCTGTTTCTATTTTACTGTAATATGTGTCAATACCCAAATCACCATGAACTTTAACTTATATTTAAAGAACATTAAATTAAGTTATGAAATTCTGTGCTCCCTTCTATATCGACTCATCCTGAAAAGGATACATAGATGGTAATCTGGTCAAGGAGTTCCCGAAGGGGTGGTCACAGTGACATTGCAGGTCTTCAACTGGTGGAAGGTTGGCTGGCCTAGCTGGTCATATGCATAGACACGCCGGGGCTGTCTGACTCTCTTTAGCCTGTCCCTCCATGTTTCAACATTGCTCTGTTCATTCTCCGGCCCATCAGCTGATGCTTCAGTCTCTTTCTCTACCTCATGTCTCTCCTCCACCTGTTCCTCTTCAGGGTGCCCCTCGGTTTCAAATGTCATCTCCGGCCTCTCTCTTAATGATGCCCTCCTAGGACAGAATTCTTTTGCCTCAGCATTGAGGGGTGGATCAGCATGTGTGACTGCTCTCCACATGTTACATTCCTCCTCACTGGAACTGTCTGTGTCTGTCCGGTACATATGATGTTGGGTTTGATGATGTCTTGTTCCCTGTTTTTGTTTGCTCCCACCATTTTTCTTTTTCGGGTTGTTGTTTTTCTCACCAGGTCCACAAACCTCTGGCTTTTCCACCAGGTAAGGACATGGCAGAAGTAGGTTACGATGTAACACTCGCTTTCTTCCTATCCCCTGCAATGGCTCGACTACATATACTGGACTGTCAGAGCCTTTCCTTCCCCTGACGACATAGATCATATCTTCCCAGTAACTACGCAGTTTCCCAGGACCCCCTCTGGGTGTGAGGTTTCTCACCAGGACATGGTCACCTGGTTCAAGGGTAGAACTCCATGCGTGCCGATTGTAGTTTTTCTGTCCTTTTCTTGCACTCTTCTTCATATTCTGCATTGCAATAGTATAGGCTTCCTGCATAACCTCTGCATAACACAGCAACACACCTGAGTAATGTAGTGTTCCATCTCCTGTCTCATCTTAGGCCAGAAGAAGCGCTTCCTGGCAAGAGCCACCATCCGGTCTGCACCTAAGTGTCCCATTTCCTCATGTAGGTGTTTATAGACAATGGGTTTTAGCGAATCTGGAACAACTAACTGTCTTCTTGTTGTGGTCTCTCTTCTAAGAATTCCATCTCCATCTATCTTCAGACGAGGCCACTCCCTGAGAAGCTGCTTGACTGTCCCATCCTCTGCCAGCTTGTCCCTATACTTCAAGTAGTTATGTGTTCTTTTCAGGACCAAAACTCTATTTATGGCTAAATCCGTGTTCTGGGCATCTCTGATGGCTTCAACTGCAAGATGCTGAATTGGCTCTGAGATGCTACATGCTTCTGGTAGTGCATCTATATTACAGGTGACAGCGGAGATCCAATCAACTTCTCCTGCTCTCTCTCTCTCTAGAGCTTCCCCAATGCATTCAATTACATCCTGTTGCCACCCTTCATTGCACTCTTCCATGATTTCCTCAATGGGATTTGCTCTTCGGGACAAGAAATCTGCATCTTGATTTGCTGTTCCAGGCCTGACCTTGAGCGTGAACCGATAATCTGCCAACTCCGCCACCCAGCGGTGTCCAGCTGCATTGAGCTTCCCTGACTTTGTGACATATGTCAGAGGGTTATTGTCACTATATACAGTGAAATGAGGCGCATGGAACAGGTATTCACGAAAGCGTTCTGTTATGGCCCATTTCAGTGCAAGGAATTGCCAGAGTGTAACTTGTAATTCTTTTCTGCCACTGTCAATGTCCGTGACCCATATCCTATGACTCTAAGAACACCCTCTTGGCACTGCTACAAAACTGCACCTAAACCGTCTTCTGAGGCATCCACATGCAGCACAAAGGGTTTCTCTAGATCTGGATATGCCATCACTGGTGGGTTCGTCAGCTGGTTAACAAGTTCATTTAATATTTCTTGGTGGACTATTGTCCACTGGACTGGGTGGGAGGGTGGTCGCTGTGCGAATTTACGGTTCCTCCCCCTTTTCTTTTCACTTTGTTTTTGTTCAGACAGGTTTTGCCAATAGTTCATAAAGGGGTTTGGCTGTCCTGGAGAAGTCTTGTACATAGGCTCTGTAATAACTGAGGAAACCCATCAACTTTCTCACTTCTCTCACGGTGGACGGTCTCTCATGCTTCAGTGCTTGCACTGCTTCCATTTCTTTGGGATTCATTCTGTATCCCTCAGCAGAAACCCACATAACAGACCTCCCGTTTGAAAAAGTCACACTTCTCTGGCCTTAGCCTGATGCCACATTCTCTTTGTCGCTGCAATACTTTCCTCACATTTTGGAGGTGTCGGTCGAAGCTAGAGCAAAAGACGAGCACATCGTCCAAGTATGGGACACAAACTTCATCTCGGAGATCCCCCAGGCATCCCTCCATGTAGCGCTGAAAAGCTGCCGGTGCGTTAGTGAGACCAAATGGAATCCTTATCCATTCATAGAGTCCCCATGGTGTTATACAGTAAATGCGTTAAAGGGTCTGCTTTTCTTGCTCATGAAACCCTGGTGATAAGCCTTCCCTTGATCCAACACTGTGAACCAAGAGTTGCCTCCCAAATTTTCCAGGATTTCCTGTATCCTCGGGATTGGATGCCGGTCAGGCAGTGTCTTCCCATTCAGCAGTCTATAATCTACGCACAAGCGGAGACCTCCATCTTTCTTCCTGACGCATACCACAGGTGAAGAATATGAAGAACAGGACTTCTGAATCCAGCCTCGGTTGAGCAAGTCCTGTATATGTGTTTTCACTTCTTGATAAAGATGCCTAGGGATTGCGTTGTATGTTTTTTGCAGAGGCACATTGTCCTTTAGCTGTATATCCGTCTCCAAATCCTTAATGCATCCTGTATCCCAATCGTCCTTTGCAAAAACATCACATTCCTCTCTGAGCATTTTCTTTACCTGCTGCTGTTGGTCGTTCGTCAAGTGACACAAGTCCACTGGTGGATCCCAGGGCTCAGCTTGTATCATCCCACTGGACTGCTGGCTATGTGGGTAAACACTACTGTCCGATGACCAGAGCACCTGATTCTCCACGTATTTTGATTGCAGTGGGTAGATGGCATCAACCTGGTGTAACCAGCCCAGTATAGTGCGGCCACAAAGCATAATGTCCCCATCAGTCATATTTTCAACAGTCACCTCAACTCCAGGAGCCGACACCTAGAGCTTAGATCGGGCCCAAAAAATTAAACCCGACCCTACCCGAGCCCGTGCACCTTGTGTCCGAGCCCGACCCGGTCCGACACATTAACTGTAATTATGAGCCCGAGCCCGATTTAAACCCGACTATTTTTTAATACGTGAGCCGTTGTAACAGACGTTCTCAACTACAATTCTAAGTTGTTTGAACTACAGAAATTAGTTTAGATTTATCTTAATGAAAAATGCAACAAGGACGAAGCATGTAAACTGCATTGTTTGTTTATTCAGAATGGATTTTTGAGACACGTTTAGAAGAAAAGCACGTTTTCACTTATCCAGTTCGCTTGCTGCTGGAACCAGTTTGTGTGCTCGGCATCGAACTTTAAGTAAAGGGTTAAGAAAAAGGTTAAATCCTTCCGTAAGCAGCCAACGAGGTATGTGTTAATTAAGTTTTAGTTAAGTTTGTTGTATTTAGCCATGTAAATGTAAATGCTAACTGAGGTTCGTGTTAACTGTATATGAATTCTCTAAGCTGTCTTTATTGTTATTTATGTTTATATTTCATTTGAATTTCAATGTTTGTTAGCTAATATTGTAAGTAAATGTGCTTGATTTTGTGTTTCCGTATCTGTATTTAGTTCTCACGTCTGCCATGATGGTGATAATAACGAAGCCACTGTCTTTCGAATAAACCGTCGGCTCAGTTAAATGCAAAGGACTCTTGTGCTCGTGTCTTACGGGAGGGAGCTACATTTATAATTATGGCATAGCTCTCCACCCAATTAGGCTAATTAAGTAATGATTTAAAAAAAAAAAAACCACACACAAATGCTTGATCATGGCCCCGCCCGGCCCAGCCCGGCCCGAAGATAGTGGCAGGAAATATCGGCCCGACCCGGCCCACGGGTCGGGTCGGGTCGGGTCGGGTCTGGGCTCGGGCTCGGGCAGAGAATCTAAACTCTACCGACACCTTATCGTGGTGGAGGGGTTTGCGTGTTCCAGTGATCCCAGGAGCTAAGTTGCCCGGGGCTTTATGCCCCTGGTAGGGTCACCCAAGGCAAACAGGTCCGGGGTGAGGAACCAGACAAAGTTCGGCTCAAAAGACCCCATATGATGAAAAAGATTTTGGAAACACGTTTTCCCTTGCCCGGACGCGGGTCACCGGGGCCCCCCCCCTGGAGCCAGGCCTGGGGTTGGGGCTCGATGGCGAGCGCCTGGTGGCCAGGCCTATACCCATGGGGCCTGGTCGGGCACAGCCCGAACAAGGCACGTGGGTCCCCCTTCCAATGGGCTCACCACCCGTAGGAGGGGCCATAGGGGTCGGGTGCATTGTGAGCTGGGCAGTAGCCAAAGGCGGGGACCTTGGCGGTCCGATCCTCGGCTGCAGAAGCTAGCTCTTGGGACATGGAATGTCACCTCTCTGATGGGGAAGGAGCCTGAGCTGGTGCGCGAGGTTGTGAAATTCCGGCTAGATATAGTCGGGCTCACCTCGACGCACGGCTTGGGCTCTGGAACCAGTCTCCTTGAAGGGGGTTGGACCCTTTTCCACTCTGGAGTTGCCTGCGGGGAGAGGCGCCGAGCGGGGGTGGGCATACTTATTGCCCCCTGGCTGGGCGCCTGTACATTGGGGTTTACCGCGGTGGACAAGAGGGTAGCCTCCCTTCGCCTTCGGGTGGGGGGACGGGTTCTGACTGTTGTTTGCGCTTATGCGCCGAGCGGCAGTTCAGAGTACCCACCCTTTTTAGAGTCTCTGGAAGGGGTGTTGGAGAGCATTCCTTCTGGGGACTCTCTTGTTCTGCTAGGGGACTTCAATGCTCACGTGGGCAATGACAGTGAGACCTGGAGTGGCGTGATTGGGAGGAACGGCCCCCCCGATCTGAACCCGAGTGGTGTTCTGTTGTTGGACTTCTGTGCTCGCCACGGATTGTCCATAATGAACACCATGTTCAGGCATAAGGGTGTTCATATGTGCACTTGGCACCAGGACACCCTAGGCCGCAGTTCGATGATCGACTTTGTAGTCGTGTCGTCGGACTTGCGGCCGCATGTCTTGGACACTCGGGTGAAGAGAGGGGCGGAGCTGTCAACTGATCACTACCTGGTGGTGGGTTGGCTCCGCTGGTGGGGGAGGAAGCCGGCCAGGCCTGGCAGGCCCAAGCGTATAGTGAGGGTCTGCTGGGAACGTCTGGCTGAATCCCCTGTCAGGAGGAGTTTCAACTCCTACCTCCGGCAGAACTTTTCCCATGTCCCGGGGGAGGCGGGGGACATTGAGTCCGAATGGGCCATGTTCCGTGCCTCCATTGTGGAGGCGGCTGACCGGAGCTGTGGCCGTAAGGTAGTCGGTGCCTGTCGCGGCGGCAATCCGCGAACCCGCTGGTGGACACCAGTGGTGAGGGATGCCGTCAAGCTGAAGAAGGAGTCTTATCGGGCCTATTTAGCCTGTGGGACTCTAGAGGCAGCTGACGGGTACCGGCAGGCCAAGCGGGATGCGGCTTTGGCGGTCGCTGAGGCAAAAACTCGGGTTTGGGAGGAGTTTGGTGAGGCCATGGAAAACGACTCCCGGACGGCTTCGAGGCGATTCTGGTCCACCATCCGGCGGCTCCGGGTGGGAAAGCGGTGCAACATCAACACTGTTTATGGTGGGGATGGGGTGCTGCTGACCTCAACCCGGGACGTTTTGGGTCGGTGGAAGGAATACTTCGAAGACCTCCTCAATCCCACCGACACGTCTTCCGATGTGGAAGCAGAGTATGGGGACTTGGGTGTGGACTCCCCTATCTCGGGGGCGGAGGTCGCTGAGGTGGTTAAAAAGCTCCTCGGTGGCCGAGCCCCGGGGGTGGATGAGATCCGCCCAGAGTTCCTGAAGGCTCTGGATGCTGTAGGGCAGTCTTGGTTGACACGCATCTGCAGCATCGCGTGGACATCGGGGGCAGTGCCTCTGGACTGGCAGACCGGGGTGGTGGTCCCCCTCTTCAAGAAAGGGGACCAGAGGGTGTGCTCCAACTATAGGGGGATCACACTCCTCAGCCTCCCTGGTAAGGTCTATTCGGGGGTTCTGGAGAGGAGGGTCCACCGGATTGTCGAACCTCGGATTCAGGAGGAGCAGTGTGGTTTTCGCCCCGGCCGTGGAACAGTGGACCAGCTCTATACTCTCCGCAGGATTCTGGAGGGTTCATTGCCCAACCAGTCTACATGTGTTTTGTGGACTTGGAGAAGGCATTCGACCGTGTCCCTCGGGCAGTCCTGTGGGGGGTGCTCCGGGAGTATGGGGTGCCGGGCTTCCTTTTAAGGGCTGTTCGGTCCCTGTATGACCGGTGCCAGAGTCTGAGCGGCAATAAGTCGGACTTGTTTCCGGTGAGGGTTGGACTCCGTCAGGGCTGTCCTTTGTCACCGATTCTGTTCATAACTTTTATGGACAGAATTTCTAGGCGCAGCCAGGGCGTTGAGGGTGTCCGGTTTGGTGACCTCAGGATTAGGTCTCTGCTTTTTGCAGATGATGTGGTCCTGTTGGCCTCATCAGACCGTGACCTTCGGCTCTCGCTGGGACAGTTCGCAGCCGAGTGTGAAGCGGCTGGGATGAGAATCAGCACCTCCAAATCCGAGACCATGGTCCTCAGCCGGAAAAGGGTAGAATGCTCTCTCCGGGTCGGGGATGGGATCCTTCCCCAAGTGGAGGAGTTTAAGTATCTCGGGGTCTTGTTCACGAGTGGGGGGACGATGGAGCGGGAGGTCGACAGGCGGATCGGTGCGGCGTCCGCAGTGATGCGGGCGCTGCATCGGTCTGTCATGGTGAAGAAGGAGCTGAGCCAAAAGGTGAAGCTCTCGATTTACCAGTCGATCTACGTTCCTACCCTCACCTATGGTCACGAGCTGTGGGTAGTGACCGAAAGAACGAGATCGCGAGTGCAAGCGGCCGAAATGAGTTTCCTCCGCAGGGTGGCTGGGCTCTCCCTTAGAGATAGGGTGAGGAGCTCGGTCATTCGGGAGGGACTCAGAGTAGAGCCGCTGCTCCTCCGCATTGAGAGGAGTCAACTGATGTGGCTCGGGCATCTGATTAGGATGCCTCCTGGGCGCCTCCCTGGTGAGGTGTTCCGGGCATGTCCCACTGGGAGGAGGCCCCGGGGAAGACCCAGGACACGCTGGAGGGACTATGTCTCTTGGCTGGCCTGGGAACGCCTCGGGATTCCCCCAGAGGAGCTGGAGGAAGTGGCCGGGGAGAGGGAAGTCTGGGTTTCCCTGCTGAGACTGCTGCCCCCGCGACCCGACCTCGGATAAGCGGGAGAAAATGGATGGATGGATGGACCTCAACTCTACTTTTACCTTCTGGAGGCAGCTGAATTAACTGTTCTCTGATGGCTAAGCCCGTTGGCCATGGCACCTCCTGATTTGGCTCCAGCACTACCTGCGGTGCGTTCCACACCCCCTTGTTCAACTAACCACACTGCACTGTCGTCATTTTGTTCTTCGGGATGGTCACTGGTCTTCCGCCTATTCTGGCCATGTGGGGTTGGCTTTCAGGCTTCCGCCTCTTTAAGATAGATAAGATAGCTCTTGCGGTCTTGCATCCCACTTCCAGTGTGGAGCACAATCTCTTTATCATGTGACCTGGAGGGGTACAGTCTTCAGATGTGCCATTTCGTAGTGCTAGTTCTTCAATCACATTAAATCCGATGATGGGCCGTTCAATTTCACCACTGGCAACCAGAATGGGGACCAGGACTGGTTTGTCGCTCATTCCGGCCACAGCATTTTTAAACAGGGTGAATTCAGTCTCCATCCATCCTTCATACGGGATTGTCTGTATGTTCCATTTGCAGCTGAGATCTCCAATGCCCCTTCCTCAAACAGCTCCTCCACTGGTCTCACCTCAGCATCAGGCAGGTACTTCTTCTTCCAGTTCGTTCCCACTATTGATACTTGGGAGCCGGTGTCCCACAGTATTGTAGTGTCAACGCCCCCCAAGGAGGCACGAACTAGACACCTCTTCCCTACCAACTTAGCCGTTTGTCGCTGTTTACCAGTGAGGGGTGCTCCAAGGCAGAACAGGTCTGCTTAGTCCATCTTTTCTTCCAGATGAGGCAGGATTTCGATCTTACCTGTACTGGCTGAGACATTTTTCATTCGACAACCTGATGCCCAGTGTTCTGTACTGCCACACTTTAAACAATGATCACACCTCCCTTCCGGGTTGGACAGTCTACACTTCTGGCATTGTTTGCCATTTGTCCTCTTGGGCAGTGATTGATGTTTTCTGTCTGACTGTTCACTCAATCTCCTAGGTGGGAACTTAGCAGTTTGGTGAAGAGTGGCAATTTCAGTGGTGAGGTTCTGGATAGCTTCACATATAGCGTTGTTGCCTTGGTCGACCTTTTCCATCAGCGTATCTCGTTTTGTTGCTTCACAGTATTTGTTCTTACTGTTTGGTTTGTGCACGCAGTTTTCCCTTCCGATGTCCTCATTTTCTTCCCTTACTGCTGCAACTTTAATCATCCTTGCCTTTGACATAGCTGACAGCTTATTCTTTCTTTCCATCTCCAGGCTGTATGCAGCCGTCATTTTTTCCAGAAGGGCTTCATCTGTAACCTTGGGATTTTGTAAGTATGGCCTTACGTCTGCTCGGATGGTGTCATCATGGAGGCCAGTGAGAACAGTTTGAAGAAACTGATTCTGGATGAGCTCTGTACTATACTTCAGACCTGACTTAGCTCTTTCCGAAGCAAAGATGATTTGTTGTCTCAGGTCCATAGCCCGCACCAGAAATTGAATGGGTGTTTCTTTTGACTCTTGTACAGCTTGTGTGAGGGAGTGGTACAACTCTGTGGCATCTTTCTCAATGTAATGAGTCCGTAACACTTGCCTGAGAGCTTGTAGTGTCAAATCAACTCTACTTTCTAGATAACTCTTTAGTTTTGTGCCCGGAGCTATAGCTTGAATGACTGCCTCAACCACTTCTCCTTCATCATATCCCTTTTTCAATGCCCTTTGAATTTGTCTTTCCAGGCTGGTGTATGTTAAGTTGTCCTTTTGATTAGATTCTCCAATTTGTCCAGTTATTTTCAAATCTCTTCGGTACAGTGTGTGCATTAAAGGAACACTCTGTCTGGTGACCGGAGCTGCTTCTATTACTTTTGGTACAGAAACATTCAGAATACTGGAAGCGATTCCACTTTCATCCACAAGGTGGTGTTCTTGCGGTACTTGTTGAGGCAAGAATTCGCTACTTTCGCTGTTTTTCTCTTTAACTTCGTCAATTTGATCATTTAGCTCTAATAACAGAGACATCCCTTCATCTTCCAGCGAAGTAATATCCTCTCCCTCTAAATATTGGAGAATACGCCGCCTCAACTTATGAGGTAAATCTTTCTCGCTTTTATCCACAGTTACACGGAGTACTGCGCAGATATCGTTCAGATCTGGTACTGATAATGTCAGTAACTTTCCTTCTATCTCCCCAATAACTTTCTCCCAGTCAGGCGACATTTGTTGTATTTTGGACATGACAGAAAACTTTTACCTTCTCCACTTCGCTCGTTGCCTTAATAGTAGTTCTGTCGACGTCGGTGTTCGTGATTATCAGTTAGCGGTGGCTGATCACTTGTGGCTCGTCTTGCTTCACGGTGAAACAAACTCCAACCGGGCGGAAACACCAAGTTTATGTTGCCCTCCCAAAGAGACACAATTCTGTCCTCCTTTTGGCCAGTTTATTATTCCCCGTTCAGCGCTGGAGTTCACATGAAGCACACACTGCTCACATCGATGTTACCACACTTTTTTTTCTCTTACTCGCACCGCACAATGACATCACACTCCACCTTTTTAACAATTCCCCCTTAACAGCTGCATAAATTAGAATACCTTATAAAACAATTCCAAAATAAAAATACATTGAAAATAGTTTCCCTCCTGGACTTCATTTAAATTTTTTTTTTTTTTTACTATAGGTAAGGGTATAAATTATGGGGCCGCAACACCCTCCCCCACTAAACAAAAAAATGTTGCCAAACATTTTCTCTCCAACTATTGGTTATGTTACACATCATCAGATATTGACACTTTCACATAAGTTTTATGGAAGTTCTATTGTAAATTGCAAACTATCATGGTCAGTGTTAGAGCCATTTTTTTGTGCTGTAATTATATATGCACATTTGATTGTTTGAGTTTGATATTTTAGTAATAGTTGAATTTTGAGTTATATTTTTGTTATAATGTAGAGTTAGGAACCTTAGGACGTAGTTGCCACGTGATGCAATTTGATTGGCTGCTGAGTTTGTTATAAAAGCGTAAGGACGCATAATACAGCGGAAGCCTTGTGTCCAGGAGCATCACAGTTTTTGACCGTCACATCGTGTAATGTATTTTTATAGAGAGTGGGAATTCGCCTTTTGTTTTGTTAGTTTTAAGTGTACAGTAAAAATATAAGCCATACGAAAAGATCGGATTCAAGACCTTTTATTTATTCAGAGATGATGCCACCATGCAGTGATGGCATTGGAGATGTGTCGCGTATAAAAATTACTTCGAGGTCAGCACGCTGCACTCACATTCAAAGTAAAAAACACTTGCTCAAAGTTAAAAGACGTACCTTGCGTCGGCTGAATCAAGCTTTCCCCGAACCAGGTCTGATATTCTCTCCTACTTTATATTAGCCTGCGGGCAACGCTAGCTAGTTAGCTAGCCAGCGGAGGAACGGAAAGTAATTATCCAGCCCAGAAAGTGAGGGAATAATTAATAAAATAAAGGGAATGATTCTATAAGGCTGTAACTAATCAAAACAAGAACTGACTGGCGCCCCGGCAAGGCAAGGCTACCTAATCGGAACAGATAGGGAGGGCGACAGAGAATATCAGCGGCCCCTACTTATCTTTTAGCCTTCCAGAAGGACAACTACTGTACGAGCCGGCTAGAATCACACATGTGGTTGTCACGTAGACGGAAGGTACCGAGAAGGGGGGGAGAGATGCCCAAAGGGCTTTAAAAGGGATACAGCTGATACATATGGCAGAGCCTCCTCCTGTACATGCTGAATGTATGTCAGACGGCCGCTCCCTGATTATAATCAGTCAAGACAATAAACCGGTGATTTGCAGCTTCTCCCCGTGTCAGCTGTGAATCTCTTCTCATCCACGGACCCGGTGGAGACGCCGTGCTCCAACAATTTCGGGGCTCGTCCGGGATCCCCAGGAGATTCGCAGGATTCGGCTAAGGGTTGACGCGGCCTACTTGGACACAGAGAACTGCAGGGCCCAACCAGAAGAGGTGAGCAGAGCCTGTTATATCAAAATCTGCACATTGGATATGTCAAATTGAGCAGTTTGAAGTGTCCAGGGGCCCGTCGATAAATTAAGACGGAGGAGAGGTTGCACGCACTGTGTTTATATATTGGGTATGTCTATGTATTGTGTATGCATTGGGTCTAGGTATCGTGCGCAGAGAAATAGAACCTTAAGCAGCGGAGGGTACGGGACCCCCGCAGGGAATAGAACCTTAAGGAGCGGAGGGTACGGGACCCCCGCAGGGAAATTGAATTTTAAGGAGCGGAGGGTACGGGACCCCCGCAGGGAAATAGAATTTTAAGGAGCGGAGGGTACGGGACCCCCGCAGGGAAATAGAATTTTAGGGAGCAGAGGGTACGGGACCCCTGCATTGTCCTTAGTGGGGCAACCCCACTATTTGCTGACGAGCAGTAGAAAAGCTGGGTGGGAGACCCAGGGAATTCAGGACCCCGAACTCTAGATTGGGAGGAGGGAATAAGGTCCCCCTTCTCTAACTAAAAAATAAATAAAATAAAAAAAAAGAAGGGGTGAATCAAAGCACCAGCTTGGGTGCAGTTGGACTGCTCTCAACAGCGCCCCCGGCCCATATGTGCCCCATGATTAATGTGACAGGAGGAACCCTCCACATTCGAACACAGGATACTCAGGAAGTCTCAGACTGTGCCCAGTCTGGGAAGACAGAGGAGGAGTCAGACAGGGACTCAGACGTAGGATCTGAGTGCTCTAGTCAAGTGAAAAGAGATAGGTCAGATGTCCATGAAAATACAAGGGCACAAGAGCAGCCAGTATTTGGTAACAGAGTATTGAGGGAACAGGCAGAAAACCTAGGGGGAGGGGGATGTGCTAAACCCGTCACACCAGGGAGAGAGCTAGGCCCCAGCGGCCGGACGCAGAAGAAAGTAGAGGTGCTGGGCCAGTTGTTAGGGTTACTTGAGGAGGAGGAGACAGAAGTGGCCCTACAGATAGACGGACTCAGCGAGGAATACATAGAGGGACTGCCAGGCCCGTCTGGAAATAGATACGGCCTGCGCTCCAGAGGCAAGCAGCTCCCCCTATTGGGGGGAGCAGGCAGTGGAAGGGAAAGGTATAAACCTTTCTCTATAGGAGATGTGCAGGCCTTGGCAGATGAAATGCCCCCCCCCCGGCAGAGGGGGGAGGACAGTGGATGGAGAAGTTAGACCAACTCACTCAGGGTATGACGCTTGCACTGGGTGATTTCCGGGCGGTGGCAGCCCGCTGCTTGAATAAACATTCCCTACAGGGCGTAGAAGACAGAGCAGGGACTATTACATAGACAATATGTGTCTGACGATGGTGGTGATGCGCTTGGGTGACGCCATGCGGGAGATGTTCCCCGCCCCTAGTGGAGCAGCCGTCCCAAAGTTTACATGGGATCCTAAGGTTCACCCTAGAGAATATTTGGATAAATGTAAAGAGGATTGGACCCGTCGAACCGGGTGCCACCCGGGGCAGGAAGGGGTACAGCGGGAGTGGTTTAGGCGGGCAGTAATGGAGGGGGTCCCAGAGGCAGTTAGGTCAGCTATACTGGGCAGCCCGGAACTCCCGGGAGCAGACTCCCATGTGTGGGACCGGCATGTACTACACCATTTGCAGAGGGCACAAGAGGAAGCAGAAAAGGAAAAGAGCGACCTTAAGGAACTACAGACACAATTACTGAAGCTGCAGGTGGGCAAAGCGAGGCAAAAGGCTAATGAAGCTAAAAGGAAAGAGCAGGGAAAGCAGATGGTGGCGGGGGTGTCCCCAGGGGGACCACCCATATACCCGCCCGGCCATTGGAACGGGCCACCCACCTCCCAACAGGGAGGGTGGGGCCAGCAATGGGGAAGGGGCCGAGGCGGTTGGCGCCGGGGATACAGGGCCGGGGCTGGGGAAGGGGTGCTCCACAAAGGGGACCGCCGTCAGGTGTCTGTTTCAGGTGCGGGGTGGAAGGACACTGGGCCAGGACTTGCCCAGCAGCGGTCCCAGCCAATGTCCACGGCAGGGGAGGCCCTCTTGGAAAGCAGGTGATGGCCCCCAACCCCCAAGCGGCTCCCACAGCAGGACAATATCCGGCAGTGGAGTGGGACTGGTACCCCTCCTCACCATGACGGTTCCCGCGAGCGGCCCGGGACGCAAGGGAGGCAGACCCTATGCTGTCCCTTATGGTCATGGACAAAGAACTGCCATTTCTGGTAGACACGGGAGCCACGTATTCCACTCTTAACGTGGTGCCACAACAACATCATCTGTCTACCTCAACAGTGACCGTTGTGGGCTTCTCGGGGGAAGAACAGAGACTGCCAGTGACTAAACCGGTGAAGGTTGCGGTGGGAAAACAGACCTTTCTCCACCCGTTAGTGGTGTCTTCATCTGTTCCAGTGAACCTCCTGGGACGGGACATGCTGGTGAAGCTGGGGGCCTCGATCCTGTGTAGTGCAGACGGACTGGTGGTCACCCTGCCGGAGGGCACTCGCCTGCGGTGCGACGCCCGCACCGCAGGCACGGGACAGTGGCTGGTACAGCCGGTCCAGAGTCAGGCCCTAGCAGACATCTATTGGGGCCTACTAGAACCCAGCCTGGCTGGCATCCTGGCGGCCTACTCAGCGTGGCGGCCCTAGATCTCGCTCCTAGAGCCCTATGTACCCCCACCTGACCCTCTTCATGTAACCCTTTCCTACGACAGGGATAGTACTGATTGGTATGAGGAACTGTTTGCTGAGCAACTAGAAGGCCAGCAGTGGCAAGTTGCCTCTGAGAACTTATATGTGGGTCCCGAAGGGGTAGCCTCAGCCACACTGCTCACCCCAGAACAGCTGCCCTGGTACATGATGGGACAGGAGGCTGTCCCACATGTCTCTCTGGCCCTCCATCCTAAACACCAGGCCAAGGATTTGGGCCCGATGGTGAAACGGGCCAGAGAAACTGAGGACTGGGTACAGACCCAGATCCCACAGGTCTCCTTCTCGCCCTCCTGCAGTACCTATCGCATACAGGTCACAACAGAGGACACAGCCCTCCTGCAACATGAGCAGATAGCTAGAGATCACGGGTGTGAAAAGATGGACCACCCAAAGGCGGCGGCCCTTCTGGCGTCTCTGCCAGATTCGCTGTGGTCCACCAGCCCCACAGATGTAGGTCTAATAACCTGCACGCCAGTGCAGTTCCAACTTCAATCAGGGGAGGGTCCCCTCTGGCTCAAACAGTACCCGCACAAGCCGGCGGCGGAGGAAGGGATAGCTGAGACTATAGAGGGCCTCTTGCGGGCTGGGGTGTTAGAGCCCTCCACGTCTCAGTGGAGCACCCCCATCCTCCCAGTGGCAAAACCCGGCACAGGCAAATATCGGATGGCCCACGACTTACGCGCCATAAACAACCTCCTGCTGACCCCTACTGTTCCAGTTCCAAACCCATATGTTGCCCTAACTAATCTGACCCCGCAACAAAAATGGTTCACATGCATTGATCTAGCAAATGCTTTTTTCTGTTTGCCCCTAGCAGAGGAGTGTAGGGACATATTCTCATTCACTTACAGGGGCTGCCAGCTGCGGTACACCCGCCTGCCTCAAGGGTTTGCCCTTTCTCCAGGTATCTTTAACCAGGTCCTGAAGCAGGCTTTGCAGGGGTGTCCTCTCCCGGACGGTGTCACCCTCGTCCAATACGTGGACGATCTTTTGATCGCGGCCCCAACAGCGGAGGCGGCCCTACAGGCCACCCAGTCAGTGCTGCGCCTTCTGTCAGAAAAAGGCTTTAAGGTCAGTAAAGACAAATTGCAGATTGCTAGGACAGTAGTGACCTTCCTAGGACGAGTGTTGTCGGGGGCAGGAACAGGCCTCTCCCCAGCTCATCGGTCGGCTATCTTGCATTACCCAAAGCCCATCACAGTAAAAGACATGCTATCTTTCCTAGGGCTCACATTGTACAGTCGCACCTACATTCCAGATTACACGGGACTTACACAGCCCCTGAGGGCGCTTGTCCGAGAACACGGCCTACGTAACCTCAGGGCACCCCTTAACTGGGACCAAGCATCTGAGGAGGCGTTTATCACCTTAAAGCAGAGGCTAGCACAGGCCGCAGACCTAGCCCTCCCAGATTACTCTCTCCCGTTTCACTTGGATGTTTCGGAAACAGGAGATGTTGTAAACGGCATCCTGTTTCAGAAAAAAGGGGGGGAGAGGAGAGTGCTGATGTACGTCAGCATAAAACTCGATACTACAGAAAAAAGACACCCCGCATGCACAAGGCACGTGGCGGGAGTGGCCAAAATTATTCAGAAAACAGCACACATAGTGATGGGACATCCGCTGCACATTCTGACCTCGCACAGTGTGGTGGCTTATGTGAATTCACAGACGTTTATCATGACGTCACTCAGGCAACAGAGACTTAGTAAAATACTAGAGGCACAATTTTTCTCACGAAGGGATCAACATGGCAGACCACATGAGCGGGGGAGAACCACACGAGTGTGAGTACCGAGTTCAGAAGGAGGAGAAAGTCAGACCAGACTTAGGGGCAGAAAAAATAGAGAAGACAGACGATTGGTTTACAGATGGGTGTTGTTTTAGAACAGACACAGGAGGTTTGCAGGCAGGGTATGCAGTGGTGGCCAGACAAGGCCAGGATTATGTAACCTTGAAGGCAGACAGGCTGGGGGGAGCCCAGTCAACCCAGAGAGCCGAGGTGATAGCGGTTATCGAGGCCCTGAAATTAGCAGAAGGGAAAGAAGTTATCATATACTCAGACTCAGCATACGCTGTAGGCGCAGTGCATGTGGAACTCAGCCAATGGCTGAGGGCAGGATTCTTGACCGCGGGAAACAAGCCAATAAAACACGAAGCAGAAATGAGGGAATTGGCAAAGGCCTTGACGCTTCCCAAAAGAGTGGCAGTGGTCAAGTGCAAGGGACATGAAGGGTCAGGAACAATGGTAGCGAAAGGAAATCAGGCTGCAGATGAGGAAGCAAAGAGGGTCACAGGGTACGTGGTGTCCAAACAGATGATCACAGTAGAGGAGGAAGTTCACCAGAATTACCGACTGACCCTAGAGAAAGTTAAGCACGAACAGGACAAGGCCTCCCCAGAGGAGAAAACGATGTGGAGAGAGAAAGGGGGGCACAAGAAGGAGGGGCTATGGCAGAGTAAGGAAGGGAAGCCAGCCCTTCCCCCAGGCCTTCGCCAGACAATCTTGGCAGAAGGCCACGGGGTGGGTCATGCAGGGGTGAGACAAATGTTAGAGAATCTGACAAGCTGGTGGCATCCATTTATGAAAGAGATGGTGTGGGGATATGTACGGAGTTGCGCTACCTGTACCTTGTATAACTCGCGACCCACAGTCAAGCCTGAGAAAGGACAGTTTCCAATGTGTACCAGGTCAGGGCAAGAAATCGTTATAGATTATACAGACATGGTGATTCCAGTGAGAGGGTTCAGATATGTGTTGATGTGTGTGGACGCATTCTCTGGGTGGCCAGAAGCATGGCCCACAAAGAAGGAGGATGGGGTATCCGTGATAAAGTTTCTGATTAATCAGTATATACCACGACACGGGTTTCCCAACAGGATTCGGTCAGACAATGGATCCCACTTTAAGAACGAGGACCTCCGGACGGTAGAGAAAGCGTTGGGATTGAGACATGCGTTTGGAACTGTGTATCATCCGCAGTCCCAGGGAAAAGTGGAGCGAATGAACCAAACAATAAAACAAAAATTGGCAAAAATCTGTGCACAGACCAAAATGAATTGGGTTGACGCTTTACCACTGGCAATGATGTCAGTGAGGTGTTCCATAAACAGGGGGACCGGGTTCACCCCCTTTGAGCTCCAGACAGGCAGGCAGTTCCCAGGACCCCAGAAAGGGTTAACCTGGACCCCCGACGAGGAGGGGGAGCAAAATCCAAGGGCATATTATGATTGTTTGCAAGGTCTCGTTGCAGATTTTTCTAAACAGATCCAGGAGGCGAGACCAGAGAACAAGCCAGCCAAACCACACACGGCGGAGTGGGTCCTCCTGAAAGTCATCAAACGGAAGTGGTCAGAGCCCAGGTGGATGGGCCCCTTTCAGGTCACTGAGAGGACGTCACACGCGGTTCGTCTGAAAGGCAAAGGCGACACGTGGTTTCACTGGAGCCAGTGCACGGCTGCGGAGGAGCCAGGGAGAACCGCGGCAGAGATCCAGGAGGCCCTGAGGGAAGGAATCCAGGGCGTCAGTTCGGCTGAACTAGACGCAACTCAGGTCTCCACAGAAGGGGCAGAATAATCCCCTGACCTGAGCAACCGGAGCAGGGTAGTCCACCCCTGCTCCAACGACCAGAAAGAACAAAAGCACCTCATCCACTGCCAGACAACACTAGGACCAGGATGAAGATCAAGATAAAAAGGGGAATGTTGGGGGAAACAAGTGTGTTATGTGTGATGCTTAAAATGCTTAAAGTGTTAATGATTAGTGGTTTGTGAGCCATGCCAGCCATGGACCCCGCGCCTGTGGCGGGCTGGGAGTGGAATTTCCCTGAAGCTCAGGGTTTTTGCCCTCCTTCCTAGGCTGGATGGACAGGATTGTGTGTGGAACTCTTTGGAGTCCTAAAGGGGGGAGTGTGCACTATGTTCGAGGAAGTATGCTGTACTTACATTCCCAATAACACAGCACCAGACGGCTCAGTGACCAGGGCACTCGAGGGTCTCCGGACCCTCTCCAGAACGATGCATGCACACTCCGGGATCAATAACATCTGGGATGCTTGGCTGACCTCAGCGTTCGGACAGTGGAAAGGCTTAATGGGCTCGCTTTTATTATCCTTTGCTACTTCTGCTGCAATTTTAGTTACTTGCGGGTGTTGTTGTATTCCCTGCCTGCGCGCACTGTCAGTTCGTCTCATCACTACCGTGATAGAGAAGCGGGATGGCACCTATGCGCAGATGATGCCTCTCCTGCCTGTCGGCCCGGAAAGGGGCACAGGTCATTTGGACAGCTTTGAACTACGACTCCCCCACCAATAGGGTGATCTCCTTGCGGAGACCAAAAGGGGGAATGCAAAATTTCATAAATAAGGGAAAAAATTACTAATCAACATAATCAGGGTGATCTGCTTGCGGAGATCAAAAGGGGGAATTGAGGGAATAATTAATAAAATAAAGGGAATGATTCTATAAGGCTGTAACTAATCAAAACAAGAACTGACTGGCGCCCCGGCAAGGCAAGGCTACCTAATCGGAACAGATAGGGAGGGCGACAGAGAATATCAGCGGCCCCTACTTATCTTTTAGCCTTCCAGAAGGACAACTACTGTACGAGCCGGCTAGAATCACACATGTGGTTGTCACGTAGACGGAAGGTACCGAGAAGGGGGGGAGAGATGCCCAAAGGGCTTTAAAAGGGATACAGCTGATACATATGGCAGAGCCTCCTCCTGTACATGCTGAATGTATGTCAGACGGCCGCTCCCTGATTATAATCAGTCAAGACAATAAACCGGTGATTTGCAACTTCTCCCCGTGTCAGCTGTGAATCTCTTCTCATCCACGGACCCGGTGGAGATGCCGTGCTCCAACAAAAGCCATTGCGTTTTTTATGTCAAACGATCCAACACATCCAGTAACCCTTTTTTACAAGTGGCTGTGAATTTATTGGAAGAATTTAGAAGCCATGAAGAATTGGTGGAATCGTCACGGTTTATATGTGTAGATCGCGATTGAAATAAAATGGCCGAAAAGGATGTGGGTGCGTTTGTTGACCACAAGAGGGCGCCAAAGCCTACGGAAAAGGCTCTAGAGGAGAAAATAAATAGACTAAAAGGCGAGAGAAGGGGAAAGCTGGCAGTTAACCAAGGAAAGGAATGACATAAAAAAATCGAAGCAAGATGAATGCAATGTTGATATCGTTAAAGAAGAAGCTTTGCTGAAGTTTGAAAGATATTTTGGAGAGTATGAACGTCTTAATGAGGAATTATGTGAGCTGTTGAGTGAAGATGATCGAAAGGATGATCAGGAAACATATGAAAGCAGACATGCAGACTTAAAGGTGTTCATACAGGAAACCAATAAATGGATTGCCAATGTTAAAAGAGGCTTGCAAGAGGAGGAAGATGATGTTAGACCTCATGATAGTGTCTCTAAAGCCAAATCTGTCACAAGTCGTGCATCTCGGTTATCTAGCACCAGCTCGGCACGGTTGAAACTTAAAGCAGAACATGAAGCACTGTTAGCAAGAGCAGCAGCTATGAAAATAAAGGAAGAACTTGAACGGGAAGAAGTTCGCTTGAGAGCAAAAAAGGAACAGTTGCAAATAGAAATTGAGCTTGCCGTGTCAAATGCTAAATTAAAAGTTTATGAAGAGTATGAAGAAGTGCGTGAGTCTATGGATGATTTCTTAGAATCATTTACAAGGCCAAGAGCTGGGTCTAAGTATTTGGCTGGTAGAAAAGAAAAGTGTGCCAGTGATAATTATGAGCATCATGGAGCTGGTAAGCCATTGTCTGTTGTCAGTGTAAAGCCAGCTGCATTAGTTGTTTCTTCAATCAGTAGAAATTCTCCATCAAGGCCTGTGACAGATAAGCATTCTGATTCTAATGATGACCTGTATCAAGTATTGCAGCGTCAAAACGAGGTCACTGAGATTCTCATCAAGCAGCAAAGTCTGTCCCAACTGCCTCACAGAGACATTCCAGTGTTCGCAGGAGATCCCCTTACTTACAGATCTTTCATAAGAGCCTTTGAGCACGCCATTGATAGCAAAACGGACAGCCAGCAAGATCGGTTGTATTACCTAGAACAGTTTACGAGTGGGGAGCCACTTGATCTCATTCGTAACTGTGAGCACATGAGGCCAGACAAGGCTTACAGAGAAGCCAGAGCATTGCTTGATCGTCACTATGGGGACGAACTGACAATTGCCAATGCCTATATCAAGAAGGCAATGGACTGGCCTCAGATAAAGCCAGAAGACAGAAAAGGATTGAATGCATTTGCTTTGTTCCTGATTGGATGTTGTAACACAGTGAATGATGTGGACTACATGGACGAGATGAACAATCCTACCAACATGAAGTGCATCTTATCCAAACTTCCATTTAAGCTGAAAGAGAAATGGAGAAGTTTTGCATACGACATTCAAGAAAAAAGAAGAAAACGAGCCAGGTTTCCTGATCTAGTGGACTTTGTTTACCATCAAGCTAAGGTTGCCAATGATCCGCTGTTTGGAGATATCCTGGATGTTACTTCAAGTAGCCAGGGAAGCTCAAAGAAGAAGGCCAGTTCAAGAAAAGATGAGTTTAAAAGGAGAAGCTACGCTGTGAGTGTGTCTGCTACTGATAAGGATGCCAATAAAGGCCAACTGGAAAAGAAACCTCCATCAGTTAAGTCAGCCAGTGCTTTCCAAGGTCCCTGTTTGTACTGTAAAAAAAAATCACGCTCTGAACGTGTGTAACAGGATAAAAGATCGGCCTTTGAAGGAAAGAATTGAGTTCTTGAAGTCACATGGACTTTGTTTCGGGTGCCTTACTGTAGGTCATCTGTCTAAGGACTGCAAAAAAAGGACCTTATGCTCAGACTGTTCCCTTAAGCATCCTGCTATCTTACACATACAGTAGTAAAGGAAGATACTACTTCAGAGAAGAACAGTGCAGATGACAGCTCGCAAGGCACAGCTGAAGTAACAAATGCGCTTTTGTCGGCAGGGTGTGGAAGAGGTGAGCATACTGGGGCCGGGAATAATGTATGTATACTTCCCATCGTACCTGTGCAGATAAAACACAAGAAAGGCACAAAAATCATCAAAACTTATGCATTCCTGGATCAAGGAAGCACAGCAACTTTCTGCAGTGATGACTTAGCGAGGAAGTTGAACATCCGAGGCAGAAAAATAGAGTTCCTTCTTCACACCATGGCACAAGACCAGAAATTGAGCAGTTATGTTTTAACAGATTTGGAGGTGCGTGGCTTAGATGGACAAGACTACATCAAGCTGCCAAATGTGTATACGCACCCAGACATACCTGCAAAGAAAGCCAGTATACCACAGAGGAAAGATTTGGAGAAGTGGTCTTACCTGAATCGAGCCCATCTCCCAAAACTAGTGTCGGACATTTGTCTTCTCATTGGTGCCAATGCCTACAAGGCTATGGAGCCATGGGAAATAATTAACAGCCGGAACAACGGACCATATGCTGTGAAGACTGCTCTGGGCTGGGCAGTCAATGGGCCAATCAGCAGGTGTCAAGAGACAGAATCTGATGATGCTGAAGGACAGAGTTTCTTTGTCAACCGCATCTCTGTATTGAGCATTGAGGACATGTTGAAGAGGCACTATGATGCCGATTTTCCAGAACGCCGGTGTGAGGACAAGCGAGAGCCATCACAGCATGATAAGCAGTTCATGCATGTTGTAACAACGTCAGCACAGCTTACATTACAAATGGCCATTACTGCATTAAGCTAGCTCTGAAGGATGATAAGGTGAAGATGCCATGTAACTGTGGTATAGCAGAACAAAGGCTTAACTCCTCGAAGAGGAAGTTCAGTAGAAATCCAGACTTCTTTCAGGAGTATAAAGGATTTATGGACAGCATCCTTGAAAAGGGCTATGCCACAAAGGTTCCGGTAGAGCAGGTGAGTCGCAGTAATGGTAGAGTATGGTTCATCCCGCATCACGGGGTGTATCATCCAAAAAAGAGAAAGCTGAGGCTCGTGTTTGACTGTGCGGCAACTTACCAGGGAGTGTTGCTGAATGACCAACTGCTACAAGGGCCTGACCTAACAAACACCCTTATTGGAGTCCTGCTGAGGTTCAGGCAGGATGATGAGATATCTGACCCCTCCCTGAACTGTTGGTAAGCTGTCACATTTTTGCCTATAAAAGATGTAAGCACTGAGAGAAATCAGACTCTTAAATTAATCGACTTTGTCCAAACTTCTACCACAAAGAACTAGGGATGGGTATCGTTTGATTTTTTTCGATTCCGATTCTGGTTCTGGTTCTGCTTAATCGATTCCGGTTCTTATCGATTCCCTATTTCGATTCCAAAAAGGTAAAAAAAAAAAACAAAAACAAAAAAAAGAGGACAACTGTTTAAATAACAGAACAAACTTTATTCAGAATGATTCAAACCAAACAGTCAACTGATTTGTTAACAATAAATGCAATTTAACAGTTCTTTTTGAGGAAAATTAGCATATCTGCCTTTTCTGGTAGTATTTTTGATCTTTCTGGGCATACAGTGTCCCCTGCGGTTGAGAAAACTCTCATTTGGGGCTGAGGAGGCCTGCACACATAAATATGAAAAAGCTACCTCTGACAGCAGAGGATATGTGGATCTGTTGTTCCACCACCAGGCAGCAGGGTCATCAGATGTCATTGTTGGGGGCATCTCTTTGTACATCTGAAGCTCTTTGTCAGTCTGAACAGAGATGGACATTAGTTGTTCTTGGTTGCTTGCAAAAGCTTTTACCTTTAGGTCATCCTCAGCAGCAAATAGCTCCTCAAGTGGAGACATTAAAGACTTCTTGGGAGGTGGCTGCT
Organism: Paramormyrops kingsleyae; assembly: GCF_048594095.1. Lineage (NCBI taxonomy): Eukaryota > Metazoa > Chordata > Actinopteri > Osteoglossiformes > Mormyridae > Paramormyrops > Paramormyrops kingsleyae. The sequence continues at coordinate 37,783,722 of NC_132799.1, forward strand.
CCTCTTCCTCATTCACCTCTCTATCTTCCTTGTTCTCTATTTCCTGTCCTTTTTCCAGCTCTGACTGTGTTTGACCATCTTCTGTTGGTTGTTCAGGCTCGGTCAGCTGTCCTGTCATCATTTTCTGCCTGACCCGGTCCCAAACAGTGTTATCTTCCACATTCTGCTTAAACCGAGGGTCCAATGCAGTGGCCTCTTCAAGGAAGTGTCTGATGCCTTCACTCTGGTACCACTTGGAAAGGTTTGCCCAGATAGTCTGTTTAAGGTTATGCACAAACATTGTGTCTTCCTCCACAACAGTGAAATGCTTCTTAAGCTTTTGGAGAATTGGAAGAATTTGACTACATGTAGGGCTCTTTTCAGAAGAAACACAAAGAGTTGATGTGTACTGTATAACACTTTGATTAAATGGACAAACTCCTCTGCCTTCCGAAAGTCATCATCAATCAGTCGAGCAAGACGGTCCCTCTCCATTGGCCTTCTCAGATGCTGATCCAAGCTGGCTGCTTGAATGGCTGGATATTGTTCAAGGAATCGCTCAATCAACTGGTAGAGGGAATTCCAGCGAGTTCTTACATCTAGAATTAGGGAGTGCTGAGGCAGATCTGTGACACAAATAAATTCACATATGAAATTAAAACTGATAAGGCACAGAACAATTTTCTTTTAACAGGGTTAACATTTTAAACAATGTTTTACTGTGTGCTTTATATTTAAGAATATGCATTGTTTTATTTTCTTGTTTAGTCTTATTAAAAGAGAATTTCTGTTATTTTATGATGTATGTGGTATCTTATTCTTTATAAGAAGATACAGTATTTTAATGTAGTATACTTAGACATGATATCTATGTGATACTTGCACTGTGTTAACAAAGTTTAAGACATTTAAAATATAAAATGCACTGTTGGGTTTTGGTGATTGAAAACTTGGTGATGCTTACTTGGGATGTGTTGTTTCTCTTGGAGCACAGTCTTCGCCATGGATGACCTCTTCATCCAGACAACAACATCCCTGATCTTGGCAGTCCATTTTGTCACTGCTGACATGGAGTACACACTTTGTGCCCCAAGATTTAATGTGTGTGCAAAACATCCTAACTTTATGTATTGCAGCCTTTTAATTGCCACATCCATGTTTGTGGCATTGTCAACTGTGACAGCAACTATCTTATTGATTATTCGAAATTCTTGCAAAATCTCACTAATATCTTCAGCAACTGCAGCTCCTGTTTGTGCTGTATATACTGCTTTTGTTTTGAGCACATTTTGTTTCATCTTTCCCTCAACGACATAATGTGCTGTCACTGTGAGATAGAGATCTTGGGATATGCTTGTCCAGCAGTCACTGGTCAGTGCAACTTTGCTAACATTATTTAGCTGTGATATAATATTTGCCTTTTCCATTTTGTACCAGGCAGGAATCAATACATTGGACAAGTTGTCTCTGGAGGGAGGTCTGTACTTAGGATTTAGGGCTTTGGTCATCTCCCTGCAATTATAGATTAAACATAAATTACATTAATTTTTATTTTTTGTTAGTAGTATTATATTTAAAAATTGACAAGCTTGTTTTTATCATATACATACCTAAATGACGGAGATTCGACAACTGAAAACGGATGTAGACCTTGTTGATAAATGTATGATTGAATGTAACTGTACCTACACTTGGCCAATAGGTGGCAGTGTTTGTTAGGTGTGTTTTTGGCGCCACCCCCTATATAAGGGAATGTCTTTTTTTCTCTCTCTCTCTCTTGGCACTTGGCTCATGGAGAGCGGTGTACCTGTTCGTGTCATTAATAAACTACGCCGGTAATGGCTGAAGATAAAAGTGGCTATACTGATCATTAGAATTATTATCCCGCTGCAAGAAGGCAAGGTAATGCACTGTGGACGTAATTCTGCTAACAGGTTATGGGCCCAGGAAATGGCGGACATGTGCGATAGCACGCCAAGAAATAGCTAGTTAGCTGAAAGTGATAGCTAGTTTAGCGGCGAGAGAACCGGAAAGCTAAATGTAAGCCGAAACGGGAGTTAGGCTAAGCTACAAACACAGAAAGCCATGACGAACAGAAGCAAGACCAAATGGCCCACGTTCGACGGGAGAGCAGAGGAGTATGAGCTCTGGGAAGAAAGGATGTTGTGCTGCATGCACAGTGTCGGCCTGAAACTGACAATCCTGAACGAGCCTGCTGCACCTCTGACGGTGGAGGAACAAGCCCAAGAGGACAAGCTTAATGCGGATGCATATTGCGCGCTCGCGCCATTACTCGACAATACGAGCTTGGGACTGATATTCAGAGACACTAAAGACAAAGGCAGAGAGAGTCTCAGAGTGTTACGAGAACACTACATCGGTAAAGGTAGGCCACGAATTGTCTCCCTGTACATAACACTTACCTCACTGAAGAAAACGGACACAGAGACCGTAACCGAATACATTATCAGAGCAGAGCAAATCATTACGGCGCTCAGAGGTGCAGGTGAAGCACCAAGTGAGGGACTGATGATGGCGATGGTTATGAGGGGACTACCAGAAAAGTACAAGCCGTTCACGCTGATGGTTACACATGGTTCAGCGGATATGAAGTTGGGAGAGTTCAAAGCCAAGTTGCGAAACTTTGAGGCATCGGAAGATTCAGACCCAACCGCCGAGGAAGCGGGAGAGCGAGTCCTGAAGGCCCAAGCGGCGCCAAAGAAGAAGGACGCATACGTGACGGACATAGTGTGTTGGCGATGCGGAGAAAAGGGCCACCGGAAAAATAACTGCACAAAGAAAGCTTGGTGTAGTTTCTGCAAAATAACAGGACACACAGATAAAGTGTGTAGAAAGAAGGAACGTGCACAGGGCTCTCGGTGCGCGTGTGCCCAAGATACCGGCCGTGGCGACGACACCCGTAAAGCCAGTCGCGGGCGAGATGGCGTGCCGGGAGCCGCGGGGAGAGAAGACTTCACGTTCGGGGTGCAGTCAGAAGAGGCCAACCGGTCAGGACAACAGCAACCGATCCAGAGAAAAGGGCTGCTCGTTGACACGGGCGCGTCATCCCACATCATCAACGACAGGAGCCGGTTCAAGAACTTTGATATCACCTTCAAGCCCGAGAGGCACAGCATGGAGCTGGCAGACGGGAAGCGCACCTTCGGGTTGGCACAGGGCAGGGGAGACGCACAGGTATACCTCATCGACAGCGAGGGGCGCCGGTGTACAGTGACGTTAAAAAACGCCCTCTACATCCCTTCCTTCCCACAAGAACTTTTCTCAGTTAAAAGTGCCACCGCTAATGGTGCCAAGGTGTTCTTTAACGAAGGTAAAAATGTTCTTGTAGCGCCTGGTGGCGCGAGGTTTAACATTCATGTGTGTAAGAGAATGTACTACTTGCAAACTGAGGGTGATGAAAATGATGTGTGTAATGTCAGCCATGATATCCAGACATGGCATGAGATCATGGGCCATTGTAACTACGAGGACATATTGAAATTGCAGGAAGTAACAATAGGCATGCATATTAAAGGTGCAAAGCGTAGGCCTGATAAAGAATGTAGTGTATGCATAGAGGGTAAGTTTACTCAAACAAGAAACAGAGAGCCAACCGACAAAGTAAAGGCATCACTTGAGCTGGTAAACACGGATCTAGCTGGTCCAGTAAGCAATGGATCAATAGAAGGTTTCAAGTATATGCAATCTTTCACAGATGTATGCACAGGGGCGGTGTTTGTTTACTTTCTCAAAGCAAAGAGTGATTCAGTTCAGGCCACTGAGAAGTTCCTGGCCGATGTAGCGCCTTACGGCACTGTAAAATGCATTCGATCAGATAACGGGACTGAGTTCACCAATAGAGAGTTTCAAACACTACTGAGACAGAATAAAATCAAACACGAGACATCTTGTCCCTACTCGCCACACCAGAACGGGATAGCAGAGAGGGAGGGACGCACTCTTTTCGAAATGGCAAGGTGTAAGCTCATTGACAGTGGTCTGCCCAAAAGCCTTTGGCATTATGCCATTCAGGAAGCTGCCTACACCAGAAATCGGTGCTTTAATAAGCACGCGGGTACTACACCTTATACAGCACTGACGGGGAAGAAGTGTGATCTAGCCAAGATGCACAAGTTTGGGTCAGTGTGTTATGCCTATCAGCCAGACAGGGGTAAATTAGATTCTAGGTGCGAGAAGGGACTGTTCGTAGGACATGACAAGGGTAGCCCTGCCTTCCTAGTCTACCACCCCGGTAAACAGAAAGTACAAAAGCACAGATTAGTAAAGTTTGTCACAAAGACAACCTGCGAAAACGAGACTCAGACTAAGGAACTAGAAGTGGACCCCATAGTGAATAGTGAGAATAGACAGACACCACTGTCTAGTACCCTCAACACTGATATACAGACTGATAATCCACAGTCGGTGGAGGATGATGACGAGAAGCACCCTAGGGTGACATCACAGGCCTCAAGTAGAGGGAAATATCCCATCAGAGAGCGTAAACCTCCAGGGTATCTGAAGGATTATAGTCAGGAAGATAGTGACGAGGATGACAGCACACTCACTAGCATGGACTATTGCTACCGAGCTGTTTGTGGTATTCCACTAAGCTTTAAAGAGGCTATGGTATCAACTGAGTCAGAAGAGTGGAGGAGAGCAATGGATGAGGAGTTTCAGTCTTTAGAGGACAACCAGACCTTTACCTTGACTACGTTACCAGAGGGCAGAGAGACAGTGGGAGGTAGATGGGTATATTCAATTAAGGAGGGCAGTGACGGACGTCACCAATACAAGGCTAGATTCGTAGCCAAAGGATATAGTCAGAAGGCAGGGATAGATTATGGCGAGACATTCTCACCTACAGCCAATCTGACCAGTGTGCGCGTAGTGATGCAGAAGGCAGTCCAAGACAACTTGATATTACATCAAATGGACGTAAAAACAGCCTATCTGCACGCACCCATCGATCGTGACATCTATATGGAACAGCCTGAGGGTTACGAGAAGGGAGGAAAGGAGCTTGTGTGCAAGTTAAAAAGGTCCATTTACGGCTTGAAACAGTCAGGACGTAATTGGAACGAGATGCTTCACGCATGTCTAGTTGATGATGGTTTCATACAGAACCCAGCAGACTACTGCGTGTACACAAAGGAATCCAAACAAACAGGTAAAGTAATAGTTGTTATTTGGGTGGATGATCTTATCATCGCAGCCAACAGCACCAAGAGTCTGGGGCAGGTGAAGACCATGCTTTCCACTAGGTTTAAGATGAAGGATCTAGGCAAGTTAAAGCATTTCCTAGGCATGGACTTTGACCAATCTGATGGTTGCATAACAATGTCGCAAGAGAAGTATGTTGGAAAGATCTTGAATCGTTTTGACATGCAGGAGTGTAGAACTAGGGAAACACCATGTGACCAAAAGATAGACTATTCTGTGAATGCACCTAAAATGACTGATGTAAAGAAGTACAGAGAGGCTGTTGGCGGCCTCATATATTTAACTACCTGTACACGACCTGACCTATGTTTCGTGGTAAGCAAGTTATCACAGCATTTTGCGAACCCCACAGACGAGCACTGGGTTACAGTGAAACATGTTTTGCGTTATCTCAAGGGGACTGCAGACAGACAGCTCTGTTTTAGAAAGAGCGGCGAAGGTTTAGGCCTCATAGCATACAGCGACGCAGACTGGGGGGCAGACACCAGTGACAGGCGTAGCATGAGCGGCTATTGTGTGAGTATGGCTAAAGACAGTTCATTGGTCTCTTGGAAAACCAAAAAGCAACCCACAGTAGCCCTGTCAACATGTGAAGCCGAATACATGGCTCTAGCTCTAACAATACAGGAGTGTATTTATTTGGAGCAACTGCTGAAAGGAATAGATACCCATGTATACATGAAAACAGTTGTTTATGAGGACAACCAGGGAACTATTGCGCTTGTTAGGAATCCTGTGTCCAGGCAAAGGTGTAAACATGTGGACATCAAATATCATTTTATTAGGTCCACCATAAGGAACGAGGAGATGACACTTGCTTACTGTCCCACAGATGACATGGTTGCAGATGCTATGACCAAACCTGTCTCCAAACTTAGGCAAACGAAATTTGCAAGAGTCATGTTTGGTGTGTAAATGCTTGACTTTTGATTGCCATTTTTGTTTGCTTATTTGACTATGTTAAAGTTATACAGTTTACAAGTCAATCATAAGTGGGAGTGTTGATAAATGTATGATTGCATGTAACTGTACCTACACTTGGCCAATAGGTGGCAGTGTTTGTTAGGTGTGTTTTTGGCGCCACCCCCTATATAAGGGAATGTCTTTTTTTCTCTCTCTCTCTCGGCACTTGGCTCATGGAGAGCGGTGTACCTGTTCGTGTCATTAATAAACTACGCCGGTAATGGCTGAAGATAAAAGTGGCTATACTGATCATTAGAATTATTATCCCGCTGCAAGAAGGCAAGGTAATGCACTGTGGACGTAATTCTGCTAACAGACCTTTCACCACAAATGCGGTAACTGCTCTGTGACACTCCTCAATTTTTTCTTTGGTCATGTTGCCTTTTATTGCTAACGTGAATGGTGTGTCGCGGCTAGTACTCCGTGATTGCGGATTGGTAGTGATATCGCTAGCTGAAGAGGGCTTTCTCGTGTTCGGAGACTGCAAGACATCAAACACTGTACACTCTTTGAGATCGATCCCGTGCTGCCTTAAATGTTTAGTGAGGTTGGATGTACAGCCCTTTGAGCTAGTGATGGGAACTCCGGCTCTTTTCAAAGCTTCGGCTCTTTTGGATCGGCTCCCTTTAAAGAGCGGGCTCTTACGGCTCCCGAATGGCTCTTCGTTTAGTATCACTTGGATGCTTATATTTTCACCCAATTAAGCAATTATGAATGGTTTGTGTATAAGCAATTTCTTATTCATTGTTTTCAGACATTACGTATTTTTATGCATTTTTTCATTACAAAAAATACACAGTTACTCCTCCAGTTGCACGGATGGGTGGGTGGTTCTTATATGTCTGTGCAGGTTTGTTGTTGACCCTTCTCTAAAGGATATATTAGATATTAGATAAGGATCATATTACAAATTCTGCACTTTGCTTTGCAGTGTCCAATATCACTGAAATGCAACCAGATGCTGCTTCTTTTTCGGCTTTCACTCATTTCTTCACTCCTTTTTTTCTTCACGATGCGCTTGCATTTAAATCTGGCTCCTTGTCTGTCGCAGTGACAGGTGCACAGAGCGACAGTGTCCCGTACCAACACTCGCTGTCTTCGGAGCGTCTGCCCCCTTCCTTCTTTCACATAATGGTACGATCCTAGTCCGATGTGTCGTTCGTGAAGGAAACGGCATTATGAGCCAATGTTCTGTGTGCCCATATAAATAAAGTCCCGCCCCTGCCGAATGGATTTTCAGCAGAGCCGAGCAGGAGCGGCTGAAGTTTCGACTCCTCTCGTTCGCTTCAAAGCATCGGCTCTTAGAGCCGGCTCGTTCGCGAACGACACATCACTACTTTGAGCAACTTATCAATTTTGTGCATATGTTGCACGCTGCCTTATCGTTTCCCTTTTTAGTGTAGTGAAGCCACACTTTTGATCGTTTGCGATCCATGTCGAACACTGCTAGCACTCTTCTTCTCTGGCAGTAATGTTTAGTGGTGACGTTAGGCATGCGCTATTTTCATTTAAACAATTTGCAATTAAAAAAAAAAAAAAAAAAACTAGCGAATCTCAACTAAAACAGGTCCTGGCAGATAACCACACACGTCCTAGCAGATGCGGTGTTTAAGAACCGATTTACAGATCCGAAATTTAAAAAAACCGAGTGGGTACCCGGTACCGGGCATTTTCGAATCGGTTCTTATTTGGAACCTAATTTCGGTACCCATCCCTACAAAGAACACATGTAATACTCGGCTTCAGGTGTATTGTCTGGCCCCATAGGTATGGCTAAGTTCTTACTGTTATGAACAGGTGCTGAGTGTAAACTATAAACTATTAAATATAATGTCTGATTAGTACGTCTTCCTTTCTGTGCCACTAATTACACTGTGCTGAATTGTTTTTAATAATAGCTTTTACACATTGTTCCTGCAGAAGAAAAGTATGTACAGTACAGTAGTGGAGCAAAAAAAAGAAATGGAAACAGTTAAAAAAAGCTGAGGAAAATATTAGAAAGTCTCAAGAGAAACAGAAGGAGGCATATTCCAGGAGAGTAATGAAGAAGTACAAAAATTTAAAGTACAGTGTTGGAGATGAGGTACTAATTTGTGCAATATGAGGAAGCGAGGAAGGAAGGGAGGCAGGATTGAAGCAGACTTCTCTGGCCCTTACTTTATTCAGACTATCAGCAGTAAACTTGTTACTCTTAGTACACCTTAAGGAGCTATGCTAAAAAACAAGTACAATTTGGACCACATAAAACCTTATAAAAGAAGCCCAACTGCAGACGTACCAGGCCAGAAAGTCCCAATGCCTAATCAAGTTGAGAACATGATGACAGTTGATGTGTCTCCTGAAATCCACCCTCCAGATTTACCTCCACAATCTGAACAGCCTTCTGTTATTCAGTTTTGTGTGAAAATGCCAACAGAACACATTAATACAGATAAACAGGTAAAAAAAGATGGTAGCTGAAAGGAAGGAAATGGACATGATGCCATCAAAGATTAAACGCGGCATTCAGCAAGAAGATCTGATTTCTGCAGTGAACTTGGTTCTTGAGTTTTGACCCGTTGGTCAAACCTCTTCCACTGGTTTGTCCTTTATGTGGTGGAGATTTTGGCTGTTCTGCTTGAGGTTAGCCTGTTGGCTATTTTGATCTGCTTCTAACAAGACAATGAGGTGGCTAGGCAAGTGTAAAGTCATTATTACACTTTTATTAATACCCCCCACGTACCAACTACATGTTTTACATTTTGTTAATGTATCCGCCTCCTTGTCTGTGCTAGTTCAACATCTTGTTCTAGATGTTTTTTTAGGGGGATGGTCTTGCTCCTTTTTGTTCCTTTGTCCCATTTATTTTCATAAAGTTGATAAATGTTTTTCACAACACATTTCTTTATGTCTTTGTTTTTAGTAAAGGAACTCTGGGCAGCAAAACACAACGGACAAGTGGAAGCAGTGGTTGGACCATATAATTTGTACAACTCCTCTTTCCGTACTCTGCAAGGGGCAGAATGGCTTTCTGATGAAGTAATACATGATTACTTTCGTTGAATAGCAAAATGTTTATTGCTTTATTAGTTTTGTTTTTTGATTTGTTTGTTTTCTCTTTTTTCCAGGTTATTGATGCTCATATTCACCTCTTGCTCAAAAAACAAAAGGTTTGTGTTACTTTTGAATGGAAATTACTTGGCATGGTATATGGATGAACTTTGGCACTAAATATGTTGATTGTTTTTAACAGAAGGCCATATTCCATCTCAGTGCCATTGTTTCAAGCTCCTTGTTTAATGGACAGTTTAGAAGTCTCCTTAAGGTAATTTACCTATTAAGAAAGTCATTCCTTTTGACTAATATATATATATATATTAGGGGTGCACCGATTGCAGTTTTCTGGCCGATCAACGATCACCGATCCTTAGGCAACCTTACCTGCCGATCTCGATTTTTTTTTGCCGATCTTGTTTCTTTCATAACTAAAAGACAGTTACTTCAATGTTTCCATTTTTATTGAGTAAATTGATATGAATACTCACAAAACATGAGGTAGTGTCCTCAAATATAAATGAACATATAAATGAGCATTGCTGTTTGAACTACAAAATCATATTTTTTCTTCCAGACTTTAATTTCTCTAATTTTGTAAAAAAAAATATATATATATATAGCTGTTATGACACACTTGTCCAAAAAATAGGGAGGGAGGCAGCCTGCACTGCACCTCTCTCGGGAATGGGAGAAAAGGCTGATTTAACCCTCTGGGGCCTAGGGGTAGGAAACACACTTTCACTGACTGGGGCATGATCACACATTTCATCACACTTAATTCATGGCAAATAAATTATTTCTTATATATTTGTTTTGCCATTACACTCATCTTTATTTTAATATATATTGTAAATATGTCAGATTTTTGTTAAGTTTGAAATTTGACATCAAAGTATAGACATTGCAAAATGCAGTTTGGAACACTTGCAGAAACATTATAAAAGTACATAGTAAGCAATGCTGGCAGTTTGTTTTGATCCCAGATATCTGATCACCAAAGTCTTGGCTACATGAAGATGACTAAATGGTGTAGATGCAACATTAATTTGGATAAATAAATAAGAAAAACCTAACTCATGTAACTATTTCTGGCTCCTTTCATTGAATATGTAGCAACTTTCATGTGTATGAATGAGCCATTGTCACCTGGCCACGTCCCCAACCCCCTTTTATGGCGCTGAAGGGGATGTATCTGGATCGCGTTTCACCGTTGCGCTGTTAATCAAATTACCATGCGAATGCGATTTGAATACGCGCTAATGCGGCTATTTAGAATGTGAATAGCGATCTTCGGGTGAGAGCGGTACTACACGCCCCCGATGCAGGTAAAACAAAGTAAGATGACATGGTTTACTTTTTTGCCGATTTAACCTAATTAAAAAAACTTTAATACTTCCGACAATGGACGTTTTGAAAAGAAGACAGATTACGGATTTAGCCAGCGTTTTTTTCATGATTATACATTAAGATTTCAGCGAGATATTTATAAACTGAAATAGACGCGAAAAGTACGCGATGTCGTCGACGACATACTCGACCCCAAAGAGTTAAAAGCATATAACTAAGATCGGTGGATCTCATGGGAATATGGTCGATTTCTGATCCCCTCAAATTAACGTGATCGAGGCCGATCGATCGGTGCACCCCTAATATATATATATATAATCTGTTATATTTAACTGTTACAGATGAAGTTACCAGCTGAGGATGTTTGGCTGTGTCCTGTAAATGTTACTGCACATTGGATTCTTGTGGTATGTTTCTGAAAGATTTGTTTATATTTCTTTTCTGATGGTTCTTCAATACTTTGACAGATTTTCTGCCTTTTGTTATGTTGACAGATTTGAAACTAAGTCCTTGAATTGCTTAGATAAGTTAAGCAATCTGTGCATGTGTTTACAGAACAATCATTCAGCATTGTAAGGGAAGTCCTTTATAAATTGTTTTATTGAGCCTGTTATTCATATAATATTCTAAATGATTTAAATTTAGATTGTGAACATGGCAGAGAAGATGGTCATTGTAATTGACCCAATGGGAAATGAGGATGCCTACAAAAGGAAGATTCTGTGGAACAAGCGGTAACTAATATTACACACTGTGACGCCCGGCTCGTCCGATCCTCGTATGTGCCACACCCCCCTCGTTACCTCGTGTTAATTCCTGATTGTATTCACCTGTCGCTTGTTTAAGTCAGTCTGTATTGTGTATATTAGTCCACGTCTGCCTTGGTTTCCCAGATCCGTCATTGTTGTTTGTCGCGTTGTGCTGTTCTTTCCTGTTAACATTGAATAAACCCTGTTTATTCATATTTCCGGCTACGTTCGCCTGTTTCCCCGGTCGCCTTGCATGCCCAGCGTCACACACACACACACGCACACATATATTTATAAAAAATATATGATTTTTATATCTTTTATAAGAATTAAGGCTTTAAGAATTCTTTTAATGCTGTATATGAACGCATATATTTTACATGGCAATAGAAACTTTTTGAGGATGAGGGCAAGTAAGGAGTCCAAAGGTGTGTGGACAGTGCAGACCATGAACCACAAGAAACAGATGGATGGCAGCAGTTGTGGAATTCTAGTGCTGAAGGTACTATTTACATACACATTTAGGTATTTCGAGGATTCAGTTAATAGTGTTTCATTGTAGTGATGATATTCAATGATATGTGTCCAAACTATGAAATATGGTAACCAATGAGCACCGAAATAGCAAAACAGTTAAGCATTACATTTAAGAAAACAATAAAATGTTGTGCAGTCTCATAGAAAACAAAGGAATTTACTCTAAAATGAATAGTGGAATTTTTTGTCTCATATAACCACATAAGCCACATCCAGTGTATTTTATCCCTTATCACACCTCTTCTTCCACTCACTCTTTGACTTGACCCCACTCTTTACCCCATGTATTCCTCTGCAGAACATCACCTATTCTTCTAGGTATTTCCAGCCACTTATGTTTGACCATACTGACTCCTACTTGGTTACACCTGCTACTCTACATCTTAACCCCAATTATTCAACTATGTAACCAAGTCCATTCATTACACATGCCCATGCCCACTCCACTGTATGACCCATTATACATGAGCACACTTACTCCTCTACATTACCCCACCCTCCTAATACCACAGCTGTTCATCATGACTCCACCCACCATCTGCATGACTATGCCCTCAACATAACCACATTTCTCTGTGATTCACCTGACCGCCTTGCATGACTCTTCCCACTCCTACACTTAACCCCACTCTACTCATTCATCCACCTAATAAAAGTCCTCTACCTGCATCCACTCTTCCATGTGCCTTCACCTACTTCAACAGATATCTCCCTCTTCTCCTTCTCCTGTACCCACACCATACTTCCTAATACTAGGTTATACTAGAACTAATACTAGAACTAATTAGCAAACGGTGTTTACTGAACTGATTGATAAAACGTTGATCTGCTTTCCATCTGTGAAGATCAGATAATATGATTTCAGGTGAAGAAAAGTGATCAGATGCAACTGAGAACTGTGCAGAGATCTTAAGTCAAGAAAAACTGTAGTCATAAAGCTCACATTAAACATGCCTGTATATTATATAAATGTAGTAAATCAATCACAAATTTACATTCATAATTAATTTTACAGTATGCTGAAGAATTCCTTCTGAGTGGAAACATGTGCCATGTACAAACAACACCAGGAGCAGTAAGTGGACATAGGTTGGACATAGCCTGTTCGCTACTGGAAGGTGGAGGTAAATGATAAAAAAAATCCTTTCTCTATGCAAAGACTACATTTTATCCCAAGACACATTATATTGGAACACGCATGAATATATGATCCTTTCTGTTGCCATTTCTGAAAATATCAGTTTTCTGAAGAATCATGGGTTATAAGAGTTTTATATTTTCTCTTTTACAAGTACGTGCTGCTTTGTGTAACATTATTAAATTTCCTCTATTTTCAGGTGCTGTGTAACTAATGAAGCTAGTGGGGACATTGTGATTGGACTAAAAAAAAACATTATTCCAGTTAATTAAATAACAACTTAATTAGTAAAACCTGTGTGATCCATTTATTGCTGTTCTTTTTTAAGGATATTCTTTATATTTATTTATATGCAGTGTATTCTATACTCTAGACCAGGACTCTTCAAATCTGGACCTTGATTCCAAATCCAGGCCTTGTTTTCAGTTCTCCCAGGTAGTTTAATAATTACTGATTCTGATTGGTCAGAGGCTTCACATCTGGCTCACAGGTAAAGGAAGGCTGGAAAACCAGCAGTGCTCAGACCTCGAGGACCGTGATTTGAATAATAGGGCTCTACACAGTGGTCATCTTATATGAAATATTCACATTCCCAAATGTTTTAAATATGAAATGGACCTGCTGGTCTAATGAGTAGGGATGGGTTAGGATACTCAGAGATACATTCACTAAAGGAAAAAACATGGACATTTAAAGATTAACTATGACAATATGAAAGATAACTATAGCTATATTTCTGTATCTTTAATAATGTCCTACCACCCTTAACAGAGAGGGGAGCAGATATTTATGGAGTGTTTGCATCTATAATAATGTCCTACCACCCTTAACAGAGAGGGGAGCAGATATTTATGAAGTGTTTACATCTATAATAATATCCTACCACCCTTAACAGAGAGAGGAGCAGATATTTATGGAGTGTTTACATCTATAATAATGTCCTACCACCCTTAACAGAGAGGGGAGCAGATATTTATGGAGTGTTTATATCTATAATAATGTCCTACCACCATTAACAGAGAGGGGAGCAGATATTTATGAAGTGTTTACCTCTATAATAATATCCTACCACCCTTAACAGAGAGGGGAGCAGATATTTATGGAGTGTTTGCATCTATAATAATGTCCTACCACCCTTACCAGAGAGGGCAGCAGATATTTATGGAGTGTTTGCATCTATAATAATGTCCTACCACCCTTAACAGAGAGAGGAGCAGATATTTATGCTGGTAGGATATTATCACAAGGTAGGACAAAATAACAGATATGCTTACAAATTTCCGCTACGGGTAGGAAAATATTTTAGGTAGGAAAAAATTTCAGAACACTCTTCCCAAAACTCAAAATTTCAAGTGAACAGGAGAAGAACATTTAAACAGACTGTGCTTCTACATACTGACGGCTTTTTAAAGAATGAAGTTATTTTAAACAATCTGTGATTCAGTTCATGGAAAGGGTAGTTAATTCCTTGAGCTCAGAGAAAACCTTAAAGGAAACTAAAGAATGAGGGAAGGTTACGTGAGGCTAATTCACATGGAACATAAACACCCTCTACAGCACCCTCTCGTGGCCACATTCATTAACTGCAGAATACTCTGAGCAGATGTGTTGTTTTTGTATCACCTTAGAAATCATAAGTGAACAAATTTCGTCCGACGGAACGATCTTTTGGGAATCTGTTCCCACACAGTCTTTGCTTTAAAATGAATGGCTAAAATGTGAAAAACAAAGAAATATAGCTGTCGGCTTGTGTGGCAGGCTCATGCACACTGCTTATGGCAGGTGAATGCCTCTCCCTGGCCCCCTGCTGCACAGGCCTCACCCAGCTGGAGCCGCTCCGGGTCCCAGACCTCCCTCCACTCACAGTAGAGGTGCAGCGCCCAGTGAGCTGTCCTGACAGTGAAGGGCAGGTCACACAGGTATTACTTGGCATACCAGATGGAAAGCACCCCTCCAGCAGCTCCCTATGGGTGATGCAGTAGCGATGCTCCACCTTGTTAAACCTGCAGCTATAGTTCGCGATCACCCTCTCTCCATCCAGCCCCCACTGGCATCAGTGTCTAGGATAAAGAGCAGGGTCAAGCACCAGGCCCTCAGTCAGGGCCTTTTGCAGATTCCACAAGGTTTCCTGCCACTGTGGTGACCAGACAAACTGCCTGTCCCTCTGCAGCAGCTGGAATAGAAGGGGAGCCTTTAATGGAAGGCCAGACCCAGGGAGCTCTTGATCTGCTCCAGGGTGGTGGGAGTGGGCCAGCTCACAACAGCCTGCACTTTGTCCTCCATAGTGCCAATGCAGTCCCCCGCATGGTGTACCCCAGGACCGTCACCCCTCACATGGAGTTTGAGGCCTGCTGCTCTCACGCTCTCCAGCACGAGTCACAGGGACCTCAGGGCAGAATCAAAGAGGCACCGTGCAGCAGGGTGTCCCCCAGGTAGACCAGACACTCCTGACGGGAGACGCCCACCAGCAGTCTGCCCATCAGCCTGGTGAAGGTGGCAGGCGCATTACACAGCCCATAGCTTAGAATGAATTAATGCTTTATTACTGTGTTTTGCACATTCTGCCCCCAGTCAACACAGGCTTCTGAGACACCAGAATCATAATAGCTTTTTCTGTGCTAAGGGGTCTTTTGTACATTTAGCCAAATGGAAAAAGAAAAAAAAAGTTCTTATTTTACACAATGTATATAAACTAAAACAAAAGAATGCTTCAATAACATTAATATATTACATATTAGAAAATAAAATAACAGGCAGAATTTGCATGGGGCTGTGCAAGATCCTGAGGACTGTCAGTCCCAGCTGCACTAACTGCCTGAGCATGGGGGGGTGTGGTGGGGGGGATGACCACAGGGGCCATGGTGATGGTGGGCCCTCCCTGAAAAGTCAAATTCCCACACTGTAGGTCTAGCCAGCAACCTGTAGGTCTAGCCAGCAACCTGTAGCCCTGAGGACGTCTCACCCCAGTATGCAGGGGTACCCCAGGCTGCATTTCAGTCAGACGTTTGATGGTCTATGTTTTTAATACTCTAAGTACTTTATCACATGGAACAAAACACAAGCAAAGAGTATAGCAGCAGCTTTTGTCAGTGCTTCCTTTAGAAACTGGAAAAAACGCTAGAAAAATTTAGCCAAAATAATAAGTCAGATGGCCACAAAGTTGCCCTTTTATCTGCAACGTATGAAAACCGATCAGTCAGTGATCAGCCGAGCAGTGCCCACATTGAACAACAGAAAGGAAAATCTGCTAAAAGGTTCTGGTGGTGAGATGTTTCTAGCAAGTCAGGGCTTGGCCTTTAGGGGGCATGATCACTGAAAAGGGAAACTACCTGTAAACCAGCTTTTAAGATGAGGACATCCGATCTTAAAGCAGGTGGCTGTCTGGCAAGATGGAGGTATAGACCTCCTAGTACTGTCAGAATGAGTTAATCAGTTTGATGGGCTCATCATTTGTCAGGATAATCACAGATGACATCAAGGCCATGTCTACATTGCAGTATTCAGTAATAATGGACGGGACACAGGACGCGTCAGGTGCTAAACAGGAGGCCCTGTGGCTCCAAGATGTTGTCCTTGATTTGGTGGTGCATGAGGAGTTCATTGGCTTATATGAGACGACTTCAACAACTGTGAAAACCTCACCAAGATTATCTTAGACATAGTGCTGAGGCTGAATTTGCCAGTATCAGGCCTTGGAGTTCAGGCCTACGATGGTGCAGTGAATATGACTGCGAAATATTCAGGTGCATCATCTGTCAAACACAGGCATATGTACATTGTGGCCCCCACTTAGTTACACAGTAGATTAGCTCAGCATCTCCTGTTGTGTGAAATGCACTTCAGTGTACAGGAGCTATTCACATTCCTTGCTTAGTCTGGCAATTTAAAGAATACATTTAAATGTCAAACAGGCCTTTAAGACCCGACAGGTGGACTGTGTGGTCATCTGCCATTCATGCTGTGCTGCCCCATTACAAGCAGTAAACTTATGCAGTGTTTCCTGACTCATCGCTGGCGTCATATATCCCTGCAGTGTGTGTATTCTCTGTACAGGTGCCCCATGGTGTGATGCTGCAGTGAGACTGTGTAGTAATGTTTATTTTATAGCATTGGGCTTGGATACAGTACAAGAATGAAGTATTGTTTGTTTCATATAGAGGACGTACAACACTTTGTGAAGGTCAAGCATGATGTAAATTATTCCATGATCTTGTTTGCAACAGTATTTTTGTTGCAGATAAGGCCAGTCAATTCTCTGGTGACATCGGCGCCCCCCTGGGTTCCATCTTGTGATTGGCTGCTGACCTGGGCGCTGAAGTTTCCCATATATAACCCTGGGGCCTCCTCGCCATCTGCAGGTCAGTTTAATGCCCAGTCTGCTCCATTAGTGAATGTTTTAACCCAGTTAATTCTGTCTGCTCCATTAGTGAACCCAGTACATGAGTACATGAGTTTGTGTTTGGTTCCCTGTTCAGGGCTGTGCCCGGTGGTTTGGTTTTATTTGATTAAAACCTCCACATTGGCACTTGCATCATGTCCCCTGCTTGCCAAACCCGTGCACAACATTACAATGTCTATGAACCAGTGTGTAAGTAATATGCACTGTCATGGCATGAAATGGAATGGGAAATTCCTGCTCGCCTACTTAGGGGAGGACTGGGCAGAACCAAACACATTCTGGCTTTGGCCAAATAATTTAAAAAATGTTTGCTTAGATTAATTATTTATAGCTATATTAAATTATTTAATGCAAGCAAAATACACATTTCTGCTACAAATGAACACTTGCAGTTTGTTTCATGGGTTAATTGTAACAATCAAACCTAAAAAACTGCAGTTTGATGCTTTGGCAATATTGTTCTTGAAACCTTCATGCCAATAAAGCCTTTTGAATTGAATTGAAAATAGCTGTTTTATTTCATTTTCATTATACATTATGGGTGCAACACAGTTTCACAACTAACTACTTTCTCTGGAGTTTTTCTCAAGCCTGGCTAACACTTGCTGTGAGATGGTTACATGTTTCATGTTTTAGGCAATAAGACAGTTAAGGTCATACAAGACTGGATTCAGTGACTCACACACAGCTCAGTAATCGAAAAATAATTGATAAAGAAATTTACTTTCATGCAGTGAATATAGTCTTTGCTGTACATCTCCACGAAAACACATCCAAATTCTCTGAAAATTTGCAGGAGACCATCTACTGGTAAATTGACCAGTAGCATGTCCTGCTTTACCCAGTCATACTATGTAAAAGGTCAGTGTTACATTTAACCCCTCGTTAGCTTGTGCCCTGTGGTCCCCTACCCATTTGAGGTGTGACACACTGACCACCCCTGTCCATCTCACCCGGTCTAATAGTGCATTTTGGAGAAATACATGTTAAGTGTGCATGTTGTCATGTTGTAGAAAGTGCGTGAGGACAGAAAACCGACAAAACCGACAAGTACTTCAAATGGGCTAAAAATCATAGCAATGACAGAACACGTTTGAGTGCAATTTCTTCAGTGACCCCCAAGCTTTCTCTCACCTGTAGGGCTGAGGCAGTGAACATATTTCCCCTGCAGTGACTTAGGGTGACTCAACAGTGCAATATGTGATATTATCATCATTTTTTTGCTGATTACTTCATTTACCCCAATTTTAGTGCAATATAAATAAGCTTTATTGTTAGGCTATTATTAGGTATATTATTGCTTTTTCCATATGAGTGTTCTAGGACCCCTCACTGGTCCTGGAAGTTGCTCATAAATGTAAATGTCACGCCCACGTCTGTCACGCCCACAGGGGCGGATCAGACAGGTGCGGGGCATCAGGGACTGATTACCTCCTCAATATAAGGAGAGTACCTCACACAAACAAACCGCGAAGTATTGCGCTATGTACAGCCTTACTGAGCGTTAGTCTGTCCTCTGTCTCCCTTTAATCCCGGCCCTTGCCTGTCTGCCTGTTGTACAATCCTTACCTCCTCAGTCCAGCTCCCATCCTTGATCCGCCTGTCCTGCTGAGCCCGGCTTCCCCTGTTGTCCAGCCCGCCTGTTCCCCAGTCCTGTGTGTGCCTGTTGGACTGACTCCCCGGCTTTCGACCCCTGCTCCTGTTTTACAACCACGATTTCCGCTCGCCGTCTCTCTGGACTTGTTTGCCTGATTAAAGCTCTGTTTCCCCGTACTTCTGGATCCGTGTCTCCCTTATCTACCCGGTGTGACAGTAAACATACCCAAAAACAATTTCCCCAAGGGGATCAATAAAGTATCAATTATTATTATTTTTATTATTATCCATCCATCCATTCATTTTCTGAAACTGCTTGTCCTATTCTGGGTCATGGGGGGTCCAGAGCCTATCCCAGAAACTACAGGTGCAAGGCAGAGAACAACCCAGGATGGAGCACCAACCCACAGGGGACACTCACACCGATGGGCAATTTGGAAACTCCAATTAGCCTCAGCATGTTTTTGGACTGTGGGGGGAAACCAGACAACCCAGAGAACTATGGTGGCCCTGAAGGCCCAGAGCATGTCATCATTAACACAATGCAAAATAATTAAGAAAATGCAAAAACAAAAAGACGACACAAAAGCATCGACAAAAAATTAAGCCAATTTAATTTTTAAGTATTGTATTTGCAATTTTCAAAACAGATGTGCTCAACGCATTCAACTTTCAATATTGTGCCTGTGACACCAATATCTACGGTAGCTGTTTAGTGTCAATGGGCTACAAGTTCAGAAAACACTTACCTACGAGTGAAATAGGTTTTACATTTAGATTAACAGAAAAAACCCTTCAGCTTGTGTTTTGAGAGCAGTGTCATAAACGGACAAAAATTTGTCATAGTGGACGTATGGAATCATAGTTGAGTGAATCGCTTTTATGTCATTGCTGCTTTATTTAACCCATGCAACAGATACAGGTATACATTGATTTTTGTCTTTATTTTGAGACTTGTGTTCGGAATAAAGAGAATGTCTATAGTGAATAGCTATATTTGGAAACAGGAAAAAAGCCCAGACATTGTTTTAAGCATGGGATCTATACAGTTGGCAGAATAAATTACACTCTGAATTCGTTTCTGACACCCCGTGTTCCCCTTATTTTTCTGGTTCTCCCTTTGTGTTCTGCTGTGTGTAATAAAACTTTGTTTGTCTGAGAGCCGCTGTGTGGATTGTCATTCCCCACCATAACAGGTGATCACGACAGCCCTACTCACCTGTCTGTCAGTGAGGCCAAACTGCTTATTGTAAGTGACTTTGGACTTTATTTATTTGTTTGTCTGTTTAATTATTTATTTATTGAAGTTGCTTATAATTCCATTGAATTGGGGGTTGTGATTTTTTGGGACTGTTCTTATTTTGAGGTTGTCGTTTTAAGGCTTTGTAATCTAATCTGAATTCTTATAATAAATTAATGATCTGAAAAAGTCAAATATTAATGACAATTGTAATAGAGGCCCAGCCCATCATTGCCCAAAGGATTGACACTGGACAGCTGACACAGGCTTACATGCATAAAATAACTTAAAACTTAAATGACATCATGCCATCCAATGCTGTCTTTGGTTTACGGTATGTGTAACTATGCTGGGGTAGTAATTTTCCCACTGGGATCAATAAAGTTAATCTTTTTTAATTTTGCATACTGTCTGTCATGCTTGGAAGGGACAGAGACTCGGAGAGCCAGAGGTTGAATTAATAGGGTTTTGTTAGAGAGATCAGGTAATCAAAGTGAAATCAGCAGGCAGGTCTCGGAGTAGGGGGTCATGGATCCAAAGAGATCGAAAGCCTAGAAGATCAACCCTAAACAGGCAGGAGGGATGGGAGAGAAACGCACGGTAAGTACCAGGGCAGTGGGGGCAAAGGAGGAAGGTAAACAGGGAGCTGGGGAGACAAGAGACTGGAGAGAAACACTCAGTAGGCACCATGAATGGAAGCAGTGCTTTGCACTCAGTGTGAGGGGAAGCAGGAATTTAAAGGGCACAGAAAAGGTGCAGGCAAGTCACTAAGCGGGGTAAACGGGAGGATCCATCACGCAGGGCATAACACCGTAATAATGTCCATATATTATATCGCGGTATATGGTAATCTGACTGTATTTTATTTGTCTAAAAGCAAGGTTATTTATTCTGTGAGCGGAGGGCGGTCCCATGAGAAATCCAAAACAGTGTCCAGAATGTGCTTTTCAGGTTGTTGTGAGTTACTGTATCACCATTCTTTTTCTGATTCACTAATTTCCTTGCTGGTTAGTTTCAGTCATTTTGGCTAGCTCAGTGAATTTAAGAATTTACATAATTCACTTTACATTTACATTTCGTATTGAATGAGTGGTTAAAGCGGTTATTAAGAGTTCTTATGCAATCCAATAATCTGTGCAAAAGTACAAAGGACCATATTTAGTTTAGGGCAACCGATAAGGAGTTATTTACTGTTTTACTGACAAAAGAAAATGATAAATTAACATTTTAGAACAATGCCACCAGTATTTCAGTTACTGTTGTATGCATGTTATATTTACAAGGAGCACTTGTGTATACTGGGCTAATTTGGAATTGATTTCTCCATCTAACTTTGCACAGTGGGCTTATATTGGGCTTGTTTTCAGGGATGAGGTTGCTTGTATGTCTCATGAAACTCAGAAACACTGCTGTCTGTGTGTCTCACAGAGCACAAGGTGGGGTAGGCAAAAAGAGAATTTCCCCACAGGGACTAATGAAGTATCACTATTCTGTTCTGTGTTTGGTCATGATTAATGTTATTGTGCTTTTAACCTGAATGATACTGGAAGTAGGTACAGAAACAGACACAGTTGTATGTTCAGTATTTATATATGTAAATGTACTGTAATAAGCACACAGCTCAGTTCCCCCATTGACTGGAGCTGGTGAGGATGGTGCTGAAGGACAGCTCTCATTATTTACTCAGGGCTCACACTGCTGTCTGCTCTGTGTTTACAGCCACAGAGGCACCAGGACAGCAGCAGCAGACCCTCTAAACATCAGCACACCTGACACACAAACTACTTCCTGTTTCAGTCTTGGAAGAATGGAACAACAAACTCCATCAGTGTCCTGAGACCCCTGTGCTCATCCATCCACCCATCTTCCATACCACTAATCTGACAGCGAACCTGGAACCTTTCTCAGGCAGCACAGGAGAAAAGGCAGAGGAACACCTTGGACAGGATGCCAATCAGCGTTTCTAATATTGCATATTTCTGATCTGACTTTATGATGTCACTGCAGATAAAAGTCTATCTAGCAGCTTTTTTATCTGTATATATAACTACATTTATTTTTATCTAACCATGTGATTGAGCTCAGACACCACATGGGGGCCTCATTGCTGCATAGCTGTAAAGTCCTCAGGGAGAGAGAGAAACCAGCCAATAAGGAGGAAGAGGATGTTGCTGGTAAGACTGTCAGTTAGCTTGTGTGGGCGTGAGCATTAGCTGCTCTAACCCCACACATCCTGTCTCTTCTCAGTCTGAGAGGCATCAGCAGAGGAAACTTCATGCAGCGTCTCCCTGAGCACAGGATGGACTTTCTGCTTCACAGGACGTGTCCTCTCTGAGGAGCTGCCCTCTGGGTATGAAGATGTGGAGGACAGTGAAGGAGACCCTATCTCAGGTAGGGGGCTGAGGTCTGTGGATGTGGGGTTTAGGGCAGTGCTTACAGTGGGATTCTGGAAGAAGCACATAATCTATTCTTCATTGATACAAAACTAGTGAACGTTACTTTTAAAATTGCTGGATTTTTATGTATTTGTTTGTTATAAGAAATGGATTAGCTAACATTATGATGGAATGTATGGTTTTATAGAAAAATGTCTTTAATGTTGAAGGATTTTGTAGGTCTGTTAGGATCACAGTTTACCTCAGGGGAACCAGAAGGAGAGGAGATGATAGAGCAGTACAGTGATTCTGTCTTTGTGGAGAAGATTTCTGATGGTCTATTATGTGGATCTGTGTATTTTAGTCTGGTTTATCCCAGTGCTTTGTTACTACTCAGTATATCTTTTGACCTCTTATTACATGCTTATTACAATGTCATGCAGACACATTAAATAAACAGTTCAGTTGTAGCTGCATGTGTAGCACTGTCACCTCCCACCTCCAGTGTAGGGGGGGTAAATCCTGCCCTAGATCTAAGTTTCGATGCTCTTGCTGCAGCTACAGCAGTCTGTTCTGGACACTCTGGTTTCCTCCTGCAGTCCAATATCATGCACTCAGGCAAACCGTTGTCTCTAAATTGCCCATAATGTCTTGTTGTTAGTGTGTCCTGTGATGGAATGGTACCCTGTTCTGGCTGTTCCTCTGCCATGTGCCCTACACCACCTGTGATAGGCTCCAGTCTTGCCCTGATCCTGTACTGCATGATTTATTGGAATATGGCTGGTTTTTCATACTGTGACAAGGAAGCTTGTGAGAAAAGATCCACAGGGGATGATGGAGTTACTTTTGGGCAGAACTCAGGCAGTTTGTTTATTAAATTATAACATTAATTTGACATCAGGTTAATATACTAAAATTACAGTAAAAACCTTCTTTACTGTTTCATGTTGATGGTGACAGGAGACACAGCAGAGGACTATGATGATGTAGATGGTATAGAGCAGGGTCCACATGTTATATAGGGTCAGTTTCTCTTTACACAGAAGTAATGCAGTGAATCACAGCCTGTCACACCACAGTGTTCCTCTCAGATGGTTATATAAGTTCCTTTTATTTTTATGTGCTATTTCTCAATCAAAGACATCAGTTACAGATCATGCTCTATACGCAAATCACTTCCCTAATAAACATTATTTACTCATAAATATAGTGACTCTCATTTATATTCAGTCTCACTAACCTGTGTCCCCTCCTCTGTCCCTGTAGGTGAGAGAGCCTTGACCACACTGCCCCCTGGGGACGGCCCCCCTGAACCTGACCAGACTGACTATGATGATGTGGGGGAGGAGGGACTGACAGTCCTGCCTGAGGAAGCTCCTGTCCAAAGGTTCACATAAAAGGGCCACATTGGCTTCATATTTTATATAAACCCCATCAATAATTCAGTTTCTGTAAATTCATCTGTTTCTCTTTTTAAAATGGACATTATCCTTTATTAAATACCATATCTTTGTATTGTTATTCATGAGAAATGAAATAAACATACATTGGTTTCAAATACTTTGAGTCTGAGTACAAGCATACCTAAAATTCCAGCAACACTGACCAAGAGAAAGAGTTCAGTCTATCAATCTATAGTAATTATTAACTGATTAATATTTTATCCCTGAAAGAATGTGTAAGAGAGGGAGGTACAGCATGGACCAGACTCCAGGCACTCAGATGTACACACATTCACTCACTCACACACTAATGAAACCTCACAGCCAATTTACCTGAATATTTTGGATATCAGGTGGGAACTCTAGGACCCGGAACCCAAAGTTCAATATGTCTGTCCATCAGTCTTCCATAACCATTATCCAGTACAGGGCTGTAGTGACTCTGGGACCCACTCTGGAAGCATGAGGCAGGGGACACCCTGGGCAGGATGCCAGTCAGTCACAGGGCACACAGACACACACTATGGGCAGCTTAGTGTCACCAGTTAAGCTAACTGCATGTTTTTGGACCGAGGAAGAAAACTGGAGACGTGGACACAGTGAGGACATGCAAACTCCACACACATAAATTGGGGGGGCTTGTTTGGACCTCCAATCCTGAGAGTGTGACACTGGAGCAGTGCCTAGTGAGCCACTTGACTTGTAACTACACTTGTGGGTAAATTCAATTTTTAAGTATGTAAATATCTGCCATTATTCAGAAATGTGTCAGTAAAATAAGCATCTTACCTCTGAACATCATTTTCTATACTATGAAATGTGATGGGTAAGGGTGTAAGATCCAGTTAAGTTAGTATGTATGTGTAGGTTTAATTCCATATGTTAATTTACTGCTCTCTGTAAATTGTTAGCAAGTAAAATTTATTTGTAAAGCGTCTTTCATAGACAAGAGTTCACAAAGCGCAGTACAGCACTAAGCAATTACAGCAACAAAAAAAAATGTGCCCTCTGCTCACAGGAAAAATATCCTGGCTCACTCTGACAAAGGAAGTAGCAGTCTGTCCAAAATATGGTGACATTTATAAATATATGGACCAAGTATTAATTTTTATATTATTGGTTCCTAGTAAACCCTGTTGCTTTCCTGCTGATTATACATTATTTCATCATCTGGGCAGGTTTACTGCTGAGAGGAGGAGTCCCGACTCACATCACCACTACTGTGTGTGTATATTTGGAGAAAATGAGCTTAGAGCCCTCTGATTTGTCACTGGGCCTGTTTGATGTTTTCCTGTAGTTCCTCTGATAAGGCAGCACTGAGTGTGATTGGTGGGTGGGGGCGTGTTCACTCTGAGGGGCAGGATGGTATAAAGACCCTCACTGAGAGCTCAGAGGTGAAGGTTGGAGTCTCAGCTCTGGGGAGAGCTGGTTTGTCCTGATGAAGATGGAGATCTGCCTGTTCATCCTCCCTCTCTCATGCCTGCTTCTGCTCACCACAGCCAGTAAGTACCATGATCTTCCTCTGCTCCTGTGGTCCACTCTCAGCCAGCAGAGGTCAGGGGTTATTAATTGGGTCTGAAATATTTGTGGTTTATTGCATGGCAGGGTCTGTGTGCTGAAAGGTACCCAGTACTCTGACTCTGACTATATGTAACATTTACTAATAATGGTACTAATAATCACTGTCAGATTTTGAAATAATTTAAGTGTCTGGACTATATTCAGGAATAAATTGCTCATTTAAAATATAAGCTATATCCTTTTTAAAAAATTACCAAAAACACTAATTGCTTTGAATTTTATTTTTATTTTTTTATCACAGCTGCGTATTCCACTTTGGATTTTTGCTACTGTGGTAACAGACTACATTTCTTAATAATGCTGAAATTAAACATTTATAATCCGATTTTACACAGTAACATGACACTCAGTATTCTTAAAAACCATTATGGGTTCATAAGCACATATTTTACATATATCTGTTACGGCCTCTACAGAACTATTACCCCTGTAGGCCTATCAGAATCGGCATTAAAGATTCACCAAGGAAAATTTCAGTTTAAATGTAAGTGTAATATGTTAATGCTTTGACTTGATCTGATTAATTGTATATTTCATACAATTAACTCATAATCAGTGTGTAATACTATATTGCTGGTTTTTCTAAACTGAGACTAAGGACAGATTTACAATTTATGAAGTTCAATACGCCTATAAGTAAAAAGGATAGAACATTAGAGCTACAGCATATCAAAACTTCATTATTCATAAAAATTATAATGAATTACAGAATAATTTTTGATCAATGATTTATTAATGAAATTTACGGAATTGGCCTATAATGAAATATGACTATAAATAAAATATGAAGAATTTGTTTGCTACTTATATGTCCGGAAATTTACATTAATTATACCAAATTAGTCATAGCAATATTTTTATCATTTAAATTGTCATAATTCATAATTGTGATTAAAAATAAAAATACTTTTTATTCGTATCGAGCAATCATTTCTTTGTCATAAAGCTTCTCCGTCCTTCTAACAGATTATTACAAGGCGTCGGAAGGCTCCGGTCCGCGGAAAGCTGGACGCTGGTTCATTTACAAACGTAAAATATAAATTAAACTTAAAGGCCGCGTCTTTTTAACGACCCCAGACCAGCCAGCGATCTGATCGCATCTGGAAAAAAATGGGAACGTAAAGTTATTAAATATTTCTCGCCGAGATTTACGTGGTATTTTGGCACAACGTGATCCGGTCCGCGGCTGGGATCCCCGTCGGTTATTATCGAGCCAAGCAGAGACTTTTTTTTTTTTGGGGGGGGGGGGGGTCAAAAAACATAAAATGGGATGAAGTGAGGCACTTAATATTTCGGACAAAGGGGGGCAGGACCCCTCTGTGCACGCGCCTGGTTGCTTGGCGGGAAAAGTGGGGGGGTGGGGGTTACTGGGTTAATAGAACAAAAAGTCCACAGTGCCTTTACAAGGAAACACTTTTCAATATTTTGGGCAAAAGGGGGGCAGGAGATGAAACATCTGTTTTATAAACGCGCCTGGTTATTAGACATAAATCATTTTCAGAGCGTTTAACCGCCAGATATTCCATCACATATTCACTAACCAGGCACCCAGTTTGACTGTTTTAATTTGATTTATTTTTGGTAACACTTTATAATAGTTCCGTAGTTAACAGGTAAATATGCAGGAAGTAAGCAGCAACAAAGGAGTAGCGCTTCATTAACACCTAAATTGGTACTATTAACTACTAAGGAGTTATGCTTAATTACTCAATAGGTAATAGTGAACTGATTATTATAGTAGTTCTCTATTACTTCATTAGGAACTATTGAGTATTGCTGGTCTCATTGGGAATTATGTACTAACTGGATTATTTCTAATAACTACTAGTTCATTACTCATCAAATGAACAGTGCTTTTTTTTGGACTAACAGGAACTTACAGGCTACTGTTCTGAATGGTTTTTGCCATTTTTTTTCCTTTTGGAATAACAGGCTTCTTTCTTCCTACTTGTTTGTATGACATACAACTTATTCTACAAAATATTACTGCCTAAAATATGTATACAGTACCTACATTTTAATTATTTACCTCACTTCAGTCCGTGTGCCAGTGTTCTTCAAACTGTGCTTTGAAGTCCAACTGAAGGAATGGTCAAACAGAGACTCGTGTTTTGCCACATGATGTGCTCCACCACATATTGTTGATCTTTTCTAAACATTAAGAAATTAATGTATGCATTTTAAATAAGGAATGAAGTCTTACTAATGACCTAAATAAAACTAATTGTAACTCATTAGTAATGAATGTGGTGTTAGAGTAAGCTATTTCTTTCACAAATATTTACTGAGTTCTTTTTAAGCGGTTAATAAGAACAATGAATGTTAACATAGCTTATTTGTTTCACTTAAACATTCATGTAACACTTCATGACATAACAGCATAAGTTCATTTTAAACATTTAATTTGAAGCACGTTATATTAACATCACAACTTAATTTTTTAAATCAAATTACTTTACACTGATTACACATCCATCCCATTAAAACTATTTACACAGGGTATTGCTTTCTGCATGTAACAAACTTCCAAGTGGTCCATCCTTGTGTTTTTGGTCCAGCCAGCAGGTCCACTCAATCGGTCTTTGTCCGCTGACGTCACATATTATCTTTGGTAAGATGGGACACTCGTGCAGTGTGAAAGGCTGCGAATATCAACTTTAGAAGACATGCATATTCAGTAATATTACTTAAACAAAAAACATCTTAGTTGCCTTTATAAAAATGCCGAGAGCAAACACGCATGAAGGGAGATATCGTGTTGAAAGTGATCTTCCGTCTTACCGCTGCAACCCAGGCCACGCGACGCCTCTTTGTTACCTCCATTATCTGCTGTCCCTATCCTCCTTTCCAAGTGGGAAACCGAAAAAAAATCTAATGTTCTGGTCCACCTTTCTGCTATTTCTACCATGTGATTTAATATGACAGCCTTTCACACTGCACGAGTACCCCATCTTACCAAAGATAATACCGGACGCAAATGCTCGCTCTTGCGTTGTATACAATCAAAATGGCGATTTGACCCACAATACACTGCGGCTATAGCGAGTGTGACGTCAGCGGACAAAGACCGATTGAGTGGACCTGCTGGCTGGACCAAAAACACAAGGATGGACCACTTGGAAGTTTGTTACATGCAGAAAGCAATACCCTGTGTAAATAGTTTTAATGGGATGGATGTGTAATCAGTGTAAAGTAATTTGATTTAAAAAATTAAGTTGTGATGTTAATATAACGTGCTTCAAATTAAATGTTTAAAATGAACTTATGCTGTTATGTCATGAAGTGTTACATGAATGTTTAAGTGAAACAAATAAGCTATGTTAACATTCATTGTTCTTATTAACCGCTTAAAAAGAACTCAGTAAATATTTGTGAAAGAAATAGCTTACTCTAACACCACATTCATTACTAATGAGTTAGTTTCACTTTATACTGTTCTTGTTCTTTAGTAACTACTATGGAAGAAGTCAGTAACGCCACATTCATTACTAATGAGTTACAATTAGTTTTATTTAGGTCATTAGTAAGACTTCATTCCTTATTTAAAATGCATACATTAATTTCTTAATGTTTAGAAAAGATCAACAATATGTGGTGGAGCACATCATGTGGCAAAACACGAGTCTCTGTTTGACCATCCCTTCAGTTGGACTTCAAAGCACAGTTTGAAGAACACTGGCACACGGACTGAAGTGAGGTAAATAATTAAAATGTAGGTACTGTATACATATTTTAGGCAGTAATATTTTGTAGAATAAGTTGTATGTCATACAAACAAGTAGGAAGAAAGAAGCCTGTTATTCCAAAAGGAAAAAAAAATGGCAAAAACCATTCAGAACAGTAGCCTGTAAGTTCCTGTTAGTCCAAAAAAAAGCACTGTTCATTTGATGAGTAATGAACTAGCAGTTATTAGAAATAATCCATAGTTAGTACATAATTCCCAGAGACCAGTAATACTCAATAGTTCCTAATGAAGTAATAGCTAGAGAACTACTATAATAATCAGTTCACTATTACCTATTGAGTAATTAAGCATAACTCCTTAGTAGTTAAAAGTACCAATTTAGGTGTTAATGAAGCGCTACTCCTTTGTTGCTGCTTACTTCCTGCATATTTACCTGTTAACTACGGAACAGTATTATAAAGTGTTACCTTATTTTTAAATAGCTGTGAATGTGAAGCTTATATCATGTGTCATATACTGTATGAGTGTGACACTGAACTGCAGTGACTTACAGTGACTGTCCTGCGCTTCCAGACAGTGACGTCAGGCTGGTGGGTGGCGGCGATTCCTGTGCTGGGAGAGTGGAGGTTCTTCATCAAGGAGAGTGGGGCACGGTGTGTGATGATGACTGGGGTATAGAGGATGCTGCAGTGGTGTGTAGGCAGATGTTCTGTGGAGATGCTGTAGCTGCACCCTGCTGTGCTCACTTTGGAGCAGGAACAGGGACCATCTGGATGAGTAATGTGGCCTGTGGAGAGTCAGAGTCGACACTGAAGGACTGTGGACCCAGACAGAGAGTATATAGCTGTGGTCATGATGAGGACGCTGGAGTCGTCTGCTCAGGTAGGACACATGTACTGATCAGTAAACATGCTGCGCAAAGTCAGTTGACTCAGTTTGCTCACTTTAAATCAAGAAACAAAAATGAAAAAGTTTATCAGAAAAGCTGTTAATAGTGCAGCTCTGTGTGTTACTGTGAATGTCAGTTTAGAATGACTCAGTGGGTCTTAGTTTTATATTTATTTACATTCATAAATGATAGCTTCACTAATCTGTAAAATTATGTGCACAGGAGAAATCACCATTAGAGACTTAATAAAGTTATTTTGTCATACAGGCTAGTTTTATATTCTATTGTGTACATTTATTACACTTTTATTAAGAAAATAATATATCATCATTTTTGTCCCACTAAATAAATTAAATCTTCTGTCTGCTAACTGCTTATGCTGGTGAAGCTGGCGGGGGCTTGGAGCCGATCCCAGGCAGCACAGGGCACAAGGCAGGGGGACACCCAGGGCGGGATGCCAGGCAAATAGATAAATGCTGTGATTAATCAATTACTGCAAGCCTGTCTGAGTAAAATCTGTGTGCTTTACTTTTTGGTTTCCTTTCATGAAGGAGAAATACACCACAAATAGATATAGTCGGCAACTCAAAATAGTAAACAAAATCTTACCTGACTTTCTTAAAATTCATTAGATATTTATTCAAACATGTTGTTCCTTGACACTTTGGCTTCCATTAGTTCATGGTCACATGTTTTTTAATCCATGCTGACAGAGAAAAAGGTAATAAAATTACAGGAAGTTTAGCTGTATTTTATACACATAAATACAGAGAGCCTGTGAAGCCTGATTCTATTCTTATTTTTGTTCTGATTTAGCTGGAAGCTTTCAATGTGCTTAAAACAGTGATAAATCATAGTGTTTTATACTATTGTGAAATGTAGGTGAATACATTATTATCCTCTTATTATTATTATTAGGATATTGTTTATTGACACTGCTAAGGTGCAGCCAGTGACCCACAGCAGAGAATGGGACCCTAACTTCACCACCAAAGGTGTTTAGTGAGGCTACTAGTCTGACCACCCCCTCCTATACACAGTCTTATGCTGGACCAGCTGTAACAAAAGCCACACTCAGGGAAACACACCACCAGCCACTGTGTGTTACTATGAATTTCAGTTTAGAATGACTCAGTGGGTGTTTTATGATGGAGGAGAGACTATAATTGCTACTGGGTTATCATAAGAAAGAATGCAGCTGTTTTTACTTCAGGGATGTCTATAAATCTGTTTAATTTTGCTGTTTGTCTTTTTTAAATTAAGGGACTAAAATGCGGCTGACAAGAGGACCTCATCCATGCTCTGGGAGACTAGAATTTCAACATGGAGACTCATGGTACACAGTGTGTGATCCTGATTTTGACCTGCAGGATGCAAAGGTCGTGTGCCGGCAGCAGGGCTGTGGGATCCCTGTGGAGGAGCCCAGGGGGGCTGCATTTGGGAAGGGGGGTGGGCAGGTGTGGTCAAAGAAGATTAACTGCAAAAGGGATGAACCTGATTTTGGTCAGTGTTTGAGATCATCCACAGAGGAACAGAACTGCAACCATGACACTGACGTGGGACTGAAGTGCTTCTGTAAGTTAATTTACTGTGCTGGAAAGTGATTTACTAACATATACATACTAGACAATTTGCTATTATTACTGAATGTTGCTAATTATACTCTTCAAATCTCACTAAGGTAATATAAACACCTCACATGAAATAAATAAATGCTGTTACATGGTGATATTCCGTATTTGCTTATTTCTTTCTCTGTTGTTCCACATCCATGCTGTTTGCAGGGTACACAGACTCCAGGCTGGTGGGTGGCCCTGACTCCTGCTCCGGGAGGGTGGAGCTGCAGTACCTCAGTGAGTGGGGGACAGTGTGTGATGCATCCTGGGATATGAGAGCAGCCAGTGTCCTCTGTCGGCAGCTGCAGTGTGGGAGCGCTGTGGCAGTGCCAGGACAGGCCTGGTTTGGAGAGGGGAGGGGCCGCATCTGGGCTGATGTGTTTGAGTGCCAGGGGAATGAGACACACCTCTCCCAGTGTGCTGTGTCCTCATGGAGTCGAGCTGCATGCTCTCATGGACGGGATGCAGGACTCATCTGTGAAGGTGAGGACTGTACTACAGCTGACACTTGTTCAAGCAATGGACTAGTAATTTGGGTTTTTTTTTATTATGAATCAATAATCATTATGATTATACAAATCAGGACAGCCTTGTTTCATAAAAAATCCATCAAACTTCTATGTTACTTAAACCACTGAGAAATGTGGGGCTCTTGATGAAAAAAAATTTACGTAAATATTTCAATGCCAACATTTGACATGAATGGGTGACTTAAATTTACCCAGTAGAAGGTAAAATTCACATCCACAGACCAAACTCCAGCAGTTTGTATAATATCAATTGAATGCAGAGTAGCTGAGTCAAAGCTGTGTTTCTAACATGCACATCTGACAAACACTGACAGTGACTGATGTATCCACAGGATCTAAATCTCTCTCAGCTCTCAATGGGACAGTAAGACTGGCTGGAGAGAGTGGCTGTGAGGGTCAGGTGGAGGTTTACTACCAGCTGACCTGGAGCAGAGTTCTCATGGACACCTGGAGCTTCAGGGAGGCCTCTGTGGTCTGCAGGCAGCTGGGCTGTGGCTCTGCAGTGAGGCTGTACAGCTCCTCCCAGTCTGGGACAGGGGACAGTGATGTGTGTCTGACAGGGTATCAGTGCTCTGGGAATGAATCTCACCTGGTGAACTGCAGTGATCCACAGAGACTGAGCTGCAGCTCTGGTCCACAGGTGTCCATAGAGTGTTCCAGTGAGTACAGAATAGTTATGGTAACACATTTAGAAAATCACATTTGGGATAAAGTCTAAAACATCATGTAGATTAACAGCTCTGATGCTGGATGGATGGATGGATGGATGTGCAATTATGACATGAATGACAAGAAACAACTAACCTCCCTCTGTACCTCCTTCTCCCAGAGCACAGGTCCATCAGGCTGGTGGGTGATGCTGGGGGCTGTGCAGGGAGGCTGGAGGTGCTCCACCAGGGCTCCTGGGGGACAGTGTGTGGAGACTCCTGGGACCTGAAGGATGCTCAGGTGGTGTGCAGACAGCTCCAGTGTGGGACGGCTCTCAGCGCCCCAGTGCCCACCTTCTTTGGACCAGGAACTGGATCCATCTGGCTGGATGAGGTGGACTGTGAGGGGAATGAGACGTCTCTGTGGGACTGTCCTTCAGCACAGAGGGGACAGAATGACTGTGTCCATAAAGAGGACGTAGGAGTTGTGTGTTCAGGTGTGAATATTTTACATCAGGGCTCTTCATCTTAATAAAGGGAAACAAATCTGAAATGATGGAACCTAAAGACTGACAGCAGTAACAAAATACTGAAGTACTGACTTTTATAGTTTATTTGTATTACTTTAGATTAAGGCTTCTGATCATTTAAATAATGACCAACATTTATGCAAGCAATTTAATGTTTCATTCCACGTCTGCAAGTTATGTATCATTTCAAAAATTTCAGTGTTACTCTCTGAATATAAATCATTTTAAGTTATTCCTTTGAACTCTTCTTAGAATATAAAGACATCAGACTGGCTGATGGCTGCTCTGGGCAGTTGGAGGTTTTCTACAATGGCACCTGGGGAAATGTGTGCTTCAATCAAATGGACACAAACACAGCCAGTCTGATATGTCAGCACCTCAACTGTGGAAAGAATGGGACTGTTTCTTACTCATGGTCTCGACTGAAAGGAGCTCTGAACTGGCTTGATTACCTGAAATGTCGCCCACAAGACTCCACACTGTGGCAGTGCCCGTCCTCTAACTGGGGAGACAATAAATGTGATGAAGGTGAAGTGGCTCAGATCACCTGTGAAGGTAACTTACTGTGTTCAGTATCTTTACTGGCCCACAATGCGTTTAGGTTTATTATTTTGCATGATTTCATGCTAACACATAGTTTATTTTTCATTTCCTTAATATTGCATAACAATAAGAACTTTTCATTAATTCTTTCTTCATTCTTTCCTTGTGAAAGGATGTTCTGCTGCTGCCAAGGACAGACCATGTTCACGTAAGTTCAGTTATTACCTGCCCAGTGTTACGTGTTTGTCAGTCAGTAACATCAGTGAGAAATCAGTCCCAGCTCTTCACTGAACTCTGTCATCCTCACATGTGTCCTCTGCCTTCTGCATTGCTGATAAATCACAGTCTTTACTTGCCCCCTAGGCCACCCCCCCATGAGACTGTGGGGGGGCAGTAGCGAGTGCTCAGGCGGGGTGGAACTGTGGTATAACGACTCCTGGGGGACAGTCTGTGACGACTCCTGGGACCTCAGAGACGCCCAGGTGGTCTGCAGACAGCTGGGCTGTGGGACAGCACTGGAGGCTCATGGGAACTCTGCCTTTAGACGAGGAAATGGCACCATTTGGCTGAATGAGGTGAACTGCAGGGGTGATGAGCTCCACCTGTGGGACTGTCCTCACTCTCTACAGGAGCAGAGGAGCTGCAGCCACAAGGAGGATGCTGGTGTTACCTGTGCAGGTGGGACTGGGGCTGCAGACAGACTGTAACCTCAACATTATGGCCATTTGGCTTTTAGAACAAATAAAACTCTAGAAAAAAATTTTTAAACTCACAGAATGTTTATCAATAACCTTCAATGCTTCAATTTCACAGGTTCATCACTGCTTAAGGCCACTACAGGTGAAGTTGATGTATTTAATGTATGATGCTGAGGAGATCATCAAATGTAGGATTAATTCTGTTTATATATCGATATCTATTTACTCTTTCAGAGTTTTCATCAACATCCACAACAACAAAAAAAGGTATCATTTTTATATTCTGTTATATAGCATAAGTTCTTATGGGGGAGAAATTTAAATGCCTCTGCATTTCTGTACCTCTGCAGCCCTGACCATCACTAGTGGTCAGAACATGGATGTTCCCCATTTTTTAAAAACAATAAAGTTTTAGTTATTACAATCACGGCTTTTCATTTCATACCATGTTATTTTCTAAAATCAGCACAATATATGTTTGCATGTTTAATTAGTACAATCATTCTGCACTGTCAGACACATTTTATACTGAAGTCTCTCTGTTAGTTCCTTCTCCAGTTGTACCCCTTTCCATTCCTTTTGTGGTCTTCCTGGTACTGGGAGCTCTTCTCTTCCTGCTGCTGGTGATAACAGCTGTCCAGTTGTACCAGAACAGAGTGCTGAAGAGAGGTACAGAAGTATAGAGCTGTAGGGTGACTCACATTATGGTGTATCTGCATGGTTCATATTAAGTCTGTATTATCTCCTACATTTTCCATTGTTTGCTTCAGTGGTAGACAGACGGGGGTCAGGGGTCACGTTATACAGGGAATAAGCCAATAGCAACAGCCTAATTTAGAAATATTTTGCTCTTAGATTTATTTGATGATGGGGTGGGATTGAGGTAAAACTACAGAAAATGAAATAAAGAGCTACTCAACTGCTGACAAATACAGAGACACTTCATATAAAACAGGAAAGGACACTATTGTTCCCATGATTATTTAATAAGCCATAATAATACACAGATTTACAGAAATGTGGGCTTTTGATTAGAGTGAGAAATGTAGCCTGGACTGTCAGCTGTGTCTCTGTATGTCCACCTCCACAGCTCTGTACCAGGAGTGTCTCACCCCTCTGCACGAGGCCATTTATGAGGAGATAGAGTACAATCTGACCAGGGGGGAGACCTACAGAGCCCCTCGCAAGGGTGAGTTCATCTTCTCGACCTCCGCAGAAACAGAAAAATAAAGTTTTGCAGTCACATGGTCACACATATATTAAAATGGGGTAACAATGAATGTCCAATAGAGGTATATTTTTAATACAAATTAGATTTCTGTAGAAAAATATGTGTATCTGTTTCCTCCCTGCTAATTTTTTCATCTCAAACTGTATGATTAGACCTCACACACCACATGTGGGCCTCATAGCTGCATTGCTGTAAAACCCTGAGGGTGAGAGAGAAACCAGCCAATAGGGAGAAAGAGGATGTGGACAATATGAGTGTCAGTCAGCTTGCCTGGGCATGAGCATTAGCTACTCTAACCCCACACATCCTGTCTTCTCAGTCTGAGAGACATAAGCAGAGGAAACTTCACGCAGAGTCTCCCTGAGCACAGGACTGACTGTCTCTCTCCTTCACAGGAAGTGTCCTCTCTGAGGAGCTGCCCTCTGGGTATGAAGATGTGGAGGACAGTGAAGGAGACCCTCTCTCAGGTAGGGGGCTGAGGTCTGTGAATTTGTTACGGTTAACGTTTAGTAATAGGAACCCTCTTTTAACACTATGAAGGGCATCATTAGTCTTTAATGATTATGTTTTACCTCAGAGAAATCAGAGAGAGAAGTGAAGGATGGTGATGACGATGCTGTCATTACAGAAAAGATTGCTGATAATCTATCAGGTGGGTGTTTACCCTGGTTTACCTCAGTTCATTATTTTATCTCAGTATCAGATTGAATATCTTTATCCTTATAAGTATATTTGATGTCCTCCAAGGCTAATATTAATTATACCAGCATAATAATTTGAGTTATGTAAAGTCTACAGTGATGCATGTCTGATACACAGAACCAGCTTCTCTGTGTCTGATACAGGGGATCTGGTGATAAAAGACACACCAGCAGACTATGATGATGCTGGGACTGTTGGGCAGGACTCAGGACATTTCTTTGGTAAATTATAACATTCACTGTGTTTCTCGTATGGGTCCATGGTTATTTATATGTTCAGTTATTTATATATCTTTCATATTTAATTTTCAACCATAATGTTTAAACACATTGCACTGTAATATTTGGAAAGTAATGCTTGCATAAAACCACAAACATTGTTATGATGTTGTGGACTTTTAAAGACTTTCAGAGTAAATTGTTTGCAATGAGACAAGCAGTAACAGTCAACTGGCTCCTGTGTACTGAGGTCTCTCTTTTTCCCAGGTTCAGGGTTGATGGTAACAGGAGACGCACCAGAGGACTATGATGATGTTGAGGGTATAGAGCAGAGCCCACATGTTTTAACAGGTCAGTTTCTCTTTATACACAACTAATGGAGCAAAGTATCTCTCACACCATATTCCTTTTCTCAGATGGTTTGATCACCTGTATGCTTATCTTTACATATTTATAATCTTTTATTGTTTTTGATTTATTTATTTATAATTTATTTATAATATTCATTTGAGTGTGACTGACATGGAATGACATTTGAATTACTTTATGTGTGTCTGCCACAACTAACTAATAAACATTTTTGTTTTACATACAACCCAGTTACAGTTTGTCAATACCCTTTGCCCCTTACTCTGTCCCTGTAGGTGAGAGAGCCTTGACCACACTGCCCCCGGGGGACGGCCCCCCTGAACCCGACCAGACTGACTATGATGATGTGGGGGAGGAGGGACTGACAGTCCTGCCTGAGGAAGCTCCTGTCCAAAGGTTCATGAAGTTATTCTTCAAATGAGCTTCATGACAGCAGCATCTACCACATTGTCATTGTGATTCACCATTTTATGGATTTTCAAGGTCTTAAGATATTTATTTAAGATAAAGGCAATTTAATAATATGCTCGTATATATTAAAAACAACTTTTGACCATCTGTAAAATATATCTTCCAAACGGTTACTGCCTGCAACAAACCACATAAATATTTATCTCTAGCACTTACAACATTATTACACCGTTTAGACATTGTGTATTTTTGCCTAATTTTTAAAGCCTTAAATACCTGTAGTCCTTAACAGAAGTAGTTTTAGTTACCTGATTAATGTCCCGTGTTCACTATGCTAGTCAGACATTTGCATTTATTTTATTTAGCAGACAGTTTTGTCCAAAGCGATGTTCCAGTGAGACAAATAGCACATCTGTGACAAACAGCTGTCAAGGATTTGATTGGGCATAAGTGCAGTTAGACTGAACTTCCAATGGATGCCCAGGTACAAGTGTAAGCAGTATTGGTGCAAAACCAAGAGCTAGACAGCATCTTACTAGCAAAGCAAGAACCTAATATGTCCAATATGTCAGGAGACACTGTAACTTTAAGAGGATCCAGAAAACATCTCTCATTAATTCGTAAACTTATGAGCCTCGGGATCCACTAACATTAGCAGAGGATCAGTTTCCTCATCCATGCAGAGACCCTGTTTGGATGGAGATGTACTGCCACTGGCTCACAGGCTGTTAGATCATTGCTGTTCTTCAATTCACACCCTCTTCTGTTCAGTCTCTGAATTTATATTGCAGCCGTTTTTCTGGGATGGGGAATGGAAATTTTTCACACATTTTCCACAGACTGGGAGCCGCTACCGTAGTCGACACGGCCAACTCTAGCACACGCACATGAATGAGGTATCGATTTCATCAATCATTAAGGTTTTCATATTATGTCCAGAATAATTTACACATTTTTTTAAGATAAAAATAAATATTTTGTATGTAAAAAAACATTTATTTGTAAATGTTTTGTAATAAAATTTCATAATTATTTAAAATACCCTTTATGCATTTCTGTTTCTTCTAATAATATTTATAGGCATGTTCATAGGAAAAATTATTTATATGAAAATAACTTACACCACAAACACTTGAGCAACCACATGAAATGAATCTTAGTTAAATCTGATGGATGGAGATGGGAGGACCAGGGTATGGAGAAACCCTCATGAGTGTCATGCGCACCAGTCAGGTGATTGCCACTAGGACCCAGAAGTAGGTGATCGTCCGGAAGATAAATAGTGGAGCTTCACAGTCTCTCGCCGCTCAGTCATTGCTAAATGACCCAAGCCTCTTCTACCTCCATCGCCGGTACTGTGAGTACTTCAGCCTTTGATTCCAGCAGTCTGATTGTGTGTATATATAGAACGGGGATTCCGGTGGGTATTAAGGAGCGTTCTTAGATTAATCGCGTGGTTATCCTACCCTTTTCGTGTACACTCCGCGTCTGGGTTACCTTCCACGCTACATTAATATCCGCTGTCTTCCGATCTTCGCCGTGTTTTGCTACGGGAATTCCTGACAGAATGACTGAGCCCGGTGCGGTTAACCCAGCG
Source organism: Paramormyrops kingsleyae (assembly GCF_048594095.1). Taxonomy (NCBI): domain Eukaryota; kingdom Metazoa; phylum Chordata; class Actinopteri; order Osteoglossiformes; family Mormyridae; genus Paramormyrops; species Paramormyrops kingsleyae. The sequence goes on from NC_132799.1 coordinate 37,822,993, forward strand.
GAGTTCGCCGCCATCTGCGACGCCGTCACAAACCAGTCGGTACTGCTCGATCAGCTCCAGCGTGAGGTCGCGGAATTACGCCAAAGCACTCAAATCCAAGCTGCGTCTCGCGGCGAGGTGGAGGCGCTGCGGCAGGAGGTCGCGAGCCTTCGCGAAGCAGTTCGGGAGCTGGCTGGCGAGCGGCACGCACCGCGGGCGGCGGCTCGTCTTTCTTCCCCTGTTGTTGACTCCCATCTTTCACTGCCTGAGAAATGGAATGGGGTAGACGGGAAGTGCGATGTATTTCTCACTGCGTTAGATTTAGTGTTTGAGTTCCAACCTACCCGATACTCCACAGATAGACAGCGCATTGCACTTCTCGTCTCCCTTCTTACCGGACAAGCAGCGGAGTGGGCTACGGCCATTATTCGGTCCGGATCCGACATAGGGCACTCTTATCCCGAGTTCATTTATCAACTCCGTGCTACGTTTTGCCATCCGGATAGTGAGGTGGAGACCGATTCAAGATTGTACCATCTGCGGCAGGGGGGCTCGCCCGTAAGCCATTATACAGCGGATTTTCGCACCCTCGCAGTACAAACCACCTGGGGTGATTCCGCTCTCCGGACGGCCTACTATGAGGGGTTGGCTCCCCGTATTCGGGATGAGCTTGCCGGTAGGGAGCTCCCCGCCACTTAGGAGGGTCTCATTCAACTGGCCCTCCGGATCGACCAACGGATGAGCTCACGTCCGAGGCAAATCCCCCGTAACCTGCCACCCACATCGTCTCCTTATCCACCTGCTGCTTTCCCAACATCTGCAGGGGCTATCACCCCACCTCGATCCGTGGACCACCCGGGAGCTGGAGAACCCATGCAATTAGGGCGTGCCTCTCTGACCACAGCGGAGTGGGAGAGGCGTTATAGGGAAGGTCTGTGTGCCTACTGTGCCTCCCCCAAGCACCATCGCGCCGTCTGTCCCCTCCGTCCGGGAAATGGTCAGACCCGGTGAGTCCTGGGAAGAGCTCACCGGGTCCCTTACATCTTTTCTCCACTACTACGGCGGTTTCCCGCCTCACAGTTCCGGTACACCTCCAGTTTGACCACAAACGGGTTAAGACCTCGGCTTTTATTGATTCTGGAGCCGCAGGGAACTTTATTGATCTAACCTATGTCAAACAACTAGGGATGGAGCTGGTGGCGTTACCTCAGCCGGTTTCGATCACTGCGGTGGACGGTCGACCTCTGACCACCAGTCCTATTACTCACCAGACTCAATTTATCTCCCTCAGCATCGGTCGACACCATGAACGTATCCAGTTCCTTGTCACATCCATCCACTCACCTCCCATCATCCTAGGGCACCCTTGGCTCTTTCAGCACGACCCCCTCATCACCTGGACCCAACAGCGGATTCTTCAGTGGGGGTCGACCTGCTCTGAACTGTGTCTACAGACGACAGCGGGGGCGTGTGTCGGGGAGTCCGAGGTCCCCGATGTCGACCCAGAGGCCATCCCCCCTTCATACCGTGACCTAGCGGAAGTCTTCTGCAAGAAACGGGCCGTTAAATTACCTCCTCACCGGCCCTATGACCTCGCCATAGACCTCTTACCAGGTGCAACGCCACCCCGCGGCAGACTTTTTTCCCTTTCCCCCATAGAGACCAAGGCGATGGAGGAATATGTTGCTGACGCTCTCCGTCAGGGCACTATCAGGCCCTCTTCCTCACCCGCGGCCGCGGGATTCTTCTTCATGAAGAAGAAAGACGGTGGTCTCCGTCCCTGCGTCGACTATCGGGGGCTCAACAACATCACCGTGAAGAACCGTCATCCACTTCCGCTGACCAACACCACCCTGGACGCTCTATCCGGTGCTACCTACTTCACCAAGTTGGACCTCCGGAGCGCATACAACTTGGTGCGCATCAGGGAAGGCGACGAGTGGAAGATGGCTTTTATCACTCCCACTGGTCACTACGAGAGTCTAGTGATGCCCTTCGGTCTGTGCAATGCCCCCGCTGCCTTCCAACAATTTATTAACGATGTGTTACGGGACATCCTAGATCGTTGGGCATTCGTCTACCTCGACGACATCCTCATCTACTCCCATACCCTAGAAGAGCACATCCAACATGTTCGGGCGGTCCTCAGGCGGTTACTCGATCATCAGCTGTACTGTAAGTTGGAGAAATGCGCTTTCCACCAGCGCTCCACCACGTTCCTGGGTTTTGTCATTTCACCCCAGGGCGTGGCCATGGATCCCCAGAAGCTGGAAGCTGTGCGTCATTGGCCCCTACCCAGGGCGCTTAAGCAGCTGCAGCGTTTTCTGGGGTTCGCCAATTTCTATCGGCGTTTTATCCGGGACTTCAGTACAGTTGCTGCGCCTCTCACCGCTCTAACCCGTCCTTCCACGCATCCTTACAGTCTCACTCCGGATGCCATCAACGCATTCCAGAAGCTATGTCACTTTTTTACTACTGCCCCTATTCTTCTTCACCCAGATGCCACCAAACCCTTCGTGGTGGAGGTGGACGCCTCAGACGTAGGCGTCGGAGCGATCCTCTCTCAGCGGGGTCTGGACCAGAAACTGCATCCGTGTAGTTTTTTCTCCAGGAAGTTCAACCCCACTCAGCAGCGTTACGGGGTGGGGGACCATGAACTGCTGGCCATTAAGTGGGCCCTGGAAGAATGGCGTCACTGGCTCCAGGGTGGCAGCGAACCATTCCTGGTCTGGACGGACCACCAGAATCTCATCACCATCCAACACGTCAAACAGCTCAACCCTCGACAGGCACGATGGGCCCTGTTCTTTGAACAATTCAACTTCCACATTTCATATCGGCCGGGGTCCAAGAACACCAAGGCTGACGCTCTCTCCCGCCAACACGAGGCCGATGCTCCTCGGATGGATCCGGAACCGGTGGTGCCCACCGCTCGAATCGTCGCCCCTCTCCATTGGGATCTGGAGACTAGAGTGCGCCAAGCCCAGACCACGGAGCCCGCTCCGGCAGATTCTCCACCCGGCCGGCTCTATGTTCCCACGTCCATCCGGCCGGAAGTCCTTTCTTGGGCTCACTCCTCTGCCCTGGCAGGCCACCCCGGTACCAAAAGAACCTTCCAGTACCTCCAGCACGCTTTCTGGTGGCCTGCCATGGATCGGGATGTCCGAGAATTCGTGCGAGCCTGTCCGGTGTGCGCCAGGGCCAATACCAACAATCAACCGTCTCCGGGTGGACTTCAACCCCTCCCGGTTCCTCCTCGGCCCTGGTCACACATCAGCCTGGACTTTGTCACTGGCCTGCCGGAGTCGGAGGGGAAAACTACGATTCTCACTATCGTAGACCGTTTCTCCAAGGCGGTGCACTTGGTGGCCCTAGCTGGACTTCCATCGGGTAAAACTACCGCTGAACTGATTTTAGAACACGTGGTCCGTTTGCATGGGTTCCCCAGGGACATCGTCTCGGACAGAGGGCCTCAATTCACCGCCAGGTTCTGGAAGGCTTTTTGCCGCATGATCAACTCCTCTTGCAGTCTGTCTTCAGGTTACCACCCTCAAACCAACGGTCAGACGGAGCGGACTAACCAACAACTGGAACGCTACCTGAGATGCTTTGTTGCGGATAAACAGCATTCCTGGGCGCGCTACCTCATTTGGGCTGAACTGTCTCACAACCTGCACACTTCCGCCGCAACTGGTCTCAGTCCGTTCGAGGTGTGCAACGGTTTCCAACCCCCTATGTTCGACTATCAAGAACCGGAGGTGGATGTCCCATCGGCCCAACGGTTGGTCTGTCGATGTCGCAAGCTCTGGACGCAGGCACATTTTGCCATCAAGAGGGCTAATCGTCAGTACATTGCCCAACACCGTCGTCGGCACCCCCCGGGTCGGTTGTTCAATGTGGGTGACAAGGTCTGGCTTTCCACCCAGAACCTTCGCCTCCGCACCGACTCACGGAAACTCACCTCCCGTTTCATCGGGCCGTACCGTATCACCCACTGTCTTAATCCTGTCACCTATCGTCTCCTGCTGCCTGGGACTCTTCGGGTTCATCCAGTGTTCCATGTTTCTCAGCTCAAGCCCTTTGTTACTTCTACCATGGTTCCGCCGTCCCCCGCCCCCCCTCTGCCCCGTATCATTGCTGGTGGTCCAGCTTACACTGTGCGCCGGATCCTCGATGCGCGCCCTCGGGGTCGCGGGACTCAATACCTTGTTGATTGGGAGGGTTACGGCCCTGAGGATCGCTCTTGGGTTCCGGCTCGGTTTATTCTGGATCCTTCCTTGGTCCGGGATTTCCGCCAGCGGCTGTCCTCCCGGCCGGGTCCTGGAGGGGGGGGTACTGTCATGCGCACCAGTCAGGTGATCGCTACTAGGACCCGGAAGTAGGTGATCGTCCGGAAGATAAATAGCGGAGCTTCACAGTCTCTCGCCGCTCAGTCATTGCTAAATGACCCAAGCCTCTTCTACCTCCATCGCCGGTACTGTGAGTACTTCAGCCTTTGATTCCAGCAGTCTGATTGTGTGTATATATAGAACGGGGATTCCGGTGGGAATTCCTACGCGTTAGTTAAGGAGCATTCTTAGATTAATCGCGTGGTTATCCTACCCTTTTCGTGTACACTCCGCATCTGGGTTACCTTCCACGCTACATTAATATCTGCTGTCTTCCGATCTTCGCCGTGTTTTGCTACGGGAATTCCTGACAATGAGTCTATGAGTCAATCAGCCTATGTGTCAGCACTGCTGGCTGGGGGTGGTGGTGTGATGGTGTCGGGCACATTCATGGCACACATTGGGCTCCCTGATTAAAGTGCAGCATGGCTTGAATGCTACAGAATATCTGAACATCATCACCAGTCAGGTGCCTCCTTCATGGCATCATTATGCCCAAAACAGCGATAATACTGGTTTTTAGTGACAGGGAAAGGGCTTCATGGCCTCACTCTTCCTTTCCTGAGACTGGTGTAGGCTGCTTCTGATCAGAAAGCGAATGGGATGCTTTGCCCAGCTCTCAGTTCTCATACTCACAAAGTTACTGAAAGACAATGTCTATCAGCCTCCAGAAGGCACCAGGTGCCCCACAGAACACAGAATTGCCAGTGACCACTGGGGGTGCTGAAGGCCATCTTCTCTGTGGCAGCCAGGCTGAGAGGTAACTAGTATTACCCTTTCATGAGGTCCATGCTGGATTTTAAGCAGGTCTTCCACTAGTTCATCCACCTCTGACATGGGGTAGCTGTCAAACTGGGAAACCTCATTTATCTGGTAGATGATGTTGCAAAACCAAAGGGATACATCTATCTTGAGGACCATTAAAATAGGACTGAACCATGGGTTGTGCGATTTATTGATTATTCTCAGTTACCACATCTTCTCATTTTCTCCTCTGCAGCTTGTAAACTGGCTCTATGTCTGTGTAGAGTTTGCATGTTCTCCCTGTCTTGTTGTGGTGTTTCCTCCACGTTTTTCGGTTTCTCCCCACAGTCCAAAAACATGCTATGGTGAAATTGGAGTTACCAAATTGCCCAAAGATGTGTGTGTGTGTGTGTGTGTGTTCATACCCACCCCCTACGATGGGCTGACACCACATCTTGGGTATAGAAAATGGATGGATAGATGGAAAGAATGTACAAAAGAGGGTCAGTAAGGAGGCTGAAGTCCTTTCAAGGCAGTTATCCTCCAAGATTCCTGCATACATCCACAGCTGATTTTCCCTTTTTCTCTTCCAGCACTGTTACCCCAGTATAGGCTGCAAGCTGCAATGGGGAAGACAGTCCTGGTCCATAATTGGGGCAGTTAGCTTCCCATCAGCAGCTGGTGGCCCACAGTGTGGTTTATCATGAGGAAACAGCAGCTCAAAGTAGATTTTTTTTTTTATCTCAAGAGGTTCAACTGCTAAGAGGATGAGTGCTGTCTAACATCACTGCTGCTGACTGTATATATGGAGAAAATGAGAACATGAGTCTTCTGATTTGTCACTGCGGCTACTTGGTGTTTTCCGGGACTTCCTTTGATAGGGCATTTCTGTGTGTGATTGGTGGGTGGGGGCGTATCCTCTCTGAGGGGCAGGATGATACAAAGAGACTCAAACTGAGAGCTCAGAGGTGAAGGTCGGCGTCTCAGATTTGCTCTGAGTCGGTTTGTCCTGATGAAGATGGAGGTAAAAGTTGAGTTATCTGTAACTTCAAAAACAGGCAGAAAAATGGAATTACAGTAACATTTCATTGTGCCCTTATGCTGTATAGAACAGGCTCCAGTCTCCTTATACGATCCTATACCTGATAGGCAGGTAACAGATGGCTGGATGGGTGGATACATCTGATATAACTATTACAGCCACCTTAACAGATTGCCACTGTTTAATATGATTACGGTACTGGTATTTTTAACCAATTTTTACTGTTTCTGTTTGTTTATGCATGAATGTCATATGTATTATATTTCTGAAGCTGTCATTCAGCTAAAACACTCTTCTGAATATCCCTGTAAGCCATGGAGCATATAAATCCTGGTTTAGACCCAGATCCAGACAAATATAAGGAGAACAAGCAGCTTCTCTCCTGGCCAAGCAGAATGACCTTCAGAAACTCATGCTGCTCACACTGACATCCAGTGGCAAGAAAGAGTATTGTTTCTGGAAGTTTGTACATTTATGTCAATATACAGCTTAGTATATGGGAATAAAGAAATAGATGCAAATTTGCCACAAGATTTAAATTTAGAGCTCTTAACTGCTGAAACTTCAGCTTTACTAGCCAGCTTTGCCGAATCTACTGTATTTCTGTCTTTCTGATGCATAAATGGCAGATAAAAATAAAAATAGACACGTGAATACAAACTTCCGTGGTTTCCTTCTGTAGCAGGTATGTAGCTGTGATCCGCTCAGAAACCACACGGGGGTCTTACACATGCAGTCAGGCTCTCAGGATGAGGGGAGACGCACTCAGTACGAAAAGAAGGAAGATGATGTAACTGATAGCCAGACCACAGAAAGACTGAACTCCATCACAACATCCGCCTGTGCTGCAATCTGCCTGCTACCTCTACTGTTCCAGTGCTGTTATCTGGAATAAAATCAAAGGGATTTATTAGCGAGTGACACCCACACGCTGACAAGTTAGCGAGTAGCCTGCTCACTATTTTAAATTTATCATAACTGAAATCTGCAGGTGGATGGCAGCAAGTGGATGTTTTTTTTTCCATTTCCCGATTAATCTGTGTTAGAAAGAAAAAAACATGTAAATACAGATCATGTGTTTAAAATTATTAATGGATAAAGGGGTAAACAGCAGAAAACTGCTTGTTGTTTTGTTCATATCACTGCACACATCATTACAATTTCAGAGACCTCTGACTTTTCTCATTTTCCTGATCCTCTTAATGTATCATAACACTCAGGAACTTTCAGGACACTTTCTGGTTATCAGCTTCATTTTCATGAGAGCTGTGATAACAGTTACTTGGACACTAAAGGCTTTTATCTATGATTTATATAAAACATTTTTAAAAATTGAATGTTTCAGCCTCATGTCTAATCGGTTAAACAGCATTTATAATGGCACAGTTTCTGCACACCTGAAATAGAAATGCTGTCTACTTGTACTGGGTAAGTCTGCCTCTTTGTCCTGCTGTCTTTACAGCAGAATCTTATGGCTAAATAGGCCTACTGCATATTGCCGCCATCTGCTGGAATTTATGGAGAACAGAACATAAAATAACTAAACACTATCTTCTCATCCTTTGGCATCACTAGTTCATCTGACCAGCAAGTTTTTGAACAAGCTGTTATTAATATATTTTAGTTATATCAAACACAAAAGAAATTACAAACAAACAAAAAAATGAAAAACAGCAACGACCCCATCTCCCACCCCCCTCAGCCCACCCCAGGCAGCCCTGGAATCCCCGCACCCCAGACCAGCTCCGCCAAAGACGTCACTCATAAGCAGACATGCATGAAATATGAGTTACATCCAGAGAGAGAGATAACTAAGGCCAGTCCCTTGATTTATGTAACAGATAAAGATCTGATAACAGCGGCAGCCTCATCCCAAGACTCTATAGCCGAAGTCTGAGCCCTATACTGTTTGGCAGTAGACATCCTGAAAATACCGTAACCATGTTGTTAGAAAAAGGATGTGTGATTTAATCCATCTATGAACAATCAGTTTTAACTGCTGTCAAGCCCACTAACAACAGACGACACTGTGTTCTACTGACCAACAGATCTTTGGAATGTGGCAGGAGATCAGAGGAATTTCAAGTGAACACGAGAAGAACATTCAAACAGACCGTGCTTCTACATACTGAAAGCTAATTCACAATTCAAATCAACTGTTTCAACAGCACCCTCTCGTGGCCACATTTATTAACTGCATTCTACTCAGATGTGTTGTTTTTGTACCACCTTAAAAATCATACGTGAACAAAGTCGTACCACATTTCAATAATTCTCAAGGTTTGTGGTATCATTCCACTAAATGGGAACTTTAAAAAAATGTATTATTAGTAAACTATCGATTCAAGGTACAATGTGAATCTGTTTAACGATACAAAGCTTTTCCATCCATCCATCTTACAGCTGTTTACCCTGGATTCAGTCATGGGGGTGAATTGGTAATACTCCTGTGTTACTTACATACTCTCATCTTTATCGTATCTGTTATTTTTTCTAACAGTTATCATAGAACAGTGGCAGGATGTGTACCTGCACCTGGATGAAGATCTGGGTCTTTTCCAGACTCAACAAAAAGTGGCCTGTTTCCTGAGAACAGAAAATGCTGCCCAATATGCATACCACTGATCGGTGTGTTGGACGTTTACCTCATCCTCAGGAAGAGGGCAAGCTGCATTACACAGACAAAATTGGAAAATTGAGAACGCATTGCCATAGGGGAGGGGTGAGCCTGGCCAGCTCGTCCCCTGCCCGCACGCAGCGCTAAAATTAGTATAAAGGAAGGGGGAGATCTCAGTGTTGACCGGAGCTCAGCCGTGGGATAAAGCATCGCCCGGCACTTTCTAGGGACTCACATGTTGGTCTCCTGCCAGGACTTTAAGGGGCTCCCCAGTCTAAGTCTAAGAGTGAAGGTGTGTAATGATAGCATGTCCGAGTGTAAATAGCTTTCTGCATTTTATTGATTATCTGGATTACTTATCACAGTTTATGACATATATAATACTGTAACAGTGGGTCGCTTAGCCATGCTCGCAATATTTATCCGGCAGAGCCAGTGGAATACACTACTTTGTATTCTTCGGACTAACTATTGTTCATAATTAACATGCAATGGTTTGTACTTGTAATACTGCAGCACCGGCGGGGCGCATGTCCCAGCATGCCCCACGTGCAGTTGTAATTAGCCCTTGTTGTGTTGTTGTTAATGGTTACATTTCTTTATTGTTGCGCATGTGTTTACCCGTGTCTTGCGTGTACCCTGTCTGATCCCCGTGTGTATTTAGCTTACGTAAATCTCCCACCGTGTGCATCTTACAGTTTGGCGTCTGACAACCTTGTGTTTCCTATATGTATTTGGTTCGGTGCTCATTGCATGGTAATGCTACAGTACGTGTCTGTCTTGTATTACAACGGAACGGTGGGCAGGGACTCCCAAACACGAAGATAGCGTGCGAACTCCACACAGAAAAGACTTGGGACCGAACCCAAGACCTTCTTGCTGTGAGGCAGCAGCGGTAACCACTGCGCCAGCCTTGTATGCTTTTATTAATGAAGTATTTTGATAGTGAAATGATACTGAAAGGTTAAAAAGGCAGCATAATGACAAGCAACAATTATTGTAAAAGCAATATGAAAGATGCCATTCACCACATACTATTTCAGTGCTGTGTGGCTTAAAGAAAGACTAAGTACTGTCACTAACAGAGGTTTGAAAACAATCAACTCTAGCACCCTATTGAAATAGCCTACGAAAACCAGAACATCAAATACTGCATAAGCTATACTGTATATTATCACAGACAGATGCTTGTTTTTTACATTTTTACTGTTCTGGATTTCTGTGCAGCAAAGTCCTTGATCAAATCACAACAATTTCAAATTTTTGTGATCTGGTTTAGATGTAAAACACATCCCAGTTTCAGACTATGGCAAGAATGATACCACTCAACTGGTCCCATCATCTCTCAAGGTGCAAGGAAGACATCCACCCAGACTCTCCTCTGTTTTGGCACCAATGTGGTGGAAAGAACTTCCCCTAGATGTCCAAACAGCTGAGTAATTGGGTGCCTACAAGCAACGACTAACAACCTACCGTTTTCGGAAGTACAGACGCTCGTCTACTTGCGAATGAATTACATTCCGAACGGCCGTTCGTAACATGAAATGTTCATAAATTGTTATTCAACTTCATTTTAAGGGTATACGCAAGTACAGATAACTAGGATATGCTTTGAGTACGCATGCTACGCTGCTGCGTGGCGGGAGTAGCAGCCAGAAGTCGTACTAGGCGGAATTGGCGCGCAGAAAAAAAAATTGATGTTGCGGACAGGAAACGGGAGCCCAAGGAACACAATTTGGACTTGCAGTCCGCTTCGTTCGTATGTCTGAAAGTTCGTAAGTTGAAAGTTCGTAAGTACAGGAGCGTCTGTACTAGGATTAGCACTTCCAAGGTTCTTATTTTAAAAAAAGAAAAGAATATATATGTATATTACTCACCAACAGAGTTTTTTAGAGTACTAGTATTCTAAGCCGCGTTCTGTTGAACCAGTATCATAATGCATTCACTAATGAGACGTCTAAGCACTTATGTAAGTCACTCTGGCTAAGGGCATCTGCAAAATGCAGTAAATGTGAATGATGCTCTTATATCAACAGTATACCTAGCAGTAATGCTAACTGTTGAATTTGTTTCAGTTTCAATAACAGTTTGAGGCTATGAGAAAGATGATGGTCCTGTTCACCATTGGTTGGTTTAAAAATATCCTGTGAACTTAAATGTCTTCTTTAGCTCCTCTTTCTTGCGTTCGTCTTTTTTTTATTTCTTCTGTCTGTTCTCTGCTATCGGTTTCCATCATGAGGATATCTCTGGACAAAACTGAACACTCGTCCCTCACACAGCCTTGTAACCTTCCCACTAAATAACATTAAAATCAGTTAACAAGCAGGGGTGACAGACGTACATGTAAACAAACACTTTCCAACAGATTAACCAACTAAGACTTCATCCACACTGCTATTTTCAAACAAAAATCCACTCATTGATTCCCATTCCAGGTCCCGCCTCCACCTGCTGCACTGCCCCCCGAGTCGTCAGGGGTTCCTGCAGTGCTCCTGGAGGTTCCAGCTCCGCTCACTCTGGTTGCGTCCTCCGAGGTCCCGACGCCTTCCCCGTTTCCATCTGAGGTCACTGCTGCAGCTACGCCCGCTGTCCCGGCTCCACCCACAGCGCCCGAGGCTCCTAGGCCTCCACCACTACCCGAGATCCCGGCGCTGCTGACGCCTACAGCTCCGCCCGCGCCCGAGGCTCCTGCTGTCCCGCCTCCAGCTCCTGCTCCACCCGTCCTGCCTGTCTGTACCGTTCTGCTTGCCCAGGTCATGCTGGAAGGGCCTGACCAGCCAGTCCTGGTCGCTGCGCCCTTGGAGGCCCCTGCCATGCTGCCACCCATTCCGACTGCGCACATGCACGACGCCCGCCAGCCTGCTGCTGCAGTGCCCAAGCTCCCGGCTGTGGCTGCCGCCACACCCAAGGTAGCTGCGCCTCCTCTGCCTCCTGCTCCGCCCGAGGCTCCTCCGAGGGCTCGTCGGTCGCCTTTAGTTCCGCCTCCACCGCCTAGTCGGTCACCTACGGGTCCCCCTCCAGGAGCTCGTCGTCCGACGGTGGCCCCCCTCCGACACCTCGTCCCTCTGTGTCTCCTCTGTTCCCTCCTGGTCCCTTTGTCCCTCCTGTCTCTGCTCCTGTTCCCCTTGAGTCTCCTTTCTTGGTCTGTCTGTCTGCGTTTCCAGACAGATCTTGTTGTGGTTTTTGCCCCTGTGCCAGTTCTGTGTCTCTGTTTTGTTCCCTGTTCTTCGTTGATGGTTTTGTCTTGTTTTTCAGGTCCTGTTTTTCCGGTCTCGTCCTGTCCGTCGCTCCCCTTGAGGCATGCCCGGAGTGCCCGCTTCAGGGGGGGGTTCTATCACATCCCTCCGTCCAGCCCTCTCGTGGACCACGCCCACCTCTTTACCTACGTGTGACTTCCCATCGTACCAGCTGTCTTGTGTTTATTCTGATGTCATGTCCTGTATTTAGTCCGCGTTCAAGTCAGTTTCCCCAGGTCTGTCATTGACGTTGTGTCCTAAGTTGTGGTCTGTCTGCCCCAAATAAACCCAAACTTTTGGATTTCCGCCTGTCCGATTCGTCCTTCGCCCAGTCCAACCTGCTTGCCTAACGCAGGTCATAACAGTGAGAAAGATAAGGCAAGAACGATAGGAGTAAAGTAGAAAGCACATAGTCTCCAATTGCTGCATCTGTAAATGAGAGGGAAGGAAAAAAAAGGCAAAAGATCAACAGCATCTGAAAGAAGTGCAAAAATCGATAAGTACATAAACACCAATAAAGAATAAAGAAAGTAACACAGCTATACAAACATACAAAATTGTTGTGTGTGCTTGAAGGGGTGCATGCAAGTGTATGTACATGCGTGCTCAATTGTGTAGGCGAGATGTGCGGGCTTATGTGCGTGTGTTGTGTGTGTGTGTGTTGTGTGCGTGTGTTTTCCACATGGAACATACTAAATAGCGAGGGGGGGAGGCTGCAACCACACCCCACAAGAGCCAGAGGTCGGCGGAGACAGACCCAGGATGTCCGCAGCCCCCGAAGAACACGGAAGAACCGGGACCCCACGTCTCAACGACAGCCGCGCCCCCCACTCCAGCCGGGGGAGGAGGGAGGTCCCAGACGCAGCCAAAAGGGCATGAGCCCCAGAGAACCAGAGGCAACAGGGAGCCGACACCGCGAGGGGGCGGCCGCTCCTGTACAAGCCAAGGCCAGAGCCCCTAGGACTCCAGACGGCTGGGGGCCGATCAGCCCCTGGTAGAAAGCCCCGCCCACGTCAGATAGGCCCAAGCCCCCCCCCCCGGGCCACCACCCCAAGGAAAGGGGCCAGCAACCATGCCCAGGCCCCCACCCGCCACACATACACCCCACAGACACACCTCTCAGCAATGCACATAAACCATACACACATCCCCACAACATACACAGACACCCACACACAGAGACAAAAAGACATAAGCCCATCCACTCCAGACTGCCCTCCAATGTGCGGGAGAATGGACGCGACTCCCTGCGCCAGCCGTGACCCCAGGGCACCGCCAGCCGAGCGACCACCCCGGCGCAGGTAGGCACCCACCGAGGACACGGCCAGGCTGCTGGGCGCCAGAGCCCCCGACCCTGTACCCAGGCCCGCACCGAAGAGGCCAACCACCCATCCCAGGGCCAGCCCCTGCCACCACCAGCACTCCAGACCCCACGCCCCATGACCGCCAGGCAGCACCCGCCCAAGCTCCCACCCACCACCACCAGCCAGGGCAGATACCCAGGCATCACAAGACGGCAGCCACAGCCCCAAGAAGCCACTAGACGCCCATAGCTCGAGGGCCCAACCCCACCACCTGCCAGGACCACGAGGAGATGAGACCACAGCCGACCACCCCCCCTATATAATGGAATTGGTCAGTGTGGACCAGAGAGAATCCAATTCACCTAATTGATTTTTTCGGAAAGAAGCAGACATTCTTTCCAGACTTATGTGATCTAAAAGTAATTTTCTATAATGAGTAATACATTATTTTTTGATTTCCAGTTCATGAAGTCAGTTTTCTTTGCAATGCCTAAGGCAGTAAGGATTATGTGCACCTTATTTTCTTCCATATCTAATTCACTTGCATCACCTAAAATGCACAATGTGGGTGAGGTTGGGATATGACAATTAAACCTTATTGATACATCTTCACATATCCTCTGCCAGAACTTCTGCACCGATGTGCAGGACCATATGGCATGCATGTAGTTCTCCACAAAGTTACCTGAGCAATGGGTGCATAAGTTTGAGTGTATAAGGCCCATTTGGAACATCCTTTGTCCTGTGTAGTATTTCCTATGGAGAGTTTTGTATTGTATGAGTTGTAAATTGGGACTTTTAGTCATTTTGAAAGTGTTTAAACATATTTGTTTCCAAAAGTTTTGCTCTGGATCGATGGATAGATCTTGCTCCCATTTTGAGGTTGGAAGGGAAATTGAGTCATCTATTTTTGACAATAATAATAAAATTTTGATAATAATTTGGGGCAAGAGAGATTTAAAAATTTGAGTACCCATGGAGGTATTTCTAAATTAAGCTGATTAGGACTGAACCTTGCCTGAATAATGGACTTCACTTGTTGATACTCAAGAAATTTACTGTTGCTAATTCCATATTTTGAGACAAGTTCATTGAATGGGATAACTTTCCTGTTTTGAATAACATGTTCTAGATTTATAATCACTTTATCGCACCATAAGGGAAAGTTCAATGTTTTCTTTTTCAGGCAAATATCTAGATTATTCCAAATGGGTGTTAGTTTACAGGGGATAAGTGCAGACCTAGTTATTTTTTTAAATTCCCACCAGGCTGTCAAGGAGGTGTTAATGCTAAAGCTTTTAAAACAGTTATAATGCTTAATGCCAGGACTTATAAAGGGTAGATCAGAGATTTTTACTTCTTCGCAGATTGCTTGTTCTAAGTCCAGCCATGGACTGTCTACTGAGTTTGATTTAATCCAGTTTGATACGTACTGCAATCTGTTTGCTAAGAAGTAGTGATAAAAATTTGGTAGTTCTAGACCACCATTACCTTTAGCTTTTTGTAGAGTTTTTAAGCTTATTCTCGATGGTTTGTTCTTCCATAAAAATGACGAGATGCTTGAGTCTAGTGATTTATACCAAGCAATAGAGGGTTTATTAGGGATCAGTGAGAACAAGTAATTGATTTTAGGCAGGACCATCATTTTAATGATGGCAATTCTACCCATGATTGATATAGGAAGAGATTTCCATCTCATGAGATCATCTTCTACCTTTTTTAATACTGGAATGTGATTCATCTGTACTAGATCTGAGAGCCTGGTGAAAAAAAAATCTGCCTAAGTATCTAAGGTTACCTGACTGTAAAGGACTAGTAGTTGTGTTTTGGAAACTACAATTCAAAGGCAAAACTGTTGATTTGCTCCAGTTGACGGAGTAGTCTGATATAGATGAGAACTTATCTATAAGTGATATTGTCTTCAGAAGAGAGGTTGGTGAGTTCCTAAGAAAGAATAATTCGTCATCTGCATAAAGACTTATCTATTTTTTCTGTTTGAATTCCTTTAATATCTACATTTTGTCTAATTGTCGCTGCTAGAGGCTCAATGAAGATAACAAAAAGCAAGGGAGAGAGCGGGCAGCCCTGCCTGGTGCCCCTCTGCAAACGGAAGCTTTGAGAAATTAGTTAATTTGTCCTAACACGTGCATTTGGAGAGCTGTATAGTGTTTTGATCCAGTTCATGAATGATGAACCAAATCCAAATTTATGTAGAACTGCAAATAGAAATTTCCAATTTACTTTGTCATATGCTTTCTCTGCATCTAGAGATATAACCGTGTTTTCTAATTTGTTAATGGAGCAGTAGTCTATAACATTTATTAGTCTATGTGTATTATTGGCTGAGTGTCTACCCTTGATAAAACCTGTTTGGTCAGGATGTATAAGAAATGGAGTGACTTTCTGTAATCTTTTGGCAAGGACTTTGCAAATTATTTTGAGGTCTATGTTTATGAGTGAGATTGGGCGGTAGCTGGATGTCAGTGTTTGGTCTTTGCCAGGTTTCAGAAGCAGGCTAATATTGGCACAGTTCATGTTTGGAGATAGCGACTGATCATTCTGAATTTGAGTAACCATTCTGATAAAAAATGGGTGCTACCATTGGCCAGAATACTTTGTAGAATTCTGCTGGGAAACCATCAGGACCTGGGGCTTTCTTATTTGGAAGATACTCTACGGCTTCATTGAATTCAGATATTGATAGAGTAGAGTCTAAAACTCTAATCTGTTCAACATTTAGCTTTGGCAGATTTATATTGCTAAGAAATTTGTTGATGTCAGCATCAGATACATTATTCTGTGATGAGTATAAAGCTTCATAAAATTCTGTAAAAGATTTATTAATTTGTTGGGGATCATGAGTTATATTCCCCATAGATTCTTTAATAGAACAAATTGTTGATTTTTCTTTATTTAGTTTTAACTGGTTAGCCAGGAATTTTCCAGATGTATTGCCTTGTTCAAAGTTCCCCAATCGCAGTCTTTCTACTAGAAATTGTATCTTCTTACCATTTAGTTCATTCAATTCCAGTTTTAGTTTTCTCAAGTTGCTAATTACATGCTCTTGTGGTGAGGAAGTATAAACTGTTTCTAATGATTTAATTTTCTGTTCTAATTCTGCTACATGTGTTTTTTTCTTTATTTTTTTCTATGTGAGCAATAAGATATTATTTTCCCTCTCATCACTGCCTTTCCTGCTTCCCAGATAACACATGGTGTGTCAGGGTCAGCCCCTGCTGTGGTCCTTCCGTGTCCCTTCCCCGTTTGACCAGCAGGTGTTGCTGGTCATCCCGTTCTTTATGTTAGTCTTTGTTCTCCCCTGTTGCCTGTCTGGTCATGTGGCTCAATGTGTGGAGCATGTGGTTGTCGGTGTACCCTTCTGTCCTGTGTTCAAGTCCTGCCTCCTCTGTTTTTGTATTTTGTTTTTGTGTTTCTTTTGAGTTTCGTTAGTTCTTGTGTCTGATTTTGTAGTTGGTTTTGGTTTTGTTCCTTGTGCCCCTGCTTGTGTCTTTACCTGTTTAATTCCCTAGTGTTGGTTTATGTTTCCTTGGTTAGTTCTTAGTTTCCCTGTTTTTTAGTTCCTTTGAGTTTATTAGTTTCACCTGTGCCCTGTTCCCCTTGTCTTTGTTAATTAGTCTCACCTGTCCTGTGTTAGTCTCGTTACCCCTTTAGTATTTTAGTTCCTGCTTCTGTTCAGTTCCCCAGTGGTTCATTGTCTATGTGTGGTTTGTTGCTTGTCTTGGTTAGAGCTGCATCCTGTTTTCCTTCCTAGTTTTCGTTTTGTAATATTGAGTCTTTAATTTTCCCCTTTAGTTTTGACCCCTCGTGGTCTTTTTGGTTTCATTGTGTTTATAGTGTTTTCTGTTTTATTTAATAAACCCCCGTCTGTCTCTGAGCTGCAAGTGGGTTGTCCGTCATCCTTTCTGTGCCTGCACCATGCCTCGTTCTTGCACCCGAGCCGCCCGGATCCATGACATGGTGAGACTTCTGGTAGACAGTGGTGGAATGTAATGAAGTATTTGTACTTCATTACTGTACTTAAGTACATTTTTATGTATCTGTACTTTAATTAAGTAAAAATAATAATGCATACTTTTTATTTTACTCCATTACATTTTGTGGCAACTATCTGTATTTTCTACTCCACTACATTTCTACAATTTATGCCGTTAGTCGTTACATTTTATGAACACAATTTCCTCAAAATCTTGCATGAAAAAAGTTAGCCTATTGCGTTCTGGTGTTTGCCATTTCCTACCAATCAGGTGGCTTTATTAGCTCCAATGATGGCAGAGCGTGCGTCAATTAGCAGCAGGAGCTGGTAGACTGGCTTGATTTCAAGAAGACGAGACATTCAACATGGTTGATCTTAATGGTGTATTAGTGGGTAATACCTAGTAGATAACTTGTCATCCACATAATTCTAAGTTAGGGTACACACAGTATTGCAGAGTACACGCACAACAAGCACACCAAACCTTCCAATACACATATACTGTATAGTTCCTTGTAATTATTACGAGCAATGACATCGGTAGAGGCGTAAGTCAGTATATCTACTATTCTTTTACAAAATGGCACACCTGAGACCTTGAGACAAACCATTGTGTGAGTACTTTTACTTAAGTAAGATTGTTGATGTAGCACTTCTACTTTTACTTGAGTACATATTTTGCAGGATATTTGTACTTTTACTTAAGTACTAAGCTTCAGTACTTCCTCCACCACTGCTGGTAGATCATTGTTTTCCAAATATGTTGCCCATTCATTTTTGAAATAAAGATGTATTGAATCTCCAGTTCCTGCTTGGTGGTGTGACTCTGTCCTTAACCAAAGAGATAGACACTGGTGAGTGATCACTGATAAGGATAGAGTGTATCTGAGTTTCTGTGATGTTCCTCATCATGGAGCTGCTAATTAAAAAATAATCTAAGAGGGAATGTGAGTGGTGTACTGGTGAAAAGGTGTAATCCCTGGAAGTGGGGTGATGCCGGGCTGAGCCTGTCAATTTCTGGGTTCAATGGCATCTCCTTTCCTGAGGAATGAAATTATGCAGGTACTGGCTGCCTCACGAACGTTTTGCCCAGGGGCCCACACAACCCATAATCCGTCCCTGCCCACACTGAACACCTATAAACACTGCACACTGTGCATTTATCCGTCATGCAGGGAAGAAACACCAGCACTGAGTAGCTGCCCCACTGGGGGCCGACTTCATAACAAAAAATAAAGGGAACAACTAAATAAAACACTTGTGCAAAGTTAAAACAATACAGCCATTACTCCCATGTACTGTAGTTGCGGCAAAGCAGTTATCAAAATCAGTACAATGCTAAGAAACAGCAGCCAGACTGCATAAGAGTAGGGAAGCTCAAATTAAACCAATGGCAATGAAAGACAACAGCAACATGAAGCAAAAACATTGCCAAATAAAAATGGAACAAAACAGAAAAACTTCCACCAGAACTCTTTCCAATGGGCCCCCTACAGGAAGCTTCTGAAGCTGGGCGAGTGACCTGCCTGTAGGGCCCTTCCATGCCATGATGATGAAAGAAGTCCTTGACCTACCTCCTGCACTGGCCCTAGTAGAAACCTTGGTAACCTCAAACTGGCCAGACCCTATAGCCCTGTGCATAGCCTGGAGCACGACCACTTGCAGTACCCTGGGGACCACCACCGGCCAGCTCCCCTCACTAGTGGCTGGCTCCCTCCATGCTCACTGCAGCACGCCATCACAAAGGTGCTGGGCCTCAACCCACTGCAGAACTGGTGCTTAGTATCTTGCTCCTGTTGCTGCCTGAAGCTCATGGCAGGTGAATGCCTCTCCCTGACCCCCTGCTGCACAGACCTCACCCAGCAGGAGTCGCTCCGGGTCCCAGACCTCCCTCCACTCACAGTAGAGGCCCCCATCTCCAGCACAATGGTGGCATGAAAGGGTGTCTAAGTTGGAGTATCAGGTGCCCGCTCTGTGCACGACTGTACATTTGTACGCTTGGAGCTCCTCTAGCCCTGACAACCTGCCCATCGGGCTCCCTGAAGGACATGAGCCACTGCAGGGCCCAGTGGGCCGTCCTGACAGTGAAGGGCAGGCCACACAGGTATTACTTGACCTACCTGATGGAAAGCACCCCGCCAGCAGCTCGCTACGGGTGATACAGTAGCGACGCTCCACCTTGTTAAACCTGCAGCTATAGTTTGCGATCATCCTCTCTCCATCCAGCCCCCACTGGCATCAGTGTCTAGGATAAAGGGCAGAGTCGAGTCAGCAGGGTCCAGCACCAAGCCCTCAGTTAGGGCCTTTCGCAGATTCTGCAAGGTCCCCTGGCACTGTGGTGACCAGACAAACTGCCTGTCCCTCTGCAGCAGCTGTAACAGAAGGGGAGCCTTTAATGGAAGGCCAGACCCAGGGAGCTATTGAGCTGCTCCAGGGTGGTGGGAGTGGGCCAGCTCACAACAGCCTGCACTTTGTCCTCCATATTGCCAATGCAGTCCCCCGCATGGTGTACCCCAGGACCGTCACCCCTCACATGGAGCTTGAGGCCTGCTGCTCTCACCCTCTCCAGCACGAGTCACAGGGACCTCAGGGCAGAATCAAAGAGGCACCGTGCAGCAGGGTGTCCCCCAGGTAGACCAGACACTCCTGACGGGAGACGCCCACCAGCAGTCTGCCCATCAGCCTGGTGAAGGTGGCAGGCGCATTACACAGCCCATAGCTTAGAATGAATTAATGCTTTATTACTGTGTCTTGCACATTCTGCCCCCAGTCAACACAGGCTTCTGAGACACCAGTATCATAACTTTTTATTTAAGGGGTCTTTTGTACATTTAGCCAAATAACAAAAAAAAGTTATTTTACACAATGTATATAAACTAAAACAAAAGAATGCTTCAATTACATTAATATATTACATATTAGAAAATAAAATAACACTCATAAAGTAGTAATAGCATAATAAATACCCATAACAGGCTGGAAGGACAGGCAGGCTTTGCACGGGGCTGTGTGAGACGTCGTGGACTGTCAGTCTGAGTCCCAGCTGCACTGACTGCCTGAGCATGAGGGGTGTGGTGGGGGGGACGACCACAGGGGCCATGGTGATGGTGGGCCCTCCCTGAAAAATCAAATTCCCACACTGCAGGTCTAGCCAGCAGCCTGTAGCCCTGAGGACGTCTCACCCCAGTATGCAGGGCTACCCCAGGCTGCATTTCAGTCAGACGTTTGATGGTCTATGTTTTACTGCTCTAAATAATTTATGACAGGGAACAAACCAAAAGCAAAAAGTATAGCAGAAGCTTTTGTCAGTGCTTCCTTTAAAACTGGGAAAAAAACGCTAGAAAAATTTAGCCAAAATAATAAGTCCGATGGCCACAAAGTCGCCCTTTTATCTGCAACGTATGAAAACCGATCAGTCAGTGATCAGCTGAGCAGTGCCCACATTGAACAACAGAAAGGAAAATCTGCTAAAAGGTTCTGGTGGTGAGATGGTTCTAGCAAGTCAGGGCTTGGCCTTTAGGGGGCATGATCACTGGAAAGGGAAACTAAACCAGCTTTTAAGATGAGGACATCCGATCTTAAAGCAGGTGGCTGTCTGCCAAGATGGAGGTATAGACCTCCTGGGACTGACAGAATGAGTTAATCAGTTTGATGGGCTCATCATTTGCCAGGATAATCACAGATGAAATGAGACGACTTCAACAACTGTGATTATCTTAGACATAGTGCTGAGGCTGAATTTGCCAGTGTCAGGCCTTGGAGTTCAGGCCTACGATGCTGCAATGAATATGACTGCGAAATATTCAGGTGCATCATCTGCCAAACACAGGCATATGTACATTGTGGACCCCACTTAGTTACACAGTAGATTAGCTCAGCGTCTCCTGTTGTGTGAAATGCACTTCAGTGTACAGGAGCTATTCACATTCCTTGCTTAGTCTGGCAATTTAAAGAATACATTTAAATGTCAAACAGGCCTTTAAGACCCACCAGGTGGACTGTGTGGTCATCTGCCATTCGTACTGTGCTGCCCCAGTACAAGCAGTAAACTTATGCAGTGTTTCCTGACTCATCACTGGCTTCGTATATCCCTGCAGTGTGTATATTCTCTGTACAGGTGCCGCATGGTGTGATGCTGCAGTGAGACTGTGTAGTAATGTTTATTTTATAGCATTGGGCTTGGATACAGTACAAGAATGAAGTATTGTTCGTTTCATGTAGAAGATGTACAACAGTTTGTGAAGGTGAAGCATGATGTAAATTATTCCATGATCTTGTTTGCAACAGTATTTTTGTTGCCGATAAGGCCAGTCAATTCTATGGTGACATAGGCGCCCCCTGGGTTCCATATTCTGATTGGCTGCTGACCTGGGCGCTGAAGTTTCCTGTAACCCCTGACTCACGTTAAGTAGTGTAGAACAAGCCAAACGTATAGACCAGTTGCTAGGTTCGACAGGATTACATCAGACAATTGAGGTGAATACGGAATGAAATAGCTGGAGGCAGGAAATGAGCAAGAATAAATTTTCTACAAAAATATAACTATTAAAATTAAATAAAAGATACCATTTAACAATTTCAACAATAGTAATAACAATAAGCCGGCATAACAAAAGAAACAGCCCTATTGAGCTCGATAATTCAGTTTGTCCTTTTTGGTCATTAGTCAAGACAAAATCCTGTTTAGTGCAGTTTTTATTTCTTCTTTTTTGTTTTTGGTTTAGTGATTTGAGTTGTTACCAGTTTGGTGTTTCTCTGGAGAGAAGAATGAGGTTCTTCAAACGAGGGTTTGGTTCAATTTGGGCACAGGCTCGCCATCTCCATCCGGAGAGAATCCAGGAATCCGTCCCAGTGTCTTTTTCAGCACCAAAAATAAAACCTAGCCTACACAACAATAATGATATTATCGCATACAGCCAGATAAAACCCACTCTACCATTTCTTCTCACAGCTATAGCTTAATCTGCAATTCTCATATTACCACAGTAATATATTAAATGCATGGTTTTTAACTAAAAATATCCTTAGTTGTACATGAAATTATATTTAACCATGTAAAACAAATAAATGAACTTCTCTTTGTTTTTATCCCTTTAAACTCGTTTAACCATGCAATTATGATTAATATTTATAACCAATTAAATTATTGATTTTTAAGTCATCCTTTAAGCTTTTGTAAATCATGAAATGAAGTACAACCAACATATCACTCCGTATCAGTAAACCATAACAGAGCTACTGGGTTTATCATTCCATAGAATTTACTGTAAACTTTCGCACAGTAAACCATCAAAATATACATTTAACATCGAAACGAACATTACATTTGACCAAAAAAAGAGTGCATACACATTTTAAACAGAAATAGCATTTTCATTGCTTTTAAACAGAAAGAAAGGAAGGAAAAACACTCACGATTTAGCGTTAACAAAATGCTAATTTTAGCATGACACTAGCACGGTTGTTTAGCAAGTACTGTACTGTATATGGTCTCAACTCACCAAAATGAGGTATCGGCGCGAACACTGCAAGGAACGCAGCCACACGGCCTCTCTAGTTCGTGCTCCCATCGACAAGGCAACCCATATACTGTAGTTCAGCATGAACTATGTGCAGCCCGTCTTGTTCATTCTCAGTGCAAAAAGGCCGAGAGCTAATACGTACCGGTACTTTTGGTCCACTGCTCGGAAGGCAGGACTAATATTGGTCTAATCAAATGAAATTATTAGCAGCAAACGTGACCGCGAAACGTAAAAAATAATAAAAGTTAGAGACAGGATCACACTTCCTCTTTTCAAAATAAAAGTTCTTCAAAATAAAAGACTGCAATTGCATTGATAGAAATAAAAAAATGAACGTTTTCTTTACTGGGTTACATTCCCATATGTAACCCTGGGGCCTCCTTGCTCTCTGCAGGTCAGGCTAATGCCCAGTCTGCTCCATTACTGAATGTTTTAACCCAATTAATTCTGTCTGCTCCATTAGTGAACCCAGCAGTTTACATGAGTTTGTGTTTGGTTCCTTGTTCAGGGCTGTGCCCGGTGGTTTGGTTTTATTTGATTAAAAGCTCTACATTGGCACTTGCATCATGTCCCCTGCTTGCCAAAGCCATGCACAACATAACAATGTCTATGAACCAGACAGTTAAGGTCATACAAGATTGGATTCAGTGACTCACACACAGCTCAGTAATCGAAAAATAATTGATAAAGAAATTTACTTTCATGCAGTGAATACAGTCTTTGCTGTACATCTCCACGAAAACACATCCAAATTCTCTGAAAATTTGCAGGAGACCATCTGCTGGTAAACTGACCAGTAGAATGTCCTGCTTTACCCAGTGGTACCATGTAAAAGGTCAGTGTCACATTTAACCCCTCGTTAGCTTGTGCCCTGTGGTTCCCTACAAATTTGAGGTGTGACACACTGATCACCCCTGTCCATCTCACCCGGTCTAATAGTGCATTTTGGAGAAATAGAAATGTTAAGTGTGCATGTTGTCATGCTGTAGAGTGAGGACAGAAAACAGACAAGTACTTCAAATGGGCTAAAAATCATAGCAATGACAGAACAATTTCTTCAGTGACCCCCAAGCTTGCTCTCACCTGTAGGGCTGAGGCAGTGAACATATTTCCCCTGCAGTGACTTAGGGTGACTCAACAGTGCAATATGTGATATCACCATTTTTTTGCTGATTACTTCATTTATCCCAATTTTAGTGCAATATAAATAAGCTTTATTGTTAGGCTATTTTTAGGTATATTATTGTTTTTTCCATATGAGTGTTCTAGGACCCCTCACTGGTCCTGGAAGTTGCTCATAAATGTAAACATACCCAAAAACAATTTCCCCAAGGGGATCAATAAAGTATCAATTATTATTATTATTATTTTTATTATATATTTATTATCAGCCGGAAAAGGGTGGAGTGCTCTCTCCAGGTCGGGGAGGAGGTCCTTCCTCAAGTGGAGGAGTTTAAGTATCTCGGGGTCTTGTTCACGAGTGAGGGAAGGATGGAGCGGGAGATCGACAGGCGGATCGGTGCGGCGTCAGCAGTGATGCGGGCGCTGCATCGGTCTGTCGTGGTGAAGAAGGAGCTGAGCCAAAAGGCAAAGCTCTCGATTTACCGGTCAATCTACGTTCCTACCCTCACCTATGGTCATGAGCTGTGGGTAGTGACCGAAAGAATGAGATCGCGAGTGCAAGCGGCCGAAATGGGTTTTCTCCGCAGGGTGGCTGGGCTCTCCGTTAGAGACAGGGTGAGGAGCTCGGTCATTCGGGAGGGACTCAGAGTAGAGCCGCTGTTCCTCCGCATTGAGAGGAGCCAGATGAGGTGGCTCGGGCATCTGCTCAGGATGCCTCCTGGACGCCTCCCTGGTGAGGTGTTCCGGGCATGTCCCACTGGGAGGAGGCCCCGGGGAAGACCCAGGACACGCTGGAGGGACTATGTCTCTCGGCTGGCCTGGGAACGCCTCGGGATCCCCCCAGAGGAGCTGGAGGAAGTGGCCGGGGAGAGGGAAGTCTGGGTTTCCCTGCTGAGACTGCTGCCCCCGCGACCCGACCTCGGATAAGCGGAAGTAAATGGATGGATGGATGGATTATTATCCACCCATCCATTCATTTTCTGAAACTGCTTGTCCTATTCTGGGTCATGGGGGGGTCCAGAGCCTATCCCAGAAACTACAGGTGCAAGGCAGAGAACAACCCAGGATGGAGCACCAACCCACCACAGGGGACACTCACACCAATGGGCAATTTGGAAACTCCAATTAGCCTCAGCATGTTTTTGGACTGTGGGGGGAAACCAGACAACCCAGAGAAAACTATGGTGGCCCTGAAGGCCCAGAGCACGTCAACATTAACACAATGCAAAATAATTAAGAAAATGCAAAAACAAAAAGACGACACAAAAGCATCAAGACAAAAAATTAAGCCAATTAAATTTTTAAGTATTGTATTTGCAATTTTCAAAACAGATGTGCTCAACGCATTCAACTTTCAATATTGTGCCTGTGACACCAATATCTACGGTAGCTGTTTAGTGTCAATGGGCTACAAGTTCAGAAAACACTTACCCACGAGTGAAATAGGTTTTACATTTAGATTAACAGAAAAAAACGTTCAGCTTGTGTTTTGAGAGCAGTGTCATAAACGGACAAAAATTTGTCATAGTGGACGTATGGAATCATAGTTGAGTGAATCGCTTTTATGTCATTGCTGCTTTATTTAACCCATGCAACAGATACAGGTATACATTGATTTTTGTCTTTATTTTGAGACTTGTGTTCGGAATAAAGAGAATGTCTATAGTGAATAGCTGTGGTATATTTGGAAACAGGAAAAAAGCCCAGACATTGTTTTAAGCATGGGATCTATACAGTTGGCAGAATAAATTACACTCTGAATTCGTTTCTGAGACCCCGTGTTCAACCTTATTTTTCTGGTCCTTCCTTTGTGTTCTGTTGTGTGTAATAAAACCTTGTTTGTTTGAGAGCCGCTGTGTGGATTGTCATTCCCCACCATAACAGGTGGTCATGACAGCCCTACTCACCTGTCTGTCAGTGAGGCCAAACTGCTTATTGTAAGTGACTTTGGACTTTATTTATTTGTTTGTCTGTTTAATTATTTATTTATTGAAGTTGCTTATAATTCCATTGAATTGGAGGTTGTGATTTTTTGGGCTTGTTCTTATTTTGAGGTTGTCGTTTTAAGGCTTTGTAATCTAATCTGAATTCTTATAATAAATTAATGATCTGAAAAAGTCAAATATTAATGACAATTGTAATAGATGCCCAGCCCATCATTGCCCAAAGGATTGAAACTGGACAGCTGACACAGGCTTACATGCATAAAATAACTAAAAACTAAAAACTTAAATGACATCATGCCATCCAATACTGTCTTTGGTTTACGGTATGTGTAACTATGCTGGGGTAGTAATTTTCCCACTGGGATCAATAAAGTTAATCTTTTTAAATTTTGCATACTGTCTGTCATGCTTGGAAGGGACAGAGATTCGGAGAGCCAGAGGTTGAATTAATAAGGTTTTGTTAGAGAGATCAGGTAATCAGAAGTGAAATCAGCAGGCAGGTCTCAGAGTAGGGGGTCATGGATCCAAAGAGGTCAAAAGCCTAGAAGATCAACCCTAAACAGGCAGGAGGGATGGGAGAGAAACGCACGGTAAATACCAGGGCAGTGGGGACAACGGAGGACAGGAACAGAGAAGGTAAAGAGGGAGCTGGAGAGATAAGAGACTGGAGAGAAACACTCAGTAGGCACCATGAATGGAAGCAGTGCTTTGCACTCAGTGTGAGGGCAAGCAGGAATAGGGCACAGAAAAGGTGCAGGCAAGTCACTAAGCGGGGCAAACGGGAGGGTCTGTCACACAGGGCGTAACACCGTAATAATGTCCATATATTATATCGCGGTATATGGTATTTTGACAGTATTTTGTTTGTGAAAAAGCAAAGCTATTTATTCTGTGAGTGGAGGGCGGTCCCATGAGAAATCCAAAACAGTGTACAGAATGTGCTTTTCAGGTTGTTGTGAGTTACTGTATAACTATTCTTTTTCTGATTCACACATTAATTCACTAATTTATTTGCTGGTTAGTTTCAGTCATTTTGGCTATCTCAGTTAATTTAAACATTTACATAATTCACTTTACATTTACATTTCGTATTGAATGAGTGGTTAAAAGGGTTATTAAGAGTTCTTATGCAATCCAATAATCTGTGTAAAAGTACAAAGGACCATATTTAGTTTAGGGCAACCGATAAGGAGTTATTTACTGTTTTACTGACAAAAGAAAATGATAAATTAACATTTTAGAACAATGCCACCAGTATTTCAGTTACTGTTGTATGCATGTTATATTTACAAGGAGCACTTGTGTATACTGGGCTAATTTGGAATTGATTTCTCCATCTAACTTTGCACAGTGGGCTTATTTTGGGCTTGTTTTCAGGGGTGAGGTTGCTTGTATGTCTCCTGAAACTTAGAAACACTGCTGTCTGTGTGTCTCACGGAGCGCAAGGTAGGGCAGGCAAAAAGAGAATTTCCCCACAGGGACTAATGAAGTATCACTATTCTGTTCTGTGTTCGGTCATGATTAATGTTATTGTGCTTTTAACCTGAATGATACTGGAAGTACGAACAGAAACAGACGCAGTTGTATGTTCAGTATTTATATATGTAAATGTACTGAAATAAGCACACAGCTCAGCTCCCCCATTGACTGCAGCTGGTGAGGATGGTGCTGAAGGACAGCTCTCATTATTTACTCAGGGCTCACACTGCTGTCTGCTCTGTGTTTACAGCCACAGAGGCACCAGGACAGCAGCAGCAGACCCTCTAAACATCAGCACACCTGACACACAAACTACTTCCTGTTTCAGTCTTGGAAGAATGGAATAACATACTCCATCAGTGTCCTGAGACCCCTGTGTTCATCCATCCACCCATCTTCCATACCACAGCAAACCTGGAACCTTTCTGATCTGACTTTATGATGTCACTGCAGGTAAAAGTCTATCAAGCAGCTTTTTTATCTGTATATTTAACTAAATTAATTTTTATCTAATCATGTGATTGAGCTCAGACACCACATGGGGGCCTCATTGCTGCATAGCTGTAAAGCCCTCAGGGAGAGAGAGAAACCAGCCAATAAGGAGGAAGAAGATGTTGCTGGTAAGACTGTCAGTTAGCTTGTGTGGGTGTGAGCATTAGCTGCTCTAACCCCACACATCCTGTCTTCTCTCAGTCTGAGAGGCACCAGCAGAGGAAACTTCATGCAGCGTCTCCCTGAGCACATGATGGACTTTCTGTTTCACAGGACGTGTCCTCTCTGAGGAGCTGCCCTTCGGTATGAAGATGTGGAGGACAGTGAGGGAGACCCTCTCTCAGGTAGGGGGCTGAGGTCTGTGGATGTGGGGTTAGTGCAGTGCTTACAGTGGGATTCTGGAAGAAGCACATAATCTATTCTTCATTGTTACAAAACTAGTGAAAGTTACTTTGTTAAAATTGCTGTATTTTATGTATTTGTTTGTTATACGAAATTAATTAGCTAGCATTATGATGGAATGTATGATTTTATAGCAAAACATCTTTCATGTTGAAGGATTTTGTAGGTCTGTTAGGATCACAGTTTATCTCAGAGGAACCAGAAGGAGAGGAGATGATAGAGCAGTACAGTGATTCTGTCTTTGTGGAGAAGATTTCTGATGGTCTATTATGTGGATCTGTGTGTTTTAGTCTAGTTTATCCCAGTGCTTTGTTCCTACTCAGTATATCTTTTGACCTCTGCTTACATGCTTATTACAATGTCATACAGACACATTAAATAAACAGATCAGTCATAGCTCCGTGTGTATCAATGTCACCTCCCACCTCCAGTGTTTGAAGTTTCAATGCTGTTGCTGCAGCTACACCAGTCTTCTCTGGACACTCCGGTTTCCTCCTGCAGTCCAATATCATGCATTTAGGCAAACCATTGTCTCTAAATTACCCATAATGTCATGTTGTTTTTGTGCCCTGTGATGGGTTGGTACCCTGTTCTGGCTGTTCCCCTGCCATGTGCCCTACACCACCTGTGATAGGATCCAGTCTTGCCTTGATCCTGTACTGCATGATTCATTGGAATATGGCTGATTTTTATACTGTGACAAGGAAGCTTGTGAGAAAAGACCCACAGGGGATGATGGGGATACTGCTGGGCAGAACTCAGGCAGTTTGGTAAATTATAACATTAGTTTGACATCAGGTTAATATACAAAAATTACAGTAAAAACCTTCTTTACTGTTTCATGTTGATGGTGACAGGAGACACAGCAGAGGACTATGATGATGTAGATGGTATAGAGCAGGGTCCACATGTTATACAGGGTCAGTTTCTCTTTACAGAAAAGTAATGCAGTGAATCACAGCCTGTCACACCACAGTGTTCCTCTCAGATGGTTATATAAGTTCCTTTTATTTTTATGTGCTATTTCTCAATCAAAGACATCAGTTACAGATCATGCTCTATACGCAAATCAGTTCCCTAATAAACATTATTTACTCATAAATATAGTGACTCTCATTTATATTCAGTCTCACTAACCTGTGTCCCCTCCTCTGTCCCTGTAGGTGAGAGAGCCTTGACCACACTGCCCCCTGGGGACGGCCCCCCTGAACCCGACCAGACTGACTATGAGGATGTGGGGGAGGAGGGACTGACAGTCCTGCCTGAGGAAGCTCCTGTCCAAAGGTTCTCATAAAAGGGCCACATTGGCTTCATATTTTATATAAACTGCATCAATAGTTCAGTTTCTGTAAATTCACCTGTTTCTCTTTTTAAAATGGACATTATCCTTTATTAAATACCAGATCTTTGTATTGTTATTCATGAGAAATGAAATAAACATACATTGGATTCAAATACTTTGAGTCTGAGTACAAGCATGCTTCAAATTCCAGCAACACTGACCAAGAGAAAGAGTTCAGTCTATCAATCTGTAGTAATTATTAACTGATTAACATTAAATCCCTGAAAGAATGAGTAAGACAGGGAGGTACAGCATGGACCAGACTCCAGGTACTCAGATGTACACACAGTCACTCACTCACACACTAATGAAACCTCACAGCCAATTTACCTGAATATTTTGGATATTAGGTGGGAACTCTAGGACCCGGAACCCAAAGTTCAATATGTCTGTCTATCAATCTTCCATAACCATTATCCAGCACAGGGCTGCAGTGAGCCTGGGACCCACACAGGAAGCATGGGGGGCACCCTGGGCAGGATGCCAGTCAGTCACAGGGCACACAGACACTCACTATGGGCAGCTTAGTGTCACCAGTTAAGCTAACTGCATGTTTTTGGACTGAGGAAGGAAACTGGAGACGTGGACACAGTGAGAACATGCAAACTCCACACACATACATCGGGGGGGGGGGGGGGGGGGGGGGGGTTCAGTCCTCCAATCCTGAGAGTGTGACACTGGAGCAGTGCCTAGTGAGCAACTTGACTTGTAACTACACTTTTGGGTAAATTCAATTTTTAAGTATGTAAATATCTGCCATTATTCAGAAATGTGGCAGTAAAATAAGCATCTTACCTCTGAACATCATTTTCTTATACTATGAAATGTGATGGGTAAGGGTGTAAGATCCAGTTAAGTTAGTGTTTCTGTGTGTATGTGTAGGTTTAATTCCATATGTTAATTTACTGCTCTCTGTAAATTGTTAGCAAGTAAAATTTATTTGTAAAGCATCTTTCATAGACAAGTGGTCACAAAGCGCAGTACAGCACTAATCAATTACAGCAACTAAAAAAGTGTGTCCTCTGTTCCCAGGAAAAATATCCTGGCTCATTCTGACAAAGGAAGCAGCAGTGTGTCCAAAATATGGTGACATTTATAAATATATAGACCAAGTATTAATTTTTATATTATTGGTTCCTAGTAAAACCTGTTGCTTTCCTGCTGATTATACATTATTTCATCATCTGGGCAGGTTTACTGCTGAGAGGAGGAGTCCCGACTCACATCACCACTACTGTGTGTGTATATTTGGAGAAAATGAGCTTAGAGCCCTCTGATTTGTCACTGGGCCTCTTTGATGTTTTCCTGTAGTTCCTCTGATAAGGCAGTGCTGAGTGTGATTGGTGGGTGGGGGCGTGTTCACTCTGAGGGGCAGGATGGTATAAAGACCCTCACTGAGAGCTCAGAGGTGAAGGTTGGAGTCTCAGCTCTGGGGAGAGCTGGTTTGTCCTGATGAAGATGGAGATCTGCCTGTTCATCCTCCCTCTCTCATGTCTGCTTCTGCTCACCACAGCCAGTAAGTACCATGATCTTCCTCTGCTCCAGTGGTCCACTCTCAGCCAGCAGAGGTCAGGGGTCATTATTTGGGTCTGAAATATTTGTGGTTTATTGCATGGCAGGGTCTGTGTGCTGTGTGTTAAAAACAAACAAACTGAAAGGTACCCAGTATTCTGACCCTGATTATATATAACATTTACTAATAATGGTAATACACCATTATAATCACTGTCAGATTTTGAAATAATTTAAGTGTCTGGACTATATTCAGGAATAAATTGCTCATTTAAAATATAAACTATATCCTTTTTTAAAAATTACCAAAAACACTAATTGCTTTGAATTTTATTAATTTTTTTTTTTTATCGCAGCTGCGTATTCCACTTTGGATTTTTGCTACTGTGGTAACAGACTACATTTCTTAATAATGAAAAATTTATAATCCGATTTTACACAGTAACATGACACTCAGTATTCTTAAAAACAATTATGGGTTTATAAGCACATATTTTACATATATCTGTTAAGGCCTGTCAGAATCGGCATTAAAGATTCACCATAATCAGTGTGTAATACTATATTACTGTTTTTTCTAAATTGAGACAAAGGACAGATTTACATTTTATGACGTTTAATACACCTATAAGTAAAAAGGATAGAACATTAGAGCTACAGCATATCAAAACTGCATTATTCATAAAAATTATAATTAATTACAGAATAATTTTTGATCAATGATTTATTAATGAAATTTACGGAATTGGCCTATAATGAAATGCGACTATAAATAAAATATGAAGAATTTGTTTGCTACTTATACTGTATGTCCGGAAATTTACATTAATTATACCAAATTAGTCATAGCAATTTTTTTTATCATTTAAATTGTCATAATTCATAATTGTGATTAAAAATAAAAATACTTTTTATTTGTATCGAGCAATCGCTTCTTTGTCATAAAGCTTCTCCGTCCTTCTAGCAGATTATTACAAGGCGTCGGCAGGCTCCGGTCCGCGGAAAGCTGGACGCTGGTTCATTTACAAACATAAAATATAAATTAAACTTAAAGGCCGCGTCTTTTTAACGACCCCAGACCAGCCAGCGATCTGATCGCATCTGGAAAAAAATGGGAACGTAAAGTTATTAAATATTTCTCGCCGAGATTTACGTGGTATTTTAGCACAACGTGATCCAGTCCGCGGCTGGGTTCGCCGTCGGTTATTATCGAGCCAAGCGGGGACTTTTTTTTTTTGGGTTGGGTCAAAAAGCATAAAACGTGATGAAGGGGGGCAGGATGTCAGGCACCCCTCTGCACGCGCCTGGTTGCTCGGCGGGAAAAGTTTCTGGCGGGGGGGGGGGGTTACTGGGTTAATAGAACAAAAAGTCCACGGTGCCTTTTCAATATTTCTGGCAAAGGGGGGCAGGAGATGAAATAGCTGTGGCATAAACGCACCTGGTTAACCTGATTTTACGTCACATATTGACTGTTTTAATTTGATTTATTTTTTAATAGCTGTGAATGTGAAGCTTATATCATGTGTCATATACCGTATGAGTGTGACACTGAACTGCAGTGACTTACAGTGACTGTCCTGCGCTTCCAGACAGTGACGTCAGGCTGGTGGGTGGCGACGGTCCCTGTGCTGGGAGAGTGGAGGTTCTTCATCAAGGACAGTGGGGCACAGTGTGTGATTATAACTGGGATGTGAAGGATGCTGAAGTGGTGTGTAGGCAGATGTTCTGTGGAGATGCTGTAGTAGCACCACGGTATGCTCACTTTGGAGCAGGAACAGGGAAGATCTGGATGGCTGGTGTGTCCTGTGGAGGGTCAGAGTCGACACTGAAGGACTGTGGACAGAATGAATGGATAATTCAGCACTGTCGTCACCATGAGGATGCTGGAGTCGTCTGCTCAGGTAGGACACATGTACTGATCAGTAAACATGCTACACAAAGTCAGTTTGCTCACTTTTAATCAAGAAACAAATATTAAAAAGTCTCTCAGAAAAGGTTTTGTAGTGGAGCTCTGTGTGTTACTTTGAATGTCAGTTTAGAATGACTCACTCGGTTTTTATATGTATTTTGGTTCATAAATTATAATGTTATAATTTGTGAGATTATGAGCAGAGGAGAAATCACCATTAGAGGCTTTATAGAGTTATTTATCACACAGGCTAGTTTTATATTCTATTGTGTACATTTATTACACTTTTATTAAGAAAATAATATGCCATTATTTTTGTCCAACTAAATAAATTAAATCTTCTGTCTGCTAACTGCTTATGCTGGTGAAGCTGGCGGGGGCTTGGAGCCGATCCCAGGCAGCACAGGGCACAAGGCAGGGGGACACCCTGGGCGGGATGCCAGGCAAATAGATAAATGCTGTGATTTAATCAATTACTGCAAGCCTGTCAGAGTAAAATCTGTGTGATTTAATTTTTGGTTTTCTTTGATGAAGGAGAAACACC
This sequence comes from Paramormyrops kingsleyae, assembly GCF_048594095.1. Lineage (NCBI taxonomy): Eukaryota > Metazoa > Chordata > Actinopteri > Osteoglossiformes > Mormyridae > Paramormyrops > Paramormyrops kingsleyae. The sequence continues at coordinate 37,856,567 of NC_132799.1, forward strand.
CCACAAATAGATATGGTCGGCAACTCAGCAAAATCAAAATAGTAAACAAAATCTTACCTGACTTTCTTAAAATTCACAAGATATTTATTCAATCATGTTGTTCCTGGACACTATAACCTCCATTAGCTCATGGTCACATGGTTTTTAGTCCATGTTGACAAAGAGAAAAAGGTAATAAAATTACAGGAAGTTTAGCTGTATTTTATACACAGAAACACAGAGAGCCTGTGAAGCCTGACTCTATTCTTATTTTTGTTCTGATTTAGCCTGAAGCTTTCAATGTGCTTAAAACAGTGATAAATCATAGTGTTTTATACTATTGTGAAATGTAGGTGAATACATTATTATCCTCTTATTATTATTATTAGGATATTGTTTATTGACACTGCTAAGGTGCAGCCAGTGACCCGCAGCAGAGATTGGGACCCTAACCTCACCACCAAAGGTGTTTAGTGAGGCGACTAGTCTGACCACCCCCTCCTATACACAGTCTAATGCTGGACCAGCTGTAACAAAAGCCACACTCAGGGAAACACACCACCAGCCTTACTCCCCATGTGCAGGTTACCTTGTCCTGCTCCTGACACTAATGTAGCGACTCCATCAGGGTCAGTAACCTTAACAACATCACTGATAGCCCGAAACCACAGGGCCACCTGCCCCCCGATGTCTTCAGTACAGAGAACCTGACTACAGCTGAGCAAAGGTGAAGGAAAGACCAGTCAGTATGCAGCCACTGGCATGCAGCAGCCATCTGCTCAGACGTGTCTAGGAACGGCTCTGGGTTATTGTCAGGGTCCATCTTTGGGATGTGCACATGCACAGGGACATATAACAGAAGGACTCCTTAAACACTGCTGGCCCTTAAAGTGATTAATGCTTATGATTATGAGGGGGAGACTATCATTGCAACAGGGTTATCATAGGAAATAATGTAGCTGCTTTTACTTCAGTGATGTCTATAAATCTGTTTCATTTTGATCTTTGTCTACTTTTAACTGAAGGAAATTTTGAAATGCAGCTGACAGGAGGACCTCATCCATGCTCTGGGAGACTGGAATTTAAACATGGAGGCTCATGGTACACAGTGTGTGATCCTGATTTTGACCTGCAGGATGCAAAGGTCGTGTGTCGTCAGCTGGGCTGTGGGATCCCTGTGGAGGAGCCCAGGGGGGCTGCATTTGGGAAGGGGGGCGGGCAGGTGTGGTCAAAGAAGATTAACTGCAAAGGGGATGAATCTGATTTTGGTCAGTGTTTGAGATCCTCCACAGAGGAACAGAACTGCAACCATGACACTGACGTGGGACTGAAGTGCTTCTGTAAGTTAAATTACCGTGCTGGGAAATGGTTTAGTAACATATAGGTACTAGACAATTTGCTAGTATTATTGAATGTTACTAATTATACTCTTCCCTCTAAAGTAATATAAATACACCAAATGAAAAAAATAAATGCTGTTACATGGTGATATTCTGTATTTGCTTATTTGTTTTTCTGTTATTCCACATCCATGCTGTATACAGGGTACACAGACTCCAGGCTGGTGGGCGGCCCTGACTCCTGCTCCGGGAGGGTGGAGCTGCAGTACCTCAGTGAGTGGGGGACAGTGTGTGATGCATCCTGGGATATGAGAGCAGCCAGTGTCCTCTGTCGGCAGCTGCAGTGTGGGAGCGCTGTGGCAGTGCCAGGACAGGCCTGGTTTGGAGAGGGGAGGGGCCGCATCTGGGCTGATGTGTTTGAGTGCCAGGGGAATGAGACACACCTCTCCCAGTGTGCTGTGTCCTCATGGAGTCGAGCTGCATGCTCTCATGGACGGGATGCAGGACTCATCTGTGAGGGTGAGGACTGTACTACAGCTGACACTTGTTCAAACTATGGATTAGTAATTTGGGCTTTTTCATAAATTATGATCAAATAAACATTATTTTTATGCATCATTAATTGAACTGTTAATACAAACTCAGGACAGTCTAGTTTCATAGAAAATCCACCAATGCTCTGTACCACTTATACCATTGAAAACTGTGTGGCTGTTATTGGCATTTTAATGGCAATATTTGAAAAGGATGGATGACTCAATAGAATTTACTCAGTAGAAGGAATTATTCATATCAGCAACCAAAACTCCAGCAGTTAATACAATAATTAAGTAAATGTAGATCTACAAGCTGTTTTTCTAACATGCACATCTGACAAACATTGACAGTGACTGATCTATCCACAGGGTCTAAATCTCTCTCAGCTCTCAATGGGACAGTACGACTGTCTGGAGAGAGTGGCTGTGAGGGTCAGGTGGAGGTTTACTACCAGCTAACCTGGAGCAGAGTTCTCATGGACTCCTGGAGCTTCAGGGAGGCCTCTGTGGTCTGCAGACAGCTGGGCTGTGGCTCTGCAGTGAGGCTGTACAGCTCCTCCCTGTCTGGGACAGGGGACAGTGATGTGTGTCTGACAGGGTATCAGTGCTCTGGGAGTGAATCTCACCTGTTGAACTGCAGTGATCCACAGAGACTGAGCTGCAGCTCTGGTCCACAAGTGTCCATAGAGTGTTCCAGTGAGTACAGAATAGTTATGGTAACACATTTAGAAAATCACATTTGGGATAAAGTCTAAAACATCTTGTAGATTAACAGCTCTCATGCTGGATGGATGGATGGATGGATGTGCAATTATGACATGAATGACAAGAAACAACTAACCTCCCTCTGTCCCTCCTTCTCCCAGAGCACAGGTCCATCAGGCTGGTGGGTGATGCTGGGGGCTGTGCAGGGAGGCTGGAGGTGCTCCACCAGGGCTCCTGGGGGACAGTGTGTGGAGACTCCTGGGACCTGAAAGATGCTCAGGTGGTGTGCAGACAGCTCCAGTGTGGGACGGCTCTCCGTGATCAAGTGCCCACCTTCTTTGGACCAGGAACTGGACCCATCTGGCTGGATGAGGTGGACTGTGAGGGGAATGAGACGTCTCTGTGGGACTGTCCATCAGCACCGAGGGGAAAGAGGACATAGGAGTTGTGTGTTCAGGTGTGAATATTTTACATTAGGGCTCTTCATCTTAATAAAGGGAAACAAATCTGAAATGATGGAACCTAAAGACTGACAGCAGTAACGAATTGTCAGTACTGACTGTTATAGTTAATTTGTATTACTTTAGGTTAAGGCTTCTGATAATTTAAATAATGAGCAACATTTATGCAAGCAATTTAATGTTTCATTCCACGTCTGCAAGTTATGTATCATTTCAAAAATTTCAGTGTTACTCTCTGAATATAAATCGTTTTAAGATATTCCTTTGAACTCTTCTTAGAATATAAAGAGATCAGACTGGCCAATGGCTGCTCTGGGCAGTTGGAGGTTTTCTACAATGTCACCTGGGGAAATGTGTGCTTCAATCAAATGGACACAAACACAGCCAACCTGATATGTCAGCATCTCAACTGTGGAAAGAGTAAGACTGTTTCTAACTCATGGTCTCGACTGAAAGGAGCTCTGAACTGGCTTGATAACCTGAAATGTCGCCCACATGACTCCACACTGTGGCAGTGCCCGTCCTCTAACTGGGGAGACAATAAATGTGATGAAGGTGAAGTGGCTCAGATCACCTGTGAAGGTAACTTACTTTGTTCAGTATCTTTACTGGCCCACAATGCGTTTAGGTTTATTATTTTGCATGATTTCATGCTAAGACATAGTTTATTTTTCATTTCCTTAATATTGCATAACAATAAGAACTTTTCATTAATTCTTTCTTCATTCTTTCCTTGTGAAAGGATGTTCTGCTGCTGCAAAGGACAGACCATGTTCACCTAAGTTCAGTTATTACCTGTTTCATGTTTATCAGTCAGTAACATCAGTGAGAAATCAGTCCCAGCTCTTCACTGAACTCTGTCATCCTCACATGTGTCCTCTGCCTTCTGCAGTGCTGATAAATCACAGTCTTTACTTGCCCCCTAGGCCACCCCCCCATGAGACTGTGGGGGGGCAGTAGCGAGTGCTCAGGGAGGGTGGAGCTGTGGCATAACGGCTCCTGGGGGACAGTCTGTGACGACTCCTGGGACCTGAGAGACGCCCAGGTGGTCTGCAGACAGCTGGGCTGTGGGACAGCACTGGAGGCTCATGGGAACTCTGCATGTGGACGAGGAAATGGCACCATTTGGCTGAATGAGGTGAACTGCAGGGGTGATGAGCTCCACCTGTGGGACTGTCCTCACTCTCTGCAGGAGCAGAGGAGCTGCAGCCACAAGGAGGATGCTGGTGTTACCTGTGCAGGTGGGACTGGGGCTGTAGACAGACTTTAATCTGAACATTATAGCCATTTAGCTTTGAGAACAAATACAATTCTAGAAAACAAATGTAAAACTGACAGAACATTTATCAATAACCTTCAATGCTTCAATTTCACAGGTTCATCGCTGCTTAAGGCCACTACAGGTGAAGTTGATGTATTTAATGTATAGTGTTGAGGAGTTTATCAAATATAGGATTAATTCTGTTTATATGTCGATATCTATTTACTCTTTCAGAGTTTTCATCAACATCCACAACAACAAAAAAAGGTATCATATTTATATTCTGTTATATAGCAAGTTCTTATGGGGGAGTAATTTAAATATATTTCTGTAACTCTGCAGCCCTGACCATGACAAGTGCTCAGAACATGGATGTTCCCGATTTATTTTAAAAATAAAGTTTTAGTTATTACAGCCACGGCTTTTCATTTCCAACCATTTTATTTTGAAAATCAGCGCAAACTATGTTTGGATGTTTAATTAGTACAATCATTCTGCACTGTCAGACACATTTTATACTGAGTCTCTCTGTTAGTTCCTCCTCCAGTTGTACCCCTTTCCATTCCTTTTGTGGTCTTCCTGGTACTGGGAGCTCTTCTCTTCCTGCTGCTGGTGATAACAGCTGTCCAGTTGTACCAGAACAGAGTGCTGAAGAGAGGTACAGAAGTATATAGCTGTAGGGTGGCTCACATTAAGAATGGTGTATCTGAATGGTTCATATTAAGTCTGTATTATCTCCTACATTTTCCATTGTTGGCTTCAGTGATAGACAGATGGGGGTCAGGGGTCACGTTATACAGGGAATAAACCAATAGCAACAGCCTAATTTAGAAATATTTTGCTCTTAGATTTATTTGATGATACGGTGGGATTGAGATAAAACTACAGAAAATGAAATAAAGAGCTACTCAACTGCTCACAAATACAGAGACACTTCATATACAACAGCAAAGGACACTATTGTTCCCATGATTATTTAATAAGCCATAATAATACACAGATTTATGGGAAATGTGGGCTTTTGATTAGAGTGAGAAATGTAGCCTGGACTGTCAGCTGTGTCTCTGTATGTCCACCTCCACAGCTCTGTACCAGGAGGGTGTCACCCCTCTGCATGAGGCCATTTATGAGGAGATAGAGTACAATCTGACCCGGGGGGAGACCTACAGAGCCCCTCGCAAGGGTGAGTTCATCTTCTCGACCTCCGCAGAAACAGAAAAATAAACTTTTATATTCATATGGACACACGTACATTAAAATGGGGTAACAATGAATGTCCATTAGAGGTATATTTTTAATACAAATTAGATTTCTGTAGAGAAATATGTGTATCTTTTTCCTCCCTGCTAATTTTTTCATCTCAAACTGTATGATTAGACCTCACAAACCACATGTGGGCCTCATAGCTGCATTGCTGTAAAACCCTGAGGGTGAGAGAGAAACCAGCCAATAGGGAGAAAGAGGATGTGGACAATATGAGTGTCAGTCAGCTTGCATGGGCATGAGCATTAGCTGCTCTAACCCCACACATCCTGTCTTCTCAGTCTGAGAGACATACTGTAAGCAGAGGAAATTTCATGCAGAGTCTCCCTGAGCACAGGACTGACTGTCTCTCTCCTTCACAGGAAGTGTCCTCTCTGAGGAGCTGCCCTCTGGGTATGAAGATGTGGAGGACAGTGAGGGAGACCTTCTCTCAGTTAGGGGGCTGAGGTCTGTGAATTTGGTACAATTAATGTTTAGTAATAGGAACCCTCTTTTAACACTATGAAGGGCATCATTAGTCTTTAATGATTATGTTTTACCTCAGAGAAATCAGAGAGAGAAGTGAAACACGGTGATGATGATGCTGTCATTACAGAAAAGATTGCTGATAATCTATCAGGTGGGTGTTTACCCTGGTTTACCTCAGTTCATTATTTTATCTCATTATCAGATTGAATATCTTTATCCTTATTAGTATATTTGATGTCCTCCAAGGCTAATATTAATTATACCACATAATAATTTGAGTTAAGTAAAGTCTACAGTGATGCATGTCTGATACACAGAAGCAGCTTTTCTGTGTCTGATACAGGGGATCTGGTGATAAAAGACACACCAGCAGACTATGATGATGCTGGGACTGTTGGGCAGGACTCAGGACATTTTTTTGGTAAATTATAACATTCACCATGTTTCTCGTATGGGTCCATGCTTATTTATATGTTCAGTAATCTTTCATATTTAATTTTCAACCATAATGTTTAAACACATTGCACTGTAATATTTGGAAGGTAATGCTTGCATAAAACCACAAACATTGTTATGATGTTGTGGACTTTTAAAGACTTTCAGAGTAACTCTAACAGTCAACTGGCTCCCGTGTTCTGAGGTCTCTCTTTTTCCAGGTTCAGGATTGATGGAGACAGGAGACACACCAGAGGACTATGATGATGTTGAGGGTATAGAGCAGAGCCCACATGTTTTACCAGGTCAGTTTCTCTTTATACACAACTATTGGATCAAAGTATCTCTCACACCATATTCCTTTTCTCAGATGGTTTGATCACCTGTATGCTTATCTTTACATATTTATAATATTTTATTGTTTTTGATTTATTTATTTATAATTTATTTATAATATTCATTTGAGTGTGACTGACATGGAATGACATTTTAATTACTTTATGTGTGTCTGCCACAACTAACTAATAAACATTTTTGTTTTACATACAACCCAGTTACAGTTTGTCAATACCCTGTGCCCCTTACACTGTCCCTGTAGGTGAGAGAGCCTTGACCACACTGCCCCCTGGGGAGGGCCCCCCTGAACCCGACCAGACTGACTATGATGATGTGGGGGAGGAGGGACTGACAGTCCTTCCTGAGGAAGCTCCTGTCCAAAGGTTCATGAAGTTGTTCTTCAAATGAGCTTCATGACAGCAGCATCTACCACATTGTCATTGTGATTCACCATTTTATGGATTTTCAAGGTCTTAAGATATTTATTTAAGATAAAGGCAATTTAATAATATGCTCGTATATATTAAAAACAACTTTTGTCCACATGTAAAATATATCTTCCAAACGGTTACTGCCTGCAACAAGCCACATAAATATTTATCTCTAGCACTTACAACATTATTACACCGTTTATGTCACATTCGGAGACGGAGGCAAGCAGGGAAGCAGGAGCGCAAGCCAGGACGTCAGGTAAACAGGGTTTAATGAGTGAAATTCGGACACGGACGGACTGAACACGACAATACAATGACAGATCTGGGGAAGACAGACTGAGACTCGGACTAAATACAAAAGACTAGGCAGAAACAACAAGACACAGATGATCACAATTGGTAATCACACGAGGTAACGAGGTGGGCGTGGCACACATCGGGATCGAACGGAGCGGATCGTGACAGTTTAGACATTGTGTATTTTTGCCTAATTTTTAAAGCCTTAAATACCTGTAGTCCTTAACAGAAGTAGTTTTAGTTACCTGATTAATGTCCTGTGTTCACTATGCTAGTCAGACATTTGCATTTATTTTATTTAGCAGACACTTTTGTCCAAAGCGATGTTCCAGTGACACAAATAGCACATCTGTGACGAACAGCTGTCAAGGATTTGATTGGGCATAAGTGCAGTTAGACTGAACTTTCAATAGATGCCCAGGTACAAGTGTAAGCAGTATTGGTGCAAAACCAAGAGCTATACAGCATCTTACGAGCAAAGCAAGAACCTAATATGTCCAATATGTCAGCAGACACTGTAACTTTAAGAGGATCCAGAAAACATCTCTCATTACTTCGTACACTTATGAGCCTCGGGATCCACTAACATTAGCAGAGGATCAGTTTCCCCATCCATGCAGAGACCCTGTTTGGATGGAGATGTACTGCCACTGGCTCACAGGCTGTTAGATCATTGCTGTTCTTCAATTCACACCCTCTTCTGTTCAGTCTCTGAATTTATATTGCAGCCGTTTTTCTGGGATGGGGAATGGAAATTTTTCCCACATTTTCCACAGACTGGGAGCCCCTACCATAGTCCACACGGCCAACTCCAGCACACGCACATGAATGAGGTATCGATTTCATCAGTCATTAAGGTTTTCATATTATGTCCAAAATAATTTACACATTTTATTAAGATAAAAATAAATATTTTGTATGTAAAAAAACATTAATTTGTAAATGTTTTGTAATAAAATTTCATAATTATTTAAAATACCTTTATGCATTTTCTGTTTCTTTTAATAATATTTATAGGCATGTTCATAGGAAAAATCATTTTTATGAAAACTACTTACACCACAAACACTTGAGCAACCCCATGAAATGAATCTTAGCTAAATTCGTTGCATGGAGATGGGAGGACCAGGGTATGGAGAAACCCTCATGAGTCTATGAGTCAATCAGCCTGTGTGTCAGCACTGCTGGCTGGGGGTGGTGGTGTGATGGTGTGGGGCACATTCATGGCACACATTGGGCTCCCTGATAAAAGTGCAGCATGGCTTGAATGCTACAGAATATCTGAACATCATCACCAGTCAGGTGCCTCCTTCATGGCATCATGCACATTATGCCCAAAACAGCGATAATACCGGTTTTTAGTGACAGGGAAAGGGCTTCATGGCCTCACTCTTCTTTTTCTGAGGCTGGCATAGGCCGCTTCTGATCAGAAAGTGATTGGGATGCTTTGCCCAGCTCTCAGTTCTCTAGGTAGGCTGTCGCTTACTCACAAAGTTACTGAAAGACAATGTCTATCAGCCTCCAGAAGGCACCAGGTGCCCCACAGAACTGCCAGTGACCACTGGGGGTGCTCAAGGCCATCTTCTCTGTGGCAGCTAGGCTGAGAGGTACCTAGGATTACCCTTTCATGAGGTCCATGCTGGATTTTAAGCAGGTCTTCCACTAGTTCATCCACCTCTGACATGGGGTAGCTGTCAAACTGGGAAACCTCATTTATCTGGTAGATGATGTTGCAAAACCAAAGGGATCCATCTATCTTGAGGACCATTAAAATGGGGCTGGACTATGGGTTGTGCGATTTATTGATCATTCTCAGTTACTACATCTTCTCATTTTCTCCTCTGCAGCTTGTAAACTGGCTCTATGTCTGTGTAGAGTTTGCATGTTCTCCCTGTTATTTTGTGGGGTTTCCTACGCGTTTTTAGGTTTCTCCCCACAGTCCAAGAACATGCTATGGTGAAATTGGAGTTACCAAATTGCCTAAAGATGTGTGTGTGTGTGTGTTCATGCCCACCCCCTACGATAGGCTGACACCCCGTCTTGGGTATAGAAAATGGATGGATAGATGGAAAAAATGTACAAAAGAGGGTCAGTAAGGAGGCTGAAGACCTTTCAAGGCAGTTATCCTCCAAGATTCCTGTATGCATCCACAGATGGTTTTCCCTTTTTCTCTTCCAGCACTGTTACCCCAGTATAGGCTGCAAGCTGCAATGGGGAAGACAGTCCTGGTCCATAATTGGGGCAGTTAGCTTCCCATCAGCAGCTGGTGGCCCACAGTGTGGTTGATCATGAGGAAACAGCAGCTCAAAGTAGATTTTTTTTTATCTCAAGAGGTTCAACTGCTAAGAGAATGAGTGCTGTCTAACATCACTGCTGCTGACTCTGTATATATGGAGAAAATGAGAACATGAGTCTTCTGATTTGTCACTGCGGCTCCTTGGTGTTTTCCGGAACTTCCTTTGATAGGGCATTTCTGTGTGTGGCTGGGGGCGTGTCCTCTCTGAGGGGCAGGATGATACAAAGAGACTCAAACTGAGAGCTCAGAGGTGAAGGTCGGCGTCTCAGATTTGCTCTGAGTCGGTTTGTCCTGATGTGTCATGGATAGCACTAGGGAACCCTCTTCGTCGTCTCAGCCACGCCCCTCCGGGGATCCCGGTCGATAGGGCTTCCCCGAGGTGTTTGCGTCCTGTCAACCAGTTGTTCTGGCCGTACCGGTTGCTCCCGTTTCTGACACTCTTCTCCCAGCTGTGTCTCGTTTTCCCCAGTTTCAGTGTTACTATATCAGGCAACTCGGCTCTCTGATCAGTGCGAGATCTTCATGGTTTGCCCTGAGTTCGAGCGTTTTTTCCGGTGTGTGTTTCCCTGTGTTCTGACCTCTGCTACGTTTTCTAGACTCCGAGTTTCTGCCTGCCCCCTTTCTGGACCGACGCCGATCGCCCGACCACTGCCTGGACCCTTGACTGTGTTTTTCGTCTTTGCCCCTTTCTGGACCGACGCCGATCGCCCGATCCCTGCCTGGATTTCCGACCGTGTTTTTCGCCTCTTCCCCGTTTGTACCGAAGCCGATCGACCTGCCTCCCCGCCTGAGTTTCAGCCACGCTCTCGGGCTTGGTCCTGGGAACTTCTGATCTTCCTACAAGAAGAAAATAATAAACGATCAGGACTTACAGCTTGCCGCGTCAGTGTCCGTCTTCTTGCACCCACAACAGAAGATCTCGCCTGTAAGATGGACCCAACGGATCACGATGGTGTCCAGCGCGTCACGGACGCTCTGGGAAAGCAGGGGATTCTCCTGGGACAGCATCAGGCCGAATTGACGTCGATCGGGGAATCCCTGGAGTCGTTCCACGCGGGCTTGACGGGATTAGCCTCCCAGGTCCAGCAGCTTCATTCCGGTGCTTTCGCCGCTTCAATAACTCGACCGACGAACGAGCCTCGCCTATCACCTCCCAGTCAGTACGATGGGGATCCGGGTTCATGCCGGTCCTTTTTGTCTCAATGCTCAATTGTGTTTGAACTGCAGCCCTCCACATTTCCGACCGAGCGCTCCAGGGTTGCTTATGTAATTACGCTGCTCACCGGACCGGCGAGGGAGTGGGGGACTGCAGCCTGGGATACCGGAGCTCCGTTCTGCTCCGGCTTCTCCTGCTTCGCGGAAGAGATGAGGCGCGTTTTTGATCGCTCCAAGTCCGGCAGAGAAGCAGCGCGTGAGTTAATGCAGCTTCGCCAAGGCCGTCGCTCCGTCTCTGAGTATTCCATCCGTTTTCGCACCCTGGCTATGTCTTGCGGATGGGGACGGACCGCTCAGTTTGATGCGTTTTACCAGGGATTGTCCGAAGGCATTAAGGATGAGCTGGCCACTCGCGATCTTCCTGACCAGTTAGAGGATCTCATCGACTTGGCTCTCCGTGTAGATAACCGGCTGTCCCAACGCGAGAGAGAACGGCGGGACGGGGCACGTGTTTCTCGACCTGCGGAATCCACTGTTAGCCCCCTAGAGGCCATGCCCGAGCCTATGCAGGTTGACAGGGCTCGGTTGTCACCTGCCGAACGGCAGCGGCGTTTTTCCTCCCGGGCATGCCTGTATTGCGGGAAGATGGGACATTTCGTCGCGTCGTGTCCAGTAAAAGGACGCGCCCACCAGTAAGGAGGAGGGTACTGGTGGGCGTGGCTTCGGGTTTGCCCTCTTCTCCCCAGCGCCCCATAGTGTCTGCTGTGCTGTCATGGGGGAGTCAGCAGCAGTCGTTAGCTGCTCTTATTGACTCCGGGGCAGAGGACAGTTTTATTGACGCCACCCTGGTTCAGCAGTGGAGGATACCTACAACACCTATTCAAGTACCCCTGGTGGCTCAATCCCTCACGGGACGAAGAATGGCAACGGTGACCCACGCTACTGTTCCGGTGAGTCTCCGTCTATCTGGCAACCATATTGAGAAGATTTCTCTGTTTATTATTGATACACCACAGGTTCCGTTAGTATTAGGTCACCCTTGGCTCCTCAGGCATAACCCTCAGATTGATTGGAGAAGGGGTTATATCACCGCCTGGGGTCCAACGTGCTATTCCCAGTGTCTACGTTCTGCCCGGTCACCTGTGGCGTCTACAGCTCCGGGGGAGACCCCGGACCTGTCTAAGATACCCGCAGAATACCAGGACCTTCAGGAGGTGTTTAGTAAGTCCCGGGCAGCGGCCCTTCCGCCTCATCGTCCTTTCGATTGTCCCATCGAGTTGCTTCCGGGTACTAGTCCCCCTAGGGGACGTCTATATTCCCTTTCTGCTCCTGAGAGGACAGCCATGGAGGAATACATAGGACAGTCCTTAGCAGCTGGCATAATTCGACCATCCTCATCACCCGCGGGGGCGGGTTTCTTTTTCGTTGGCAAGAAGGACGGTTCGCTCCGCCCTTGTATTGATTATAGGGGCTTGAATGAGATTACTGTTAAGAACCGTTACCCCCTGCCGTTGTTATCTTCTGTTCTGGATCAGTTACAGGGGGCACGGTTCTTCACGAAACTGGACTTGAGGAACGCCTACCATCTTATCAGGATCAGGGAGGGTGACGAGTGGAAGACAGCATTTAACACGCCCACTGGTCACTATGAGTATCTGGTGATGCCTTTTGGGCTTACTAATGCTCCTGCTGTGTTCCAGAACCTGGTCAACGAGGTCCTTCGGGATATGCTTAACCGCTTCGTGTTCGTGTACCTGGATGACATACTGATCTTTTCCCGGAATGAGAGGGATCATGTGCAGCATGTACGCGAGGTCCTGCAGAGGCTCCTTGTGAATGGTTTATTTGTGAAAGCTGAGAAGTGTGAGTTCCATCAACGCACCATCTCCTTTTTGGGTTTCATTCTTGCAGAGGGCACGGTCAGAATGGATTCCGCCAAGGTGAGGGCGGTCAGTCAATGGCCGCAGCCTCGCACACGGAAGGATCTGCAGCGTTTTTTAGGGTTCGCTAATTTTTACCGACGTTTTATCCAGGGTTATAGTATGGTAGCTGCTCCTCTCACGGCTCTCACGTCGTCCAAGGTTCCTTTCCAGTGGACTCCTGCTGCCCAAGACTCCTTCACTAACCTACGGAATACGTTTACATCTGCTCCCATTTTGCAGTTACCTGATCCATCTCGCCAGTTCATCGTCGAGGTAGATGCCTCGGGTTCAGGAGTTGGGGCCATTTTATCCCAGCGTTCCGTTGAGGATAACAAGGTGCACCCCTGTGCCTTTTTTTCCCGTAAACTGTCGGCGGCCGAAAGGAATTACGACATCGGTAACCGTGAACTGCTGGCGGTGAAGCTGGCTCTGGAGGAATGGAGGCACTGGTTGGAGGGGACAACGGATCCGTTCCTGGTCTTGACCGACCATAAGAACCTCGCGTACTTACGCACCGCTAAACGCCTGAATGCCCGCCAGGCTAGGTGGTCTCTGTTTTTTGCTCGTTTTCACTTTCTGTTTTCATTTAGACCAGGAGCGGGTACAGGGTTATCTGTTGGGGCAGTAATGCTGTGAGATCTCGCGAGAGCTGTGCGTAATCCAACATGGCAGCGTCCTACTAAAAAAAAAAAAACAAAACAAAACTTACTTCGATAGCCAACTTAACCAAGCCAAAATATTAATAATAGTATTTATAGTACTTTATCGGATAAATAAGTTCACTCATTTACATCCTGGACGAAGAAAGCTTGGAAGATTTACAGGATTACGTGGACGAGTGTTACGAACGACTCATCATGAAGAAGAACCAAGCGACTCCGTCCACGAAGAGAACACGCTCGGACTGTACCTCAAACAGCCCCTCAAGTAGCCCTTCATCGCCTGATAAGGAATACGGAGATATCCTAGAGTCCATTAACAACAAACTTTCCAGTTTTGACGCCCGACTGGCACTTGTAGAAATCCTACACAAGGAATTTCAAGCATTACGGGAATCTCTGGAGTACAGTCAACAACAGGTGGAATCGCTAGCATCCGAAAACAAGATTCTCAGAGACTCCGTAACATCCCTCACGGAAGGTATGGCGAAACTCTCCACAGAACATAAGCGCATGAAAGAGTCCCTGCTTGATATTCAAGCAAGAAGTATGCGGGACAATTTAGTGTTCGCCGGAATTCCGGAGCGCGCAGAGGAAGACGCAGAAGCTACCATCAGAAACTTCATGCAACAAGAACTTAAACTTCCTCGGGACACCGTCAGCAACATCACGTTTCATCGGGTCCACCGCATAGGAGGGGTGAGGAAAGAAGCTCAGCGTCCAAGACCTATCGTGGCCAAGTTTGAACATTTCAAGCAAAAGGAACTGGTGAAAAGCCGAGGCAGGGAGCTCAGAGGAACGGACTTCAGCATCAACGACCAATTTCCCAAAGAAATCCTGGATCGTCGCAGAATCCTGTTCCAGCTCAGGAAAAAATTCATTGCGGAGGGAGCCCGAGCTGTCATCGCGGTAGACAGACTGTATGTTAATGGACAACTATTTCGCGACCAGAACACCACTGCTTGGCTCTACTGAATCCACTTCCGACTAAGGTAACACGCATTTAACAAACTGACTTTAAAGTTTGGCAGTTAATACAGGTTTTTAGCGCACGCCGCACACTAGACGGCTTTGTCTAAAGACTATTAAGGCTGGTTCACTTTATATCCCTTACTGTTCCTCAACCCCCTTGTTTAATGTCTCACTACAGTCGCAGTTGTTGTTGTTGTTGTTATTGTTATGGCCATCATTGTCAATTTGGTTGTTATGTTAATTGTTGCATATCGATATTGACGCTCAAAAATGTTTTATCTGGAAGCAGTCTACCAGATACTATACACCCACACCGACACGTAGGTAGTCACACACTCGCATGCATAGATGCCCACTCAAACATACACGCACCCCCTCATCTTAACATCACACATGTATGCATTCATACACTCACATATACACATGCCCACTCAAGCTCAGACAGATCTCCTCACCTTAATAACACACATGGAGGCATTCACACATTGATATTTGCACACACACTAATCCTGACATATTCAGACTCATTCACACAGAGTCTTTCACATACACACACATCCATCCATTTTAACATTAGATTGCACTCAGGGGGTCTAAGTTAGGACAGCATGAATTCACTACGCTTTGTCACTTGGAACGTGCGTGGTATTGGCTCAATTGCTAAGAGACATAAAATCTTAGAATATCTAACAACATTACAGGCAGACATTGTCCTACTGCAGGAAACTCACTTAGCCAAAACAGGACAGTGTACATTAAATTCACCAGAATTTCCACACGTATACTTAGCTAGTTATAATTCAAAACAGAGAGGTGTAGCAATTTTAATCAACAAAAGAATATGTTTCAACTGTAAAGACACTATCGCAGACCCAGAAGGTAGATTCATAATTATTAAAATTTCAGCATATAACAAAGAGATATGTATTGCCAATATATACGGTCCAAATAGTGATGACCCCTCCTTCTTCCACCACCTTTTTGCTGAAATATCATCGCACTCAGACACAGAACTTATACTGGGAGGGGACTTCAACTTAGTACTTAACCCAGAATCTGACAGACGTAGTACAGCAGCTAGTTACCGTACTTGCCAATCATCTGAAACAGTAAAACAATATATGAATGATTTCGGCCTATGCGATGTCTGGCGTACTTTTCACACCACGCTCAGAGAATACACGTTTTTCTCACCAGTCCATCATTCTTACTCCCGGATAGACTTTTTTCTTACGAGCAATACAGTTATGAAAAATATATCTGACACACAAATTCACCCTATAACAATCAGTGACCACGCACCTGTCACTATGACGGTCACTGTAAAAGTTAGTGCACCACCTTTTAAACGGTGGAGACTGAATACATCATTACTAACGGACTCAGAGTTTCTAGTAGTTATTAAAAAAGATTGGACAACATTTATTGAAACAAATGACCTGCCAGGTATCTCTGCGTGCATTCTCTGGGAGACAGCAAAGGCTGTAATACGAGGCAGAATAATTTCATATTCAGTACATAAAAAAAAGAAAGAAAAAGCACTCGAAACTGAACTAGAACAGAAAATTAAAACTTTGGAATCAGCACATGTTGCCTCCCAAGAAAAACACCTTCTGAATGACCTGAGAAAAAATAGAATTAAATTGCAAGAATTAAGAGACAAAAAAACTCAGTTTTACATACAGAGATTACGCTTGGACAATTTTGAACATAGTAATAAATCAAGTAAATTTTTAGCAAACCAACTAAAACAGAATAAGGAGAAGGCAGCAATCTCTTCAGTTACAGACCCCAATGGGAAGGCAACTCATAGCCTAGGAGAGATAAATAGGATATTTAGGGACTTCTATAAAAAATTATACTCACCTGATATTAATCCAACCAATTCTGAAATAGAAGAGTTCTTAAATAACATCGACCTACCAATATTAAATAATGAACAAATAACGGCATTAGAGTTACCTCTCTCAATAGTGGAACTTCATGATGCACTACAATGTATGCCTAACGGGAAAGCCCCAGGTCCAGATGGATTTCCAGCAGAATTCTACAAAACATTTTGGCCTCTGCTAGCACCACTCTTCCATAGAATGGTTATAGAAATTAAAGAAACTGGCAGCATCCCTCCAAATATGAATTGTGCAGACATTAACCTGCTCCTCAAACCTGACAAAGATCCTGCTCTCCCCTCTAGCTATCGACCAATATCACTTATAAATGCGGACCTTAAAATCATCAGCAAGGCACTGGCTAGTAGAATTGAAAAAGTGACACCTTATATAATACATCCAGATCAAACGGGTTTCATTAAAGGCAGACAGTCCACTAACAACATGAGGAGACTAATTGGCGTAATAGACTACTGCAACATTCAAAATAAGGAAGCCATAATCATGTCATTGGACGCAGAAAAGGCTTTTGACAGGGTCAACTGGAAATTTCTAATGGCAACCTTACTAAAATTTGGATTTCGTGAGAACTTCGTAACCTGGATTAAAATTTTATACAGTTCACCTAAAGCCTGTGTAAAAACGAATGATCAAATCTCCCCAAGCTTCACTCTCAGAAGGGGCACTAGGCAAGGTTGTCCACTTTCTCCATCACTATTTTCTATATTTATTGAACCATTGGCAGCAGCAATTCGGAATAATAATAATATCAAAGGTATTCAAACAGCAAGTATAACCCATAAAATTAGTCTTTATGCAGATGATGTATTACTTTTTCTTCAAAATACACAGGGTTCCCTCACGGAGACGATAAGACTTATAGATAAATTCTCCTCCATATCAGATTACTCTATTAATTGGAACAAGTCGACTACTCTTCCAATATCTTGTGACTTCCAGTCCAATCCAACTATCCCACTTCAATCTGGGAACATTAGATATCTGGGTATTAACATTTCTGCCAAGCTGTCAGATCTGACGCGATTAAATTATAGTCCGCTGCTTAAAAAGATAGAAGATGACCTTGCACGGTGGAACAATCTACCCACATCACTTCTGGGAAGAGTAGCTACAATCAAAATGATGATCCTACCAAAAATTAACTACATGTTCTCAATGGTTCCGAGTCAACCTCCGCGGACTTGGTTTAAATCATTGGACTCCTTAGTTTCAAAATATCTATGGAAATCCAAACCACCACGAATAAGTTTAAAAACTTTACAGAAATCCAAAAACTGTGGGGGTTTGGAGCTTCCCAATTTCTACAACTACTTTCTTGCCAATAGATTGATATATGTCCTAAAATGGACTACGCAAAATAACTTAGACCTTAACTGGTTGGATATTGAGCAAACTTTCTGTAATGATATTCGAGTCGAGGACCTGCCATTTATCAGTCATATACTTAAACGACATTGCTGTTTTAAGAGCATCAACATCAGCACATCGCTGACAGCCTGGTGGGAATTTCTTAGAATAAACCAAACTTCAGTGGTCCCATGCAAACTGACACCCATCTGGAACAACCCTGACATCCTGTTAAATAAAAAAGTGATAAACTTCCTGGCTTGGCATAATAAAGGAATCAAGCGCCTCGAACATATAATCCAAGACAATTGCATGATATCATTTGACAAAATTACAGAAACTTATAACATTGAGAAAAATAAATACTTAGAATATCTTCAACTTAAATCAATAATACACAATAGATGGTGCCGTAAGCAATTAGATCTGGAGCTTTCACCTAAAATAGCAAACTTCTTAATAACTCCAACTAAAAAACTACTGTCTAGGATTTACGTGCATCTAGCAGAATCTGATACAACGCTCTCACTCCCTACCCACAAATGGGAAAGGGATTTACTTATCAATCAAGACACTAACTTCTGGAGGCAAATTTGCTTGAATACCTTTCGAATGAATCGGAACTCCAACCTGCAGCTTTTACAATACAAAATTTTACACAGAACACACTACACAGGGCAGAGGATGTTCCAGATGGGTATCAGAGATACTGACATATGCCTAACTTGTAAGACGGATGCACCAGATAATTACCTGCATGCTTTCTGGTATTGCACACCGGTCAACGAATTCTGGCAAAGGATTTGTGAAGACTTATCGACACACCTAGGGCATCCCATCCCACCCTCCCCCTCACTCTGCCTGCTTGGGGACCTCACTGACACTAATATGGACATGAATAAATCTTGCATGCTTCTCACAGTACTAACCATTGCTAAGAAAACAATCCTTCTGAACTGGAAGTCAAAAGAGAATTTAAACATAAATCTGTTCAAAAATCTACTCTGGGATTATGTTTCCATGGAGAGGATGTCTGCCTGTAAGAAAAATCAATTGATCGATTTTGAAGACAGTTGGACTCCAATAATGAATTTTTTAACGTAATGTCGTCAGGGGTGGTGGGGCCTTGCCGTCACCGTCCCAGGTTGGGGGCTGGGGGTGGGGGTCCTCTGGTGTTTCTCTTGGCTGAGGGCGCGTGGTCAGTGTCTCTGGGTGGCCGCTGGCCTGGCCTGGTGGGGGCGGTGCGGGGGGTGGGGGGGTTCTGCCCCCGCGGGGTGGGTGGTGCGCTGGGGGGGGATCGGGGGGTGGGGCCTCTGGGTTCCGCCTGGGCCGCTGCGCTGGGGTGCGTGGGTTTGGGGGCGTGGGCTCTATCTGCTGGGGCCGCTGCTCCGGCTCCCGGGCGGGTGGTCGCCCGCATGCTGGGGGGCCTGGTCTGCCCGGGCCCGTTGCCTGGTGGGGACGGGTCGTTGTCTGCCGTTGGCGATTCCGGCGCGGGGCCCTCGGGCGCTGTGGGGTGGTTTGGGGGGGGCGGTGGGGGGAGCCTCTGCCTCGCCTGGGGGGGGGCCTGGGGTGGCCGGGGGGCGGGGGTCACCCCGCCTGGCTGGTCCGGCTCCCCGTTTGCCGGGGGGGTCTGGGGTTGTCCCGTCCTTGGCCGCTAGCTGGGGTCTCATCGGGCGTGGTGGGGTGGGTCTCTCCCGGTCTGCGCCTGGGGGGGGGGGGGCGTTCCCTGCTGCTGGGCTGCCTGTGCCGCCCCTGAACACCTCGGTTGGCCGTCCCTGCCGGCTGTGCGGGGTCAGGGATGGGGACTAATCGGGGCCAGTCGGGGATCTGGCCCCGGTGCCGGGGGGGGCCCACTCCTGGCACGCCCTTATTGCTCCCCTGGGTCCAACACCACATTTCACACAACACTAGGGCCTTGAGGGGCGGTGGGGAGGTGCGCCGAGACACTGCCCCTCAATTTTTACTTACATGTTAGACACCACATGACACTAGGGCTGAGGAGGTGGGTTGAGGCAGGTGGGGCTCTGCCGTCTGCCAGCGGTGGGGTGCCCATGCCTCAACTGCTCGCCCACTTTTTGCACCTTAGTCATATACGCAGTCCATATTACATTAGGGCCTTGGGGGTGCGGGGAGGGGGATGGGGGACTCTGCCATCTGCCAGTGGTGGGGCCCTCATACCCGAACTGCACCCACTAATTTTAATGCATAGTAGACATAAACACACAACTCTCTCACACATGTACATGCACACTTCACACCAACATGGGTCAGGGAGGGGATGGGGGCTGAGGGGCCCCCCCTAACTCTCTGTCTCTGGCCCTGTGCTGGTGGGGTGGCCCGCCGGGGGGAAGACCCATCATGGGGGGGTTCGGGTGGCCCTGGCGGGTATGGGCGGCCTCCTCTCTTGGGCCGCGGGCCGGGTGGTGCTTGGCTCTGCTGCGCCGTGGTGGGGCCCTGGCGGGCGGTCCGGGGAATCTTGGGACGCTCTGGGCCCTGCTAGGCGGATTGGGGGGTTCGGTCTGGGCTGGGCGGGGTGTCTGCCGCTCCCCGGTCGCCGCGGGTCCGCTCTCGGGTGGGGGGGGGGCTCTTTGTATGGGCCCCCCTTGGATCATCCTGCAGTGTTGGGGGGGAGGCGTGCCGGGTCGCTGCGGTGGGCGGCGGCCCGTCCTCCCGGGGGACGGGCTGGGGGGGCTGGGGCTCCCCCGGTGTGTGGGGGGCCGTCCGCCGGGGGGTGGGGGGGGTGGTCCCGGTGGGTGGGGCCCTTCGGCCCTGGACCCGCCTGCCCCGGTGGGTTGGTTGCGGGTGGGGCTGGGGGGCTCGCCGCCCGTCCTCCCTCTGCGGGCCTCCCTGTGCGGGGGTTGGCGCCCCCTTAGTCCCTCGCGGGCTCCCTCTCGGGTTGGGCGGGTGGTTGTCTCTGGGATGCGTGGCTGTGGGCCCTTGTGCCGGGGGGGCAGTAGGGTGGCTTCGGTTGCCTGGTTCTCCTGCCTTCGCCTTGGGCCTGGGGGGGGGGGGGGTGCTGCCGCCTCCCCTGACGGCATTAAATGCCAGCACATCCAATGACAAATCAGGTCACACCTACACTTGCACATGCATACAAGACTGGTTGAGCGATCAATATCATTATTATTATTACTTTTTAGGGTATGTTATAGATTTAGGAATTGAAATATACATATATAACGGTACGATTACGTGTGTGTATGCTACATATATATAATACCGATTTGTATTAATTATTATTAGTATCACTGATGTTGTTATAATTCTTGTTGTTTGATGAGTGTTATGTTTCTTATGGTTGTTTGTATTCTGTATTCCCCTATACTTCATCTTTTTTCCATCCCGCCTACATTATTAGTGTTATTATTTCTGTATACCTTTTTTTTTTTTTCTTTTCTCTCTCCCCCTCTCCCCATGGTGATTGATGTCTGTTATTGTTACGCTTGTTGTTTTTGTACCCCCCCTGTTTTTCTCCTTTTCCACGGTACTGGTGAGTTCGGAGCGGCCACAATCTTTACTCTTGAATGTAATGTAAAATAAAGTTGTCCTCCGAAGAGGGGGGGTGGTGGTGGGCAATAAAAAAAAAAAAAAAAAAAAAAAAAAAAAAAAGACCAGGAGCGAAGAACGGCAAGCCGGACGCACTTTCTCGTCAGTTCGAGGGGGAGACTCGTAATGACGACCCCGGTCCCATCCTGCCTCCCAGCCGTTTCATCGGAGCCGTAGCCTGGGGTATTGAGGAGGCCGTCCAGGCAGTCCAGCGATTCTTCCGTCCTCCTGCAGGGGGGCCTCCAAACAGGCTCTATGTACCCAAGTTTCTACGTTCTCGAACACTCCAGTGGGGACATGCGTCTCTCTTAGCTTGCCACCCAGGAGTTCGGGGAACTGTCGCCCTCCTTAAGCAACGTTTTTGGTGGCCCACAATGCTTCGGGACGTTCGGAGCTACATCGCTGCTTGCCAGGTTTGTGCGCGAAACAAGACTCCGTCCCGGTCCCCAGCTGGTCTATTGCAACCCCTACCTGTTCCTCGGCGACCCTGGTCACACATTGCTGTGGATTTCGTGACTGGCCTTCCTATATCAGCGGGGAACACAGGCGTTCTTACGGTGGTTGACCGATTCTCCAAGGCTGTTCACTTTATCCCCATCCCTAAACTCCCTTCTGCAAGTGAGACTGCTCTACTACTGGTCGACAATGTATTCAAGCTTCATGGCTTGCCTACTAACATTGTTTCCGACAAGGGTCCTCAGTTCGTGTCTCGTTTTTGGCAGGAGTTCTGCAAGTTACTCGGTGCCACCGCAAGCTTGTCTTCAGGTTTTCACCCTCAGACTAATGGTCAGACGGAACGTGCCAACCAGGATTTGGAGCGCATGTTGCGCTGTCTGGCTTCTGACTCTCCCAGTTCATGGAGTAGATACCTCTCTTGGATTGAATATGCGCACAATTCCCTACCTGTGTCTGCTACAGGGTTGTCTCCTTTCCAGTGCTGCCTGGGATACCAGCCTCCTCTGTTTCCGGCCCTAGAAGAAGAGGTCACGGTACCTGCGGTGCATCGGTTCCTGCAACGCTGTCGTCGCACGTGGCGCCTGGCCCGTTCTTCGTTGCTTCGATCCAGAGCACGGATGGAACGTTATGCGAATAAACGCCGGTCACGCGCACCTGTCTACCGGGTTGGGCAGAAGGTTTGGTTGAGCACCCGTTACCTACCTCTACACGTCCAGTCCCGTAAGCTGGCTCCTCGTTTTGTTGGTCCATTTCCAGTCTCTAAGGTGGTTAGTCCCTCAGTGTTGCGGTTGCAGCTTCCACGCTCCATGCGGCGCATCCATCCGGCTTTTCATGTGTCTCTGCTTCGACCTCATGCGACCAGTCCTCTGGCTTCCCCGAGTCTGCCTCCGCCCCCGCCCCGGTTGGTGGATGGAGGCGAGGTGTTCACAGTCCGCCGTCTGTTGGATGCGCGCCGCAGGGGACGGGGTCTCCAGTACCTGGTGAACTGGGAGGGTTATGGCCCAGAGGAACGCTCCTGGGTGCCGGCCCGTTTTGTTCTTGATCCTTCGTTGATAGCGGACCTTCATTGTCGTCGTCCTGACCTCCCGTCTCGTCCGCCTGGAGGCGGTTGTCGGGGGGGGGGTACTGTCATGGATAGCACTAGGGAACCCTCTTCGTCGTCTCAGCCACGCCCCTCCGGGGATCCCGGTCGATAGGGCTTCCCCGAGGTGTTTGCGTCCTGTCAACCAGTTGTTCTGGCCGTACCGGTTGCTCCCGTTTCTGACACTCTTCTCCCAGCTGTGTCTCGTTTTCCCCAGTTTCGGTGTTACTATATCAGGCAACTCGGCTCTCTGATCAGTGCGAGATCTTCATGGTTTGCCCTGAGTTCGAGCGTTTTTTCCGGTGTGTGTTTCCCTGTGTTCTGACCTCTGCTACGTTTTCTAGACTCCGAGTTTCTGCCTGCCCCCTTTCTGGACCGACGCCGATCGCCCGACCACTGCCTGGACCCTTGACTGTGTTTTTCGTCTTTGCCCCTTTCTGGACCGACACCGATCGCCCGATCCCTGCCTGGATTTCCGACCGTGTTTTTCGCCTCTTCCCCGTTTGTACCGAAGCCGATCGACCTGCCTCCCCGCCTGAGTTTCAGCCACGCTCTCGGGCTTGGTCCTGGGAACTTCTGATCTTCCTACAAGAAGAAAATAATAAACGATCAGGACTTACAGCTTGCCGCGTCAGTGTCCGTCTTCTTGCACCCACAACATGATGAAGATGGAGGTAAAAGTTGAGTTATCTGTAACTTCAAAAACAGGCAGAAAAATGGAATTACAGTAACATTTCTTTGTGCCCTTATGCTGGATGGAACAGGCTCCAGTCTCCTTATACGACCCTATACCTGATAGGCAGGTAACAGATGGCTGGATGGGTGGATACATCTGATATAACTATTACAGCCACCTTAACAGATTACCACTGTTTAATATGATTACTTGTATTTTTAACCAATTTTTACTGTTTCTGTTTGTTTGTGCATGCATGTCATATGTATTATATTTCTGAAGCTGTCATTCAGCTAAAACACTCTTCTGAATATCCCTTAGTGTTGTAGTCAAGACCGCCTAAACCGAGACCAAGACATTGCCGAGACCGGAGGGTATCAAAACCAAGACACTGCCGAGACTTGAGGGTACCAAGACCAAGACCAAGTCCAAGATCAAGACCAAGACACACTAAGGCGAGACCAAGACCAAGACTGGTCGAGACCAAGACCAAAAACAGACTAGGGCTAGAATCGACATCACATTACCCAGATCAACTGTAGAGAAAAAAGGCATTGCTGTAAAGTGTCATTACTCATTAAATCAAATTCATGTTATCTTTTCAATTATATTGAATTGAGGCGCGTAATAAATAATGATACTGTTCTGTGAGGATGTGCAGTTTTCCCTTTTTTCCCCATCCCATCGAGACCGCTATGTCAGAGACCAAGACAAGACCGAGACCAAATAGAGTCTAGACCAAGACAAGACCGAGACCAAATAGAGTCGAGACCAAGACAAGACCGAGACCACAAAAAATTGGTCTCGAGACCGGTCTCGAGACCAAGACTGGTCTCGAGAACTACAACACTAATATCCCTGTAAGCCATTGGGCATGTAAATCCTGGTTTAGACCCAGATCCAGACAAATATAAGGAGAACAAGCAGCTTCTCTCCTGGCCAAGCAGAATGACCTTCAGAAACTCATGCTGCTCACACTGACATCCAGTGGCAAGAAAGAGTATTGTTTCTGGAAGTTTGTACATTTATGTCAATATACAGCTTAGTATATGGGAATAAAGAAATAGATACAAATTTGCCACAAGATTTAAATTTAGAGCTCTTAACTGCTTTACTAGCCAACTTTGCAGACTCTACTGAATTTCTGCCTTTCTGATGCATAAATAGCAGATAAAAATAAAAATAGACGCATGTGAATACAAACTTCCGTGGTTTCCTTCCGTAGCAGGTATGTTGCTGTGATCCGCTCAGAAACCACACGGGGGTCTTACACATGCAGTCAGGCTCTCAGGACGAGGGGAGACGCACTCAGTACGAAAAGAAGGAAGGTGATGCAACTGATAGCCAGACCACAGAAAGGCTGAACTCCATCACAACATCCGCCTGTGCTGCAATCTGCCTGCTACCTTTACTGTTCCACTGCTGCTATCTGGAATAAAATCAAAGGGATTTATTAGCAAGTGACACCCACACGCTGACAAGTTAGCGAGCAGCCTGCTCACTATTATAAATTTATCATAACTGAAATCTGGAGGTGGATGGTAGCAAATGAATGTTTTTTTTTTTAATCTGTGTTAGAAAGAAAAAAACATGTAAATACAGATCATGTGTTTAAAGTTATTAATGGTTAAAAGGGTAAACAGCAGAAAACTACTTATTGTTTTGTTCATATCACTCCACACATCATTAGAATTTCAGAGACCTCTGAGTTTTCTCATTTTCCTGATCCTCTTAATGTATCATAACACTCAGGAACTTTCAGGACACTTTCTGGTTATCAGCTTCATTTTCATGAGAGCTGTGATAACAGTTACGTGGACACTAAAGGCTTTTATCTATGATCTATATAAAGCATTAAAATAAATTGAATGTTTCAGTCTCATGTCTAACCTGTTAAACAACATTTATAATGGCACAGTTTCTAAACACCTGAAATAGAAATGCTGTCTACTTGTACTGGGTAAGTCTGTCTCTTGGTCCTGCTGTCTTTACAGCAGAATCTTGTGGCTAAATAGGCCAATTGCATATTGCTGCCATCTACTGGAATTAATGGAGAACATAAAATAACTGAACACTATCTTCTCATCCTTTGGCGTCACTAGTTCATCTGACCAGCAAGTTTTTGAACAAGCTGTTATTAATATATTTTAGTTATAACAAACACAAAAGAAATTCCAAACAAAAAAAAAAATCAAACATAGCAACGACCCTATCTCCCACCCTCCTCAGCCCACCCCAGGCAGCCCTGGAATCCTTGCACCCCAGACCAGCTCCCCCAAAGACGTCACATAAGCAGACACCCATAAAATATGAGTCACATCCAGAGAGAGATAACTAAGGCCAATCCCTTGATTTATGTAACAGATAAAGACCTGATAACAGCAGCACTCCCGCTGCACTCTCCGAGGAGCCCCGTCTCCCTTCCGCTGCACTCTCCGAGGAGCCCCGTCACCCTCCCGCTGCACTCTCCGAGGAGCCCCGTCTCCCTCCCTCTGCACTCCCCGAGGAGCCCCGTCTCCCTCCCTCTGCACTCTCCGAGGAGCCCCGTCTCCCTCCCTCTGCACTCTCCGAGGAGCCCCGTCTCCCTCCCTCTGCACTCTCCCAGGAGCCCCGTCTCCCTCCCTCTGCACTCTCCCAGGAGCCCCGTCACCCTCCCGATGTCCTCTTTCCAGTGTCTAAACAGTCTTCTGAACCTTTGGTAGAACATTCATATGCTCTACCCTCTATGCTTAATGAAACTGTGGCTTATGGGAAGTCAATAAGAATGAAATGCCCTCACTGTGGTCTTAGTCTTCTTAAAAAAAACTTAAAGGCTCACATGATGAGGAGGCATTCAAACAGATCACTGGATGTTTACCTGGCCTGTCATCTGCAGTGTGTTTGTGTAGATGAGACTACTGGCTTATTTGCTGTGCAGAGAACTGGCCATGGGTTTTCTGTGCCAGTTCACGTTCAGAGGAAAACATGGGGGAGATCTCACAATGTCAGATGTGAGCTGGAGGAATGTCAGCAATATCAGTTGCTGGCTCAGCGGAGCGGACTAGGCTACAGTTTATGTGAGCACATTCACTCACTAGATTACTGTAGAGAAACTGTGAAAGAGGTATTTCTTCAAGAAGCTATTTTGATGGAAATGGTGGTCCTGAAATTCTTCGGAGAGGACAAGGCTGCGGCATGCTTAAGGAGACAGAAGGCTGCCCAGATGACACATGTTTCACTTTGTGTGAGGGTAGATTTTGGTGGATCCTCCTCACAGATATGTTTCTCTGTACTTGAGCCTGAAATACACAGTTTCTGCCGTCTTGGCAGAATATTTGTGACTTACAATGCTCAGAGGAATATCTGGCATTGTGCTTGTGCAAAGCCATGAATATCAAGCCCTCATAAAAGCATTGCTAAATGGCATCTCTTTCAGACAGAGAGAGACCTCTTCCAGTCAAATGTGCCACTATCATCAGGCCCCCCATCACTGATGACTCAGGAGGGTTCTTCCTGTGAGGATAATGCTGCTGCGGAAAGGAGTATCCGCTATATATTTAAAGAGAAAAAAATTCCTCAATCTCTTCCAGAAGATGTCATGTCACAGAAAATGGAACATCAGACACAGCTCATTCCTTTTGAAACTCTGTGCCAGGTGTGCCCAGACTACCCTAAACTTGATGAGGCTGTTCTAATTACTAATAAAGCAAGGATTGTCAGCATGATGGGAATGATTGAGAGTAAGTTGTAATGAATCAGATTAAATCTCAGTGTGGAATTATGACTTATAATTGCTCCTATACTAATACCATACCATACCATACCAACTTTATTTATAAAGCACTTTACAAACCCACACTGGACCAAAGTGCTGTACAGAATCAAATACTAATGTTTTGAAATTAATGTTGTTTGTCTTTAACAGATGTTTCAACATACCATAGATTGTGTCCTCAGTGCCACATGGTGTACAGATACCAGGAGTGGACGGATGGGCTTCATAACTTTGACAACCACATCGTTTTATCTCTTGAACTCTGCCTTTTTCTGAGAGAAAATTTACAGGTGAGGATCACAAATAAATTGTACTCATCTGATGATTTCTTAAAATGTGTTTGTGTGTGTGAGTATGCTATGTTGTTGTATGCATACATTTGTGCCTAAATCTAAATATCTGTCTAATCACAATCTTCAATCTATTGTCATATTTCAGAACCATGTATCCGTGTCAAGGGTCATTGACTCATTGGAGGGCTTAAGAAGGGTGAAGTTTCCTTCTAGGGATACCATATTTCATGGTTATTGCCATTCTGAGGCTTTGACTGACACAGATTACATGTACTCCTGCATAAACTGTGGATTTCACCCCCCTGTGGTAGTTATGGACTTACACAGAAAAGGGGTGTTCAACTTAGCAGGTAAGTTTTATGTACATTTGTGTTTATAGTTCATGGAGTACGTACATGTTCCTGACTAGTCATTGTTATTATAGTGAGTGACCTCAAAGCCCCCCCTGAAGACTTCAGTGGTGAACATGACATTGAAGGTTTTTGGAACTCTATTCACCTGGAGATGATAAGCCGTGAGTTTTTTCCAAGTAAGTGATGGCAAAAACTTATTTACAGTCATTCAGTGTTTTAACGTAATTTAGACTGTAAATAAAAACATACAATTTCTCTGTAGGCAGCGTGAAGAATCCATTTTCAGTTCCACCAACTTACACGCACTGGGCACCATGGATCGGGAGTGAAACTCGAAAGAGTGACATGGTGGTGGGCAATAAAAAAAAAAAGAAAAAAAAAAAAAAGAAAGAGTGACATTGTGCTTAACACTGAGTTTAAACAAGTAAGAACAAGCAGTTCACATGAAGCACAGCTTAGCAGTGTCACAGAGGAGCGTCTGTTTGATGAACTCACCAAACAAAACGTAACATTGCTTTGAAGTTTTTAGAATATGTACAATAAAGCTCAGTGGTTGTTCCATTTACAGTTTTCCCTAATTACTGTCAGGTTGGAGTGGTGAGAAAATTGTGCAAAGCCTGCAACATCGACTCCAAAGGCTCCCGCTTTGATCTCATCACCAGACTGAGGGAGAAGATGAAGAGCAGGCAGACATATGATAAGGTCTTTCAAAGCATATGGGGTGCCTCTGGTAAGTATCACTTAGTGATTATAAGAAGTAGCATTAAATTTTTGATTTACAATCACAGACACCTTGTTTAATCTTTTCTCGCAGGTGGATGGTCTGTAATACTATGTCCGCATGGCATTGTATGCAGTATTAAATTTAATCTTCGTGCTGAAAGTCCCAGGGATTTTGCTGACCTTCTCCTGTCCTGGAAGCACATACCAAACATCTGCGTGTATGATTTTGCGAGGGGTTTGGCGGCACACACCAACTTGCGGGTTCCAAATCGAGTGCCATTTCATCCACATGAAGGTCGACTGGCTGAGCCCACTGAGGAAAATGTCAAGGCTGCACGGGATGGAAAATTGCGAGTGAATCTTCCATGGCTACATGAAAGGATGGACAGTGTAAATGAAAATCCTCATCCTATCACTGGATCATCCGACCATCATGTCCTGTATGACAGATTTCATGAGGGAAATACAAAAGATCCCAAGGACATACAGTATTACGTAGAATTCAACTTGTCCCAGAGCTGAAAGGTTGGCTGAACAGTCAAGTTGTTGAACAGTTCTTTGCAAGCATGAGGAAAAATAATTACTTTTTAAATAATATGAGTCCATCCACACATGTGATTTTGATGAGAAATATAATTCATCATCATAACACTGTCACCAACAAGAAACTTCTGGAGAGGCAGTTAAGACATGGTCGACTTGGACAGATCAATATCTCATTGTCTGCACTGGGTCAAGCTGTCGTAGGTAAATGATACATGGATTTTCAAAAGACCAGAAAGCTGTCATTGTTCACGGATTACATTTGTTCCTCACTGTGTGTATATTGCTGTTTTCTTTGTGTCCCTAGCCCTACAGTGCAGTAAACCCAGAGAAACCACAGAAACTGTGTTGAACCAAGCACCTTCAATTTCTGGTAACACTGGTACAATTTCTTATTTTGAATAGTGTTTGTTATATATAGGTGAAATGATAATCTTGCATTCGTTATATTGTTAGAGTTGAGGGCTCATAACAGATTTCCTTACCTGCTGTTTTAAATGCATTCCCTTCTTATATAAATAGTGCTTGTTTTTCTTGCATGTGTGTTCTTTAATATGCATTCTATGTAGTGTTTTGTATAAAACCTGTGGAAATCCCTATAGAACCTCTGGTACCAGTTGACGACAAGAAAAGCAATAGAACGTCAACAGATGCAACTCTTCCTGACCTGTGTGGACCACCGTGTAAAGCTCTGACAAAGCCTGAGAACATTTTGGCCAGCCGTTCATCGTGGTCTTTTGTACTGCACCTTGGTCAACAACAGCTTGTATGTTAAAGTTTGAGTTTTCACATGTCACAAAGTAGTACTTTTAGTGCTTATTTGCTTTTCTCATCCACAGTGTATGATACTTATTTATTTTTTAGCTCAACTATGTTCTGGACATCAGCAGACCCAAAGATGAGCTGATTGTTGAAAAGTCTACTGGATGTCTCACACGGGCTGATTTTTGGACACTGGGTTTAAACGAACAAATGGAATCTACAGTAAGTATTTTTTATTTGGTCTGTAAATATATAATAATAAAGTGTACATTAATTTTCAATCTATATTTTTTTCAGGTTGGGAATGGCTGTTTTGAGCTTATCACCAAAATTGTTCAGTCAAAGGTACTGTATGTTGTATATGAAGATTTTTAAGCTTTATTTTAAAGAGTGGTTGTTTTAAATGTGCTATTTCACATTTTCTAGGGGATAAGCATTTACATTGAAAATCTTTATGTCACCCGGACTTGGCTTGCACCCTATGGCTGTGATCCATTGCAGTCTGTTCCTGTAAGTGTACCATCCTTTAAAAAAAAAACAAGTGATCATAATGAATTTTTATAGAAACTTAGCAAGAGTTTATATACTGAATACTTAAAAATATGATTCTGTTTCAGACTGATGCTCAGTGGATGGACATCATAGTTCTCCCTCTCTGGACACCTGGCCACTTCCAGTTGTGTGTAAGTCTTATTTTTTTGCCACATACTAAAATTTTGCTGTGTGTCTGTGATCTATTCAAATTTAGATGACACATTTTCAAAAGTATTTCTTTACTGTATTGTTTATGATCTCTTGCAATGACATTGTTTGCAAGTTTGAAGTCCTGAGCAACTGTCTTTTAGGTACTGCAGCCACGTACAGTAAAAGAGAAATCTTCTTTCTTGACCCATTAAACACAAAGGCAGGATTTGGTGGCCAACAATATGTTTCACTTTTGAGGTCACATTTTTATATTAGCTTGTTTGGTTTGTTCCAGAGTTTTCAGGAACCTGTTCAGTGTTCCAGGTTAAGTGCATCCCAGATCATGTTCTATTGATCTAGAGTGTTCACACATACAGTACATCCACATGCTTGCTTATAAACTATATCAGCAGGATGCATCACCTCTTGATTCTTTTTCTCATCTTCACATTCTGTTCAAATCAATGATGCTGTCTTTAGATGAGTTTCACACATTAATAGGCTTTTCAAAATCTTCTAGTGTTTAAGATAAAACACGATTAAAAATCAGTTTATAAATTATGCCAACCTGAAAATAAAACTGAAATTGCTATGTATGACACACTTTAACCAACTGCGAGCATGTGACTGTACTTTTACATTTTGTTGTGTCGAGGCCGTGTTCCTAAGGCCGTGTTCCTAAGGTTTGTACTTAAAGTTGGTGCTATTAGCAAATAGCATTTCACACCCATCATGATAATGTCTGTTAACTTGTGAATGTAATTGTCTTGGAAAAAGGAATCTTGCAGTGAAGATCATTCCAGGGCAGTGGTCAGAAAAAAATAGGTTTGACTTGAAGGTATGTAATGGTGTGAGTGTATGGTGAATTACATGAATTATGCTAGTCGTCTTTTAAGGGATTTTATTAATGAACCTTTATTTTCTCTGTAATAAAGGGTTTTCCGAGCCAAGACTTTGGAATTGACTGTGGGATCTTCATGCTAATGGTTATTTTTCTGTTATTCAGTTTTCCTTGAGATTCATACAAAAGTTAAATTAAGCTCCAAAACAATGTAATTTTTATTTTTTGTCCCAAACAGTCTGCTCTCTACGTGGAACTGGATGCACCATTTGATTATACTATAGTAAGTATCCTATTTCATTTGAGAGCAATGGAGTCTTGAATCTTTTGAAAGTTGTTAAACATGTTTCATATTGATATTTTACAGTCAGACATGCCCTACTTGCGGAAATGGTGGTGCTTGCTGTTGATGGAGAACTTTGATCTCAGGAGGTATTTATATTTTGGCTTCTGTGCTATGTTGTCTCAAGGTTTAGACACATTAACAATATCAAAATTTTCTGTTAAGCTATGGCAAGCTTTTTGCACACTGGAGAGAGGACGCCAAAGTTGTGCTTCAAGGACAACATGTGCCCATTTTCAGACTGAAAAAGCGCAAGTTACCGGAAGTCAGTCAGGTCAGTATTCACTTTAAACATTAGTGTAATTAAATGGTTAGTGACTTGACTCACTGTTAAAATAACCGTTCTGCTTCAGAGAATACAGTATCTAAATTTTTATCCCCATTTGCTTGACACAGGAGCCAGCAGTTGTTCAAGATCTGCATACTGCTGTGCAGTGGGTTGTCCAAAATAAGGCGCTTTTCCATGAACACGTAACCATGCCAAAATATCTGTCCTTAAATAAAGAGGACCAGCAGAGGTGTCATGATCCGCTCCGTCCGCTCCTGATGTGTGCCACGCCCACCTCGGTACCTCGTCGGAGTCAGTCTTCCCCAGACGTGTCATTGTATTGTCCGTGGATGTCCGTGCCTGTTCTCCGTTTGCCCAATGAAACCCCTTTACCGGACTTCCTGGCTTCGCTCACCTGCTTTCCTGCTCGCCCTCCCCGCGAGAGTGACAAGAGGGTCTTAAGAGAGATGCTGGAGGAAGAAGACACTGAAGCAAGGGACTTCTTCATCTTTGTTTTTCAGTGTGCGGAGGACATGGAGCTCTTTCTACAGGCATGTGTTGACGAGCAGGGGCTAAGGGTCAATGCTATGTTTGAAAAATAATGGACGGAGGAAGGCACTGGCTGTTTGTTTTTTTTAATGTGTTGTTTTTTTCAATGTAAATAAAAAATTACAATTAAACTTATTTCAAAATTTTGTTCACTTGTTTCCATGTTCATACTTATAGTTGAACTTTATTGATCCCCATGGGGAAATTATACTACTACAATTTAAAATAAAAGATTACAGTGCAAATGTAACAGCATTGTTTATACTTGTAACATAAAAAAGCTTAGTTGCTATTAACAGTAATGTATTAGCTTGTAATCAATAATATTTTTATACATTTTATGAATTAAAAACACTTAATTAGAACCATGTTTATTTCTGAGCAATGTCAGCATCATCAACAGTAACAAAAACGCAATTTAGTTTTCGCTGTCAAAGTCTATTGTTATTAATTTGTCTATTTTAAGTACATCCTATATTTTTTAAACCTTTTATTCCAATATATTGCAATAACGGGATACAACACAAAAACATTTCTCGTGCGACGTAACTGTGTTCAAATTTGAAGTCACGTGTTTCCGCTTATTGTGGAGCTCCACAGTGTCTGCAGCCAGACCCTTCTCCGAGATCCCGGCGCTGCTGACGCCTACAGCTCCGCCCGCGCCCGAGGCTCCTGCTGTCCCGCCTCCAGCTCCTGCTCCGCCCATCCTGCCTATCTGTACCGTTCTGCTTGCCCAGGTCATGCCGGAAGGGCCTGACCAGCCAGTCCCGGTTGCTGTGCCCTTGGAGGCCCCTGCCATGCTGCCACCCATTCCGACTGCGCACATGCACGACGCCCGCCAGCCTGCTGCTGCAGTGCCCAAGCTCCCGGCTGTGGCTGCCGCCACGCCCAAGGTAGCTGCGCCTCCTCTGCCTCCTGCTCCGCCCGAGGCCCTGGCTCCAGAAGCACCAGTATCAGTGGCTGCAGCAGGACCCCCTGGAGCCCCAGCTCAGCCTGACCTGCCTGTTCCAGGCCCACCTGATCAGCTAGTCCCAGGGGCTGGGGCGCTGCTCAGTGAGGTTCCACACCCTCCAGCACCTCCAGTTCCCTGCTACGCCCCCTCAGCCGCCGCTTGAGGTTGCTGCACCCCCGCCCAACGCTAATTCGTCCGCAGTGCCTTCGCCCGCTCTGGCACCGCCTCCCTCCACTGCTACGCCTGAGGCTCGTAGGCCTCTGCCGCTGGCACCGCCCATCTCAGCTCCGCCTCCTCCTATGACGAAAGTCCTGGCTCCTTCTCTGGCTCTGACGGGGGTCCTGGTTGTATCTCTGCCTCCTGCTCTACCCGTCTCCGCTCCTTCCACGCCCGACATCCCAGTCTCTCAGGTGGTCCCAGACTGTGAAACCATTGCTCCTTCTCCATTGTTAGAAGGAGTGGAGGAGCTTGAATGGGACCCCTCAGGGATCTTCCTCATGGCCCCAATGAACTCCTCCGAGAGATGTACTCCTCTGCCATCGCCCCAGCAGTGTCGACCCAGGCCAGGGTCCCGCCTTTGAGTGTCCCGTAAAGGGAGGGGACACAGGCGAAGGAGTCGGGTTCCTCCCTTGCTGCCTCCTGGCTCGCCCTCGCTCTCCCCGGCTGTGGTTTGGGGGCTGCCTGCGGGACCCCTCCGAGGGCTCGTCGGTCGCCTTTAGTTCCGCCTCCACCGGTCACCTACGGGTCCCCCTCCAGGAGCTCGTCGTCCGACGGTGGCCCCCCTCCGACACCTCGTCCCTCTGTGTCTCCTCTGTTCCCTCCTGGTCCCTTTGTCCCTCCTGTCTCTGCTCCTGTTCCCCTTGAGTCTCCTTTCTTGGTCTGTCTGTCTGCGTTTCCAGACAGATCTTGTTGTGGTTTTTGCCCCTGTGCCAGTTCTGTGTCTCTGTTTTGTTCCCTGTTCTTCATTGATGGTTTTGTCTTGCTTTTCAGGTCCTGTTTTCCCGGTCTCGTCCTGTCCGTCGCTCCCCTTGAGGCATGCCCGGAGTGCCTGCCTTAGGGGGGGGTTCTATCACATCCCTCCGTCCAGCCCTCTCGTGGACCACGCCCACCTCTTTACCTACGTGTGACTTCCCATCATACCAGCTGTCTTGTGTTTATTCTGATGTCATGTCCTGTATTTAGTCCGCGTTCAAGTCAGTTTCCCCAGGTCTGTCATTGACGTTGTGTCCTAAGTTGAGGCCTGTCTGCCCCAAATAAACCCCAACTTTTGGATTTCCGCCTGTGCGATTCGTTCTTCGCCCATCCAACCTGCTTGCCTAACGCAGGTCATAACAGTGAGAAAGATAAGCCAAGAACGATAGGAGTAAAGTAGAAAGCACATAGTCTCCAATTGCTGCATCTGTAAATGAGGGAAGAAAAAAAAAAGGCAAAAGATCAACAGCATCTGAAAGAAGTGCAAAAATCGATAAGTACATAAACACCAATAAAGAATAAAGAAAGTAACACAGCTATACAAACATACAAAATTGTTGTGTGTGCTTGAAGGGATGCGTGCAAGTGTATGTACATGCGTGCTCAATTGTGTAGGCGAGATGTGCGGGCTTGGGTGCGTGTGTTGTGTGCGTGTGTTTTCCACATGGAACATACTAAATAGCGAGGGGGGGAGGCTGCAACCACACCCCACAAGAGCCAGAGGTCGGCGGAGACAGACCCAGGATGTCCGCAGCCCCCGATAAGCACGGAAGAGCCAGGACCCCACGTCTCAACGACAGCCGCGCCCCCCACTCTAGCCGGGGGAGGAGGGAGGTCCCAGACGCAGTCAAAAGGGCATGAGCCCCAGAGAACCAGAGGCAACAGGGAGCCGACACCGCGAGGGGGCGGCCGCTCCTGTACAAGCCAAGGCCAGGGTCCCTAGGACTCCAAACGGCCGGGGGCCGACCAGCCCCTGGTAGAGAGCCCCGCCCACGTCAGATAGGCCCAAGCCCCCCCCCCCCCCCCCCCCGGGCCACCACCCCAAGGACAGGGGCCAGCAACCATGCCCAGGAGGCCAACCGCGCCCCGGACGGAGCAGCAAGCCCCGGACGCAGGCCCCCACCAGCCACACAGACACCCCGCACACACACCTCTCAGCAATGCACATAAACCATACACACATCCCCACAACATACACAGACACCCACACACAGAGACAAAAAGACATAAGCCCATCCACTCCAGACTGCCCTCTGATGTGCGGGAGAATGGACGCGACTCCCTGCGCCAGCCGTGACCCCAGGGCACCGCCAGCCGAGCGACCACCCCAGCGCAGGTAGGCACCCACCGAGGACACGGCCAGGCCGCTGGGCGCCAGAGCCCCCGACCCTGTACCCAGGCCCGCACCGAAGAGGCCAACCACCCATCCCAGGGCCAGCCCCTGCCACCACCAGCACTCCAGACCCCACACCCCATGACCGCCAGGCAGCACCCGCCCAAGCTCCCACCCACCACCACCAGCCAGGGCAGACACCCAGGCATCACAAGACGGCCGCCACAGCCCCCCAGCCCCAAGAAGCCACTAGACACCCATAGCTTGAGGGCCCAACCCCACCACCTGCCAGGACCACGAGGAGATGAGACCTCAGCCGACCACCCCCCCTATATAATGGAATTGGTCATTGTGGACCAGAGAGAATCCAATTCACCTAATTGATTTTTTCAGAAAGAAGCAGACATTCTCTCCAGACTTATGTGATCTAAAAGTAATTTTCCATAATGAGTAATACATTATTTTTTGATTTCCAGTTCATGAACTCAGTTTTCTTTGCAATGCCTAAGGCAGTAAGGATTATGTGCACCTTATTTTCTTCCATATCTAATTCACTTGCATCACCTAAAATGCACAATGTGGGTGAGGTTGGGATATGACAATTAAACCTTATTGATAGATCTTCACATATCTTCTGCCAGAACTTCTACACCGGTGTGTAGGACCATATGGCATGCATGTAGTTCTCCACAAAGTTACCTGAGCAATGGGTGCATAAGTTTGAGTGTATAAGGCCCATTTGGAACATCCTTTGTCCTGTGTAGTATTTTCTATGGAGAGTTTTGTATTGTATGAGTTGTAAATTGGGACTTTTAGTCATTTTGAAAGTGTTTAAACATATTTGTTTCCAAAAGTTTTGCTCTGGATCGATGGATAGATCTTGCTCCCATTTTGAGGTTGGAAGGGAAATTGAGTCATCTATTTTTGACAATAATAATACAATTTTGATAATAATTTGGGGCAAGAGAGATTTAAAAATTCGAGTACCCATGGAGGTATTTCTAAATTAAGCTGATTAGGATTGAACCTTGCCTGAATAATGGACTTCACTTGTTGATACTCAAGAAATTTACTGTTGCTAATTCCATATTTTGAGACAAGTTCATTGAATGGGATAACTTTCCTGTTTTGAATAACATGTTCTAGATTTATAATCACTTTATCGCACCATAAGGGAAAGTTCAATGTTTTCTTTTTCAGGCAAATATCTAGATTATTCCAAATGGGTGTTAGTTTACAGGGGATAAGTGCAGACCTAGTTATTTTTAAAAATTCCCACCAGGCTGTCAAGGAGTTGTTAATACTAAAGCTTTTAAAACAGTTATAACGCTTAATGCCAGGACTTATAAAGGGTAGATCAGAGATTTTTACTTCTCCGCAGATTGCTTGTTCTAAGTCCAGCCATGGACTGTCTACTGAGTTTGATTTAATCCAGTTTGATACGTACTGCAATCTGTTGGCTAAGAAGTAGTGATAAAAATTTGGTAGTTCTAGACCACCATTACCTTTAGCTTTTTGTAGAGTTTTTAAGCTTATTCTCGATGGTTTGTTCTTCCATAAAAATGATGAGATGCTTGAGTCTAGTGATTTATACCAAGCAATAGAGGGTTTATTAGGGATCAGTGAGAACAAGTAATTGATTTTAGGCAGGACCATCATTTTAATGATGGCAATTCTACCCATGATTGATATAGGAAGAGATTTCCATCTCATGAGATCATCTTCTACCTTTTTTAATACTGGAATGTGATTCATCTGTACTAGATCTGAGAGCCTGGTGAAAAAAATTATGCCTAAGTATCTAAGGTTACCTGACTGTAAAGGACTAGTAGTTGTGTTTTGGAAACTACAATTCAAAGGCAAAACTGTTGATTTGCTCCAGTTGATGGAGTAGTCTGATATAGATGAGAACTTATCTATAAGTGATATTGTCTTAAGAAGAGAGGTCGGTGAGTTCCTAGGAAAGAGTAATTCGTCATCTGCATTTGGAGAGCTGTATAGTGTTTTGATTCAGTTCATGAATGATGAACCAAATCCAAATTTATGTAGAACTGCAAATAGAAATTTCCAATTTACTTTGTCATATGCTTTCTCTGCATCTAGAGATATAACCATGTTTTCTAATTTGTTAATGGAGCAGTAGTCTATAACATTCATTAGTCTATGTGTATTATTGGCTGAGTGTCTACCCTTGATAAAACCTGTTTGGTCAGGATGTATAAGAAATGGAGTGACTTTCTGTAATCTTTTGGCAAGGACTTTGCAAATTATTTTAAGGTCTATGTTTATGAGTGAGATTGGGCGGTAGCTGGATGTCAGTGTTTGGTCTTTGCCAGGTTTCAGAAGCAGGCTAATATTGGCACAGTTCATGTTTGGAGATAGCGACTGATCATTCTGAATTTGAGTAACCATTCTGATAAAAAATGGGTGCTAACGTTGGGAAAAATACTTTGTAGAATTCTGCTGGGAAACCATCAGGACCTGGGGCTTTCTTATTTGGAAGATATTCTACGGCTTCATTGAATTCAGATATTGATAGAGTAGAGTCTAAAACTCTAATCTGTTCAACATTTAGCTTTGGCAGATTTATATTGCTAAGAAATTTGTTGATGACAGCATCAGATACATTATTCTGTGATGAGTATAAAGCTTAATAAAATTCTGTAAAAGATTTATTAATTTGTTGGGGATCATGAGTTATATTCCCCATTGAGTCTTTAATAGAACAAATTGTTGATTTTTCTTCATTTAGTTTTAACTGGTTAGCCAGGAATTTTCCAGATTTATTGCCTTGTTCAAAGTTCTCCAATCGCAATCTTTCTACTAGAAATTGTATCTTCTTATCATTTAGTTCATTCAATTCCAGTTTTAGTTTTCTCAAGTTGCTAATTACATGCTCTTGTGGTGAGGAAGCATAAACTGTTTCTAATGATTTAATTTTCTATTCTAATTCTGCTACATGTGTTTTTTTTTTTTTTTTTTTCTATGTGAGCAATAAGATATTATTTTTCCTCTCATTACTGCCTTTCCTGCTTGCCAGATAACACATGGTGAGACTTCTGGTAGACAGTGGTGGAATGTATCAAAGTATTTGTACTTCGTTACTGTACTTAAGTACATTTTTACGTATCTGTACTTTACTTAAGTAAAAATAATAATGCACACTTTTTATTTTACTCCATTACATTTTGTGGCAACTATCTTTACTTTCTACTCCACTACATTTCTACAATTTATGCCGTTAGTCGTTACATTTTATGAACACAATTTCCTCAAAATCTTGCATGAAAAAATAGTTAGCCTATTGCGTTCTGGTGTTGTTTGCCATTTCCTACCAATCAGGTGGCTTTATTAGCTCCAATGATGGCAGAGCGTGCGTCAATTAGCAGCACGAGCTGGTAGACTGACTTGATTTCAAGAAGACGAGACATTCAACATGGATCCATTCAACATGGTTTATCTTAATGGTATATTAGTGGGTAATACCTAGTAGATAACTTGTCATCCACATAATTCTAAGTTAGGGTACACACAGTATTGCAGAGTGCACACACAATAAGCACACCAAACTTTCCAATACACATATACTGTGTAGTTCCTTATAATTATTATGAGCAATGACATCGGTAGAGTCGTAAGTCAGTATATCTACTATTCTTTTACAAAATGGCACACCTGAGACCTTGAGACAAACCATTGTGTGAGTACTTTTACTTAAAAAAATACTTTAAAGTAAATTTAAAAGTAAGTACTTAGTACTTTCTGTCACGATCAGCTCCGAACGATCCTCGTGTGTGCCACACCCCCTCATTACCTCATGTCAACTCCTGATTGTTCCCACCTGTGTCTAGTTAATTCCAGCCTGTCCTGTGTACTTAGTCCGCGTCAGAGTCCAGTCCTGTCAGATCAGTCATTGAAGTTTTGTGTATTGTCATGTTTGATGTCTCCCCGGATCCCTTAATAAAGATGTATTGAATCTCCAGTTCCTGCTTGGTGGTGTGACTCTGTCCTTAACCAAAGAGATAGACACCGGTGAGTGATCACTGATAAGGATAGAGTGTATCTGAGTTTCTGTGATGTTCCTCATCATGGAGCTGCTAATTAAAAAATAAGTGGGGTGATGCCGTGCTGAGCCTGTCAGTTTCTGGGTTCAATACCATCAATGGCATCTCCTTTCCTGAGGAATGAAATTATGCAGGTACTGGCTGCCGCAGGAACCTCGGCCAGGGACGGTCCTGTATAGGACCTGGGAAGTTATCAGGACCCAACAGCCAAATTGCAGCCCTTCACAGACACACACACAAGTTTGTAATTATATCTTTGTGGGGACTCTCAATTCATTTCTATGGGGAAAACTCTAATCACAACATGACGACCTTAATCATAAGTAACCAGACTAAATACAAAACTTTCAGCATTTTTACTTTTACTTTCATTATTGTGGGGACCTGAAAAATGGTTTTGACAACGTCAAAACACATACACAAATGCACATATATATTTATGAGCTACAACTACCCATGAAAAAAAAAATAATCCAAACAAAAAGACCAGCAGTTCAGGGCTTACCTTTGGAGGCAGGCTAGCTGAGAAGGGCGCTTCACGTCCCACACTGAATACCTATAAACACATTTACCCGTCATGCAGGGAAGGAACACCAGCACTGTGAGTAGCTGCCCCACTGGGGGCCGACTTCATAACAAAAAATAAAGGGAACAATTAAATAAACACCTGTGCAAAGTTAAAACAATACAGCCATTACTCCCATGTACTGTAGTTGCGGCAAAGCAGTTATCAAAATCAGTACAATGCTAAGAAACAGCAGCCAGACTGCATAAAAGAGTAGGGAAGCTCAAATTAAACCAATGGCAATGAAAGACAAAAACAACAGCAACATGAAGCAAAAACATTGCCAAATAAAAACGGAACAGAACACAAAACAGAAAAAAACTTCCACCAGAACTCTTTCCATTGGGGCCCCTACAGGAAGCTTCTGAAGCTGGGGACCTGCCTGTAGGGCCCTTCCATGCCATGATGATGAAAGAAGTCCTCGACATACCTCCTGTACTGGCCCTAGTAGAAACCTTGGTAACCTCAAACTGGCCAGACCCTATAGCCCTGTGCATAGCCTGGAGTACGACCACTTGCAGCGCCCTGTGGACCACCACCGGCCAGCTCTCCTCACTGGAGGCTGGCTCCCTCCAAGCTCACTGCAGCAAGCCATCGCAAAGGTGCTGGGCCTCCACCCACTGCAGCACTGGTGCTTAGTATCTTGCTGCTGTTGCTGCCTGAAGCTCATGGCAGGTGAATGCCTCTCCCTGGCCCCCTGCTGCACAGGCCTCACCCAGCAGGAGTCGCTCCGGGTCCCAGACCTCCCTCCACTCACAGTAGAGGCCCCCATCTCCAGCACAATGGTGGCATGAAAGGGTGTCTAAGTTGGAGTATCAGGTGCCCGCTCTGTGCACGACTGTACATTTGTACGCTTGGAGCTCCTCTAGCCCTGGCAACCTGCCCATCGGGCTCCCTGAAGGACATGAGCCACTGCAGGGCCCAGTGGGCCATCCTGACAGTGAAGGGCAGGCCACACAGGTAATACTTGACCTACCTGATGGAAAGCACCCCGCCAGCAGCTCGCTACGGGTGATACAGTAGCGACGCTCCACCTTGTTAAACCTGCAACTATAGTTCGCGATCACCCTCTCTCCATCCAGCCCCCACTGGCATCAGTGTCTAGGATAAAGGGCAGGGTCGAGTCAGCAGGGTCCAGCACCAGGCCCTCAGTTAGGGCCTTTCGCAGATTCTGCAAGGTCCCTTGAGACTGTGGTGACCAGACAAACTGCCTGTCCCTCTGCAGCAGCTGGAACAGAAGGGGGGCCTTTAATGGAAGGTCAGACCCAGGGAGCTACTGAGCTGCTCCAGGGTGGTGGGAGTGGGCCAGCTCACAACAGCCTGCACTTTGTCCTCCATAGCGCCAATGCAGTCCCCCACATGGTGTACCCCAGGACCGTCACCCCTCACATGGAGCTTGAGGCCTGCTGCTCTCACCCTCTCCAGCACGAGTCACAGGGACCTCAGGGCAGAATTCAAAGAGGCACCGTGCAGCAGGGTGTCCCCCAGGTAGACCAGACACTCCTGACGGGAGACGCCCACCAGCAGTCTGCCCATCAGCCTGGTGAAGGTGGCAGGCGCATTACACAGCCCATAGCTTAGAATGAATTAATGCTTTATTACTGTGTCTTGTACATTCTGCCCCCAGTCAACACAGGCTTCTGAAACACCAGTATCATAACTTTTTATTTAAGGGGTCTTTTGTACATTTAGCCAAATAACAAAAAAAAGTTATTTTACACAATGTATATAAACTAAAACAAAAGAATGCTTCAATTACATTAATATATTACATATTAGAAACTAAAATAACACTCATAAAGTAGTAATAGCATAATAAATACCCATAACAGGCTGGAAGGACAGGCAGGCTTTGCACGGGGCTGTGTGAGACGTCGTGGACTGTCAGTCTGAGTCCCAGCTGCACTGACTGCCTGAGCATGGGGGGTGTGGTTGGGGGATGACCACAGGGGCCATGGTGATGGTGGGCCCTCCCTGAAAAATCAAATTCCCACACTGTAGGTC
Organism: Paramormyrops kingsleyae; assembly: GCF_048594095.1. NCBI lineage: Eukaryota > Metazoa > Chordata > Actinopteri > Osteoglossiformes > Mormyridae > Paramormyrops > Paramormyrops kingsleyae. Next base: position 37,899,105 of record NC_132799.1, read on the forward strand.
TAGCCAGCAGCCTGTAGCCCTGAGGACGTCTCACCCCAGTATGCAGGGCTACCCCAGGCTGCATTTCAGTCAGACGTTTGATGGTCTATGTTTTTACTGCTCTAAATAATTTATCACAGGGAACAAAACACAAGCAAACAGGAAACTTTTGTCAGTGCTTCCTTTAAAAACTGGAAAAAAAGCTAGAAAAATTTAGCCAAAATAAGAAGTCAGATGGCCACTAGGGGTGTGCAAAGCAGCCGATATTTGTATCTGTATTTGTATTTGTTGAGGGGGGAAAAGTATTTGTATTTGTATTCGAGTAAAATTCAAAATAGGCGTAAAAATTCAGTTTTTTTGCGTGGCACTTCTAATTTACGTTATAGTGTAAGTATTCTTTGATTATATCCATTATAATAATTATGGTAATGCAGTAGACAGAGTAACTTAAACGTACCATATAACTCCTACAAATGCATACAATTCGTCACAACTACACAAGCATTGTTTTAACCTTTTTAACCAAACGTTAACGTTACTCTGTCAACAGCCTATTGTCTAAATTACCGAGCTAACAGAGCTACGTAAACAGAGCGAACATGAGAGCACCTGACTGCAGACGTCAATAACGCAGCGTAATGGAATAATCTCCCGATCAAACTCCGCTTCCCGAAAGTTATAAACTGCCTCCGGAACCCAGTTAAGGTACAAAAATCTATTCAACAAAAATAGTGATACAGTTAAGTCTTTTTTTCGTTCAGCCGAGCCTTCTCTGTTGCTGTGTGGAGCAGCCTGTGTCAGTCACCTCTTTTACTCCCCCCCCGACTCCTGAACTCACTCACTCTCTCACTCATCCGGGCATGCACTGCGGTCTCAAGAGGAAACGCAGCTTTTTGATATAAAGTTTTTCTTGTTCCCGAATACAAATATTTTTTAAAGTATTTGTTCGAAATAAGTATTCGTAAAAAACACATTATTTGTGCCTTTCCGAATACCGTATTTGGGTTCGGCTCCACCCCTAATGGCCACAAAGTTGCCCTTTTATCTGCAACGTATGAAAACCGATCAGTCAGTGATCAGCCGAGCAGCGCCCACATTGAACAACTGAAAGGAAAATCTGCTAAGAGGTTCTGGTGCTGAGATGTTTCTAGCAAGTCAGGGCTTGGCCTTTAGGGGGCATGATCACTGAAAAGGGAAACTAAACCAGCTTTTAAGATGAGGACATCCGATCTTAAAGCAGGTGGCTGTCTGCCAAGATGGAGGTATAGACCTGATGGTACTGTCAGAATGAGTTAATCAGTTTGATGGGCTCATCATTTGCCAGGATAATCACAGATGAAATCCAGGCCATGTCTACATTGCAGTATTCAGTAATAATGGACGGGACACAGGACGTGTCAGGTGCTAAACAGGAGGCCCTGTGACTCCACCATGTTGTCCTTGATTTGGTGGTGCATGAGGAGATCATTGGCTTAAATGAGACGACTTCAACAACTGTGAAAACCTCACCAAGATTATCTTAGACATAGTGCTGAGGCTGAATTTGCCAGTGTCAGGCCTTGGAGTTCAGGCCTATGATGCTGCAGTGAATATGACTGCGAAATATTCAGGTGCATCATCTGCCAAACACAGGCATATGTACATTGTGGCCCCCACTTAGTTACACAGTAGATTAGCTCAGCATCTCCTGTTGTGTGAAATGCACTTCAGTGTACAGGAGCTATTCACATTCCTTGCTTAGTCTGGCAATTTAAAGAATACATTTAAATGTCAAACAGGCCTTTAAGACCCACCAGGTGGACTGTGTGGTCATCTGCCATTCGTGCTGTGCTGCCCCAGTACAAGCAGTAAACTTATGCAGTGTTTCCTGGCTCATCACTGGCTTCGTATATCCCTGCAGTGTGTATATTCTCTGTACTGGTGCCGCATGGTGTGATGCTGCAGTGAGACTGTGTAGTAATGTTTATTTTATAGCACTGGGCTTGGATACAGTACAAGAATGAAGTATTGTTCGTTTCATGTAGAGGATGTACAACACTTTGTGAAGGTCAAGCATGATGTAAATTATTCCATGATCTTGTTTGCAACAGTATTTTTGTTGCACATAAGCCCAGTCAATTCTATGGTGACATAGGCGCCCCCTGGGTTCCATCTTCTGATTGGCTGCTGACCTGAGCGCTGAAGTTTCCCATATGTAACCCTGGGGCCTCCTTGCTCTCTGCAGCTCAGGTTAATGCCCAGTCCGCTCCATTAGTGAATGTTTTAACCCAATTAATTCTGTCTGCTCCATTAGTGAACCCAGCAGTTTACATGAGTTTGTGTTTGGTTCCCTGTTCAGGGCTGTGCCCAGGGGTTTGGTTTGGTTTTATTTGATTAAAAGCTCTACATTGGCACTTGCATCATGTCCCCTGCTTGCCAAACCCATGCACAACATAACAATGTCTATGAACCAGACAGTTAAGGTCATATAAGACTGGATTCAGTGACTCACACACAGCTCAGTAATCGAAAAATAATTGATAATGAAATTCACTTTCATGCAGTGAATACAGTCTTTGCTGTACACCTCCAAGAAAACACATCGAAATTCTCTGAAAATTTGCAGGAGACCATCTGCTGGTAAATTGACCAGTAGAATGTCCTGCTTTACCCAGTCATACTATGTAAAAGGTCAGTGTCACATTTAACCCCTCGTTAGCTTGTGCCCTGTGGTCCCCTACCCATTTGAGGTGTGACACACTGACCAACATTTTGGAGAAATAGAAATGTTAAGTGTGCATGTTGTCATGCTGTAGAGTGAGGACAGAAAACAGAAAAGTACTTCAAATGGGCTAAAAATCATAGCAATGACAGAACACGTTTGAGTGCAATTTCTTCAGTTCTTCAGTGACCCCCAAGCTTGCTCTCACCTGTAGGGCTGAGGCAGTGAACATATTTCCCCTGCAGTGACTTAGGGTGACTCAACAGTGCAATATGTGATATCACCATTTTTTTTGCTGATTACTTCATTTACCCCAATTTTAGTGCAATATAAATAAGCTTTATTGTTAGGCTATTATTAGGTATATTATTGCTTTTTCCATGTGAGTGTTCTAGGACCACCCACTGGTCCTGGAAGTTGCTCATAAATGTAAACATACCCAAAAACAATTTCCCCACGGGGATCAATAAAGTATCAATTATTATTATTATTATTATCCATCCATCCATCCATCCATCCATCCATTTTCTGAAACTGCTTGTCCTATTCTGGGTCATGGGGGGTTCAGAGCCTATCCCAGAAACTACAATTGCAAGGCAGAGAACAACCCAGAATGGAGCACCAACCCACAGGGGACACTCACACCGATGGGCAATTTGGTAACTCCAATTAGCCTCAGCATGTTTTTGGACTGTGGGGGGAAACCAGACAACCCAGAGAAAACTACGGTGGCCCTGAAGGCCCAGAGCACATCAACATTAACACAATGCAAAATAATTAAGAAAATGCAAAAACAAAAAGGCGACACAAAAGCATCAAGACAAAAAATTAAGCCAATTTAATTTTTAAGTATTGTGTTTGCAATTTTCAAAACAGATGTGCTCAACGCATTCAACTTTCAATATTGTGCCTGTGACACCAGTATCTACGGTAGCTGTTTAGTGTCAATGGGCTACAAGTTCAGAAAACACTTACTGTACCCACGAGTGAAATAGGTTTTACATTTAGATTAACAGAAAAAACCCTTCACCTTGTGTTTTGAGAGCAGTGTCATAAACGGACTTTATTTATTTGTTTGTCTGTTTAATTATTTATTTATTGAAATTGCTTATAATTCCATTGAATTGGGGGTTGTGATTTTTTGGGCTTGTTCTTATTTTGAGGTTGTCGATTTAAGGCTTTGTAATCTAATCTTAATTCTTATAATAAATTAATGATCTGGAAAAAGTCAAATATTAATGACAATTGTAATAGAGGCCCAGCCCATCATTTCCCAAAGGATTGAAACTGGACAGCTGACACAGGCTTACATGCATAAAATGGATTAAAACTTAAATGACATCATGTCATCCAATGCTGTCTTTGGTTTACGGTATGTGTAACTATGCTGGGGTAGTAATTTTCCCACTGGGATCAATAAAGTTAATCTTTTTTAATTTTCTGTCTGTCATGCTTGGAAGGGACAGAGACTCGGAGAGCCAGAGGTTGAATTAATAGGGTTTTGTTAGAGAGATCAGGTAATCAGAAGTGGAATCAGCAGGCAGGTCTCGGAGTAGGGGGTCATGGATCCAAAGAGGTCAAAAGCCGAGAAGATCAACCCTAAACAGGCAGGAGGGATGGGAGAGAAACACACGGTAAGTACCAGGGCAGTGGGGACAAAGGAGGACAGGAACAGAGAAGGTAAACAGGGAGCTGGGGAGACAAGAGACTGGAGAGAAACACTCAGTAGGCACCATGAATGGAAGCAGTGCTTTAAAGGGCCAGAACAGGTGCAGGCAAGTCACTTAGCGGGGCCAATGGGAAGGGTCTGTCACACAGGGTGTAACACCGTCATAATGTCCATATATTATATCGTGGTATATGGTAATCTGACTGTATTTTGTTTGTCTAAAATTAAAGCTATTTATTCTGTGAGCGGAGGGCGGTCCCATGAGAATATATGTATATTCACTTTACATTTACATTTGATATTGAATGAGTGGTTAAAAGGGTTATTAAGAGTTCTTATGCAATCCAATAATCTGTGTAAAAGTACAAAGGACCATATTTAGTTTAGGGCAACCCATAAGGAGTTATTTACTGTTTTACTGACAAAAGAAAATGATAAATTAACATTTTAGAACAATGCCACCAGTATTTCAGTTACTGTTGTATGCATGTTATATTTACAAGGAGCACTTGTGTATACTGGGCTAATTTGGAATTGATTTCTCCATCTAACTTTGCACAGTGGGCTTATTTTGGGCTTGTTTTCAGGGGTGAGGTTGCTTGTATGTCTCCTGAAACTTAGAAACACTGCTGTCTGTGTGTCTCACGGAGCGCAAGGTGGGGTAGGCAAAAAGAGAATTTCCCTACAGGGACTAATGAAGTGTCACTATTCTGTTCTGTGTTTGGTCATGATTAATGTTATTGTGCTTTTAATTTGACTGATACTGGAAGTAGGTACATAAACAGACACAGTTGTATGTTCAGTATTTATATATGTAAATGTACTGAAATAAGCACACAGCTCAGCTCCCCCATTGACTGGGGCTGGTGAGGATGGTGCTGAAGGACAGCTCTCATTATTTACTCAGGGCTCACACTGCTGTCTGCTCTGTGTTTACAGCCACAGAGGCACCAGGACAGCAGCAGCAGACCCTCTAAACATCAGCACACCTGACACACAAACTACTTCCTGTTTCAGTCTTGGAAGAATGGAACAACATACTCCATCAGTGTCCTGAGACCCCTGTGCTCATCCATCCACCCATCTTCCATACCACTAATCTGACAGCGAACCTGGAACCTTTCCCAGGCAGCATAGGGCACTAGGCAGGGGAACACCTTGGACAGGACGGCAATCAGTGTTTCCAATATTGCATATTTCTGATCTGACTTTATGATGTCACTGCAGGTAAAAGTCTATCAAGCAGCTTTTTTATCTGTATATTTAACTAAATTTATTTTTATCTAACCATGTGATTGAGCTCAGACACCACATGGGGGCCTCATTGCTGCATAGCTGTAAAGCCCTCAGGGAGAGAGAGAAACCAGCCAATAAGGAGGAAGAGGATGTTGCTGGTAAGACTGTCAGTTTGCTTGTGTGGGTGTGAGCATTAGCTGCTCTAACCCCACACATCCTGTCTCCTCTCAGTCTGAGAGGCATCAGCAGAGGAAACTTCATGCAGCGTCTCCCTGAGCACAGGATGGACTTTCTGCTTCACAGGATGTGTCCTCTCTGAGGAGCTGCCCTCTGGGTATGAAGATGTGGAGGACAATGAGGGAGACCCTCTCTCAGGTAGGGGGCTGAGGTCTGTGGATGTGGGGTTAGGGCAATGCTTACAGTGGGATTCTGGAAGAAGCACATAATCTATTCTTCATTGTTACAAAACTAGTGAAAGTTACTTTGTAGGTCTGTTAGAATCACAGTTTACCTCAAGGGAACCAGAAGGAGAGGAGATGATAGAGCAGTACAGTGATTCTGTCTTTGTGGAGAAGATTTCTGATGGTGTATTATGTGGATCTGTGTATTTTAGTCTGGTTTATCCCAGTGCTTTGTTCCTACTCAGTATATCTTTTAACCTCTTATTACATGCTTATTACAATGTCATGCAGACACATTAAATAAACAGTTCAGTTGTAGCTGCATGTGTAGCATTGTCACCTCCCACCTCCAGTGTAGGGGGGTTAAATCCTGCCCCCAGTTTCGATTCTCTTGCTGCAGCTACACCAGTCTCTTCTGGACACTCCGGTTTCCTCCTGCAGTCCAATATCATGCATTTAGGCAAACCGTTGTCTCTAAATTGCCCATAATGTCTTGTTGTTTTTGTGTCCTGTGATGGATTGGTACCCTGTTCTGGCTGTTACCCCTGCCATGTGCCCTACGCCACCTGTGATAGGCTCCAGTCTTACCCTGATCCTGTACTGCATGATTCATTGGAATATGGCTGGTTTTTCATACTGTGACAAGGAAGCTTGTGAGAAAAGACCCACAGAGGATGATGGGGATACTGCTGAGCAGAACTCAGGCAGTTTGTTTCACATCAGGCTAATGTACCATAATTACACTAAACTATCTTTACTGTTTCAGGTTCAGCGTTGATGGTGACAGGAGACACAGCAGAGGACTATGATGATGTAGATGGTATAGAGCAGGGTCCACATGTTATACAGGGTCAGTTTCTCTTACACAGAAGTAATGCAGTGAATCACAGCCTGTCACACCACAGTGTTCCTCTCAGATGGTTATATAAGTTTTATTTTTATGTGCTATTTCTCAATCAAAGACATCAGTTACAGATCATGCTCTATATGCAAATCACTTCCCCAATAAACATTATTTACTCATAAATATAGTGACTCTCATTTATATTCAGTCTCACTAACCTGTGTCCCCTCCTCTGTCCCTGTAGGTGAGAGAGCCTTGACCACACTGCCCCCTGGGGACGGCCCCCCTGAACCCGACCAGACTGACTATGATGATGTGGGGGAGGAGGGACTGACAGTCCTGCCTGAGGAAGCTCCTGGCCAAAGGTTCTCATAAAAGGGCCACATTGGCTTCATATTTTATATAAACCGCATCAATAGTATAGTTTCTGTAAATTCATCTGTTTCTCTTCTTAAAATGGACATTATCCTTTATTAAATACCATATCTTTGTATTGTTATTCATGAGAAATGAAATAAACATACATTGGATTCAAATACTTTGAGTCTGAGTACAAGCATACTTCAAATTCCAGCAACACTGACCAGGAGAAAGAGTTCAGTCTATCAATCTATAGTAATTATTAACTGATTAACATTAAATCCCTGAAAGAATGAGTAAGACAGGGAGGTACAGCATGGACCAGACTCCAGACACTCAGATGTACACACAGTCACTCACTCACACAATAATGAAACCTCACAGCCAATTTACCTGAATATTTTGGATATCAGGTGGGAACTCTAGGACCCGGATCCCAAAGTTCAATATGTCTGTCTGTCAATCTTCCATAACCATTATCCAGCACAGGGCTGCAGTGAGCCTGGGACCCACACAGGAAGGATGAGGCAGGGGGCACCCTGGGCAGGATGCCAGTCAGTCACAGGGCGCACAGACACACACTATGGGCAGCTTAGTGTCACCAGTTAACCTAACTGCATGTTTTTGGACTGAGGAAGGAAACTGGAGACACGGACACAGTGAGAACATGCAAACTCCACACACATACATCGGGGGGGGGGGGGGGGGGGACCTCCAACCCTGCGAGTGTGAGACTGGAGCAGTGCCTAGTGAGCCACTTGACTTGTAACTACACTTGTGGGTAAATTCAATTTTTAAGTATGTAAATATCTGCCATTATTCAGAAATGTGGCAGTAAAATAAGCATCTTACCGCTGAACATCAGTTTCTTATACTATGAAATGTGATGGGTAAGGGTGTAAGATCCAGTTAAGTTAGTGGTTCTGTGTGTATGTGTAGGTTTAATTCCATATGTTAATTTACTGCTCTCTGTAAATTGTTAGCAAGTAAAATTTATTTGTAAAGCGTCTTTCATAGACAAGTGATCACAAAGCGCTGTACAGCACTAAGCAATTACAGCAACTAAAAAAGTGTGTCCTCTGTTCCCAGGAAAAATATCCTGGCTCAGTCTGACAAAGGAAGCAGCAGTCTGTCCAAAATATGGTGACATTTATAAATATATCAAATTTCTATTATTGGTTCCTAGTAAAGCCTGTTGCTTTCCTACTGATTATACTTTATTTCATCATCTGGGCAGGTTTACTGCTGAGAGGAGGAGTCCCGACTCACATCACCACTACTGTGTGTGTATATTTGGAGAAAATGAGCTTAGAGCCCTCTGATTTGTCACTGGGCCTGTTTGATGTTTTCCTGTAGTTCCTCTGATAAGGCAGTGCTGAGTGTGATTGGTGGGTGGGGGCGTGTTCACTCTGAGGGGCAGGATTGTATAAAGACCCTCGCTGAGAGCTCAGAGGTGAAGGTTGGAGTCTCAGCTCTGGGGAGAGCTGGTTTGTCCTGATGAAGATGGAGATCTGCCTGTTCATCCTCCTTCTCTCATGCCTGCTTCTGCTCACCACAGCCAGTAAGTACCATGATCTTCCTCTGCTCCAGTGGTCCACTCTCAGCCAGCAGAGGTCAAGGGTCATTATTTGGGTCTGAAATATTTGTGGTTTATTGCATGCAGGGTCTTTGTGCTGTGTGTTAAAAACAAACAAACTGAAAGGTGCCCAGTACTCTGACCCTGATTATATATAACATTTACTAATAATGGTAATACATCATTATAATCACTGTCAGATTTTGAAATAATTTAAGTGTCTGGACTATATTCAGGAATAAATTGCTCATTTAAAATATAAACTATATCCTTTTTTAAAAATTACCAAAAACACTAATTGCTTTGAATTTTATAAAAAAAAATTATCGCAGCTGCGTATTCCACTTTGGATTTTTGCTACTGTGGTAACAGACTACATTTCTTAATAATGCCGAAATGAAAAATTTATAATCCGATTTTACACAGTAACATGGCACTCAGTATTCTTAAAAACAATTATGGGTTCATAAGCACATTTTTTACATACATCTGTTATGGCCTCTACAGAACTATTACCCCTGTAGGCCTATCAGAATCGGCATTAAAGATGCACCAAGGAAAATTTCAGTTTAAATGTAAGTGTAATATGTTAATGCTTTGACTTGATCTGATTAATTGTATATTTCATACAATTAACTCATAATCAGTGTGTAATACTATATTACTGGTTTTTCTAAACTGAGACTAAGGACAGTTTTATATTTTATGAAGTTCAATACACCTATAAGTAAAAAGGATAGAACATTAGAGCTACAGTATATCAAAACTGCATTATTCATAAAAATTATAATTACAGAATAATTTTTGATCAATGATTTATTAATGAAATTTACGGAATTGGCCTATAATGAAATACGACTATAAATAAAATATGAAGAATATGTTTGCTACTTATATGTCCAGAAATTTACATTAATTATACCAAAGTAGTCATAGCAATTTTTTTTATCATTTAAATTGTCATAATTCATAATTGTGATTAAAAATAAAAATACTTTTTATTTGTATCGAGCAATCACATCTTTGTCATAAAGCTTCTCCGTCCTTCTAGCAGATTATTACAAAGCGTCGGCAGGCTCCGGTCCGCGGAAAGCTGGACGCTGGTTCATTGACAAACATAAAATATAAATTAAACTTAAAGGCCGCGTCTTTTTAACGACCCTAGACCAGCCAGCGATCTGATCGCATCTGGAAAAAAATGGGAACGTAAAGTTATTAAATATTTCTCGCCGAGATTTACGTGGTATTTTGGCACAACGTGATCCGGTCCGCGGCTGGGATCCCCGTCGGTTATTATCGAGCCAAGCAGAGACTTTTTTTTCTTTTCTTTTTTTGGGGGGGGTCAAAAAGCATAAAATGGGATGAAGGGAGGCACTTAATATTTAGGAGAAAGGGGGGCAGGATGTCAGGCACCCCTCTGTGCACGCGCCTGGTTGCTTGCCGGGAAAAGTTGCTGGCTAGGGGTAGGGGGGGGGGCGGTTACTGGGTTAAAAGAACAAAAAGTCCACGGTGCCTTTACAAGGAAACACTTTTCAATATTTTGGGCAAAAGGGGGGCAGGAGATGAAACAGCTGTGTTATAAACGCGCCTGGTTATTAGACATAAATCATTTTTAGAGCGTTTAACCGCCAGATCTTCCGTCACATATTAACTAACCAGGCACCCAGTTTGACTGTTTTAATTTGATTTATTTTTTAATAGCTGTGAATGTGAAGCTTATATCATGTGTCATATACCGTATGAGTGTGACACTGAACTGCAGTGACTTACAGTGACTGTCTCGCGCTTCCAGACAGTGACGTCAGGCTGGTGGGTGGCGACGGTCCCTGTGCTGGGAGAGTGGAGGTTCTCCATCAAGGACAGTGGGGCACAGTGTGTGGTTTTGACTGGGATATGAAGGATGCTGCAGTGGTGTGTAAGCAGATGTTCTGTGGAGATGCTGTAGCAGCACCACAATATGGTTACTTTGGAGCAGGAACAGGGAGCATCTGGATGGCTGTTGTGTCCTGTGGAGGGTCAGAGTCGACACTGAAGGACTGTGGACAGAATGAACGGATACTTCAGCAATGTCGTCATGAATATGATGCTGGAGTCGTCTGCTCAGGTAGGACACATGTACTGATCAGTAAACATGCTGCACAAAGTCAGTTTGCTCACTTTTAATTAAGAAACAAATATTAAAAAGTCTCTCAGAAAAGCTTTTAATAGTGCAGCTCTGTGTGTTACTTTGAATGTCAGTTTAGAATGACTCAGTGGGTCTTAGTTTTATATTTATTTATGTTCATAAATTATAATGGTATAACTTGTGAGATTATGTGCAGAGGAGAAATCACCATTAGAGGCTTTAAAGAGTTATTTGTCACACAGACTAGTTTTATATTCTATTGCGTACATTTATTAAACTTTTATTAAGAAAAAAAATATATCATAATTTTTGGCCCACTAAATAAATTAAATCTTCTGCCTTCTAACTAATTGCTTATCCTGGTGAAGCTGGCGGGGGCTTGGAGCCGATCCCAGGCAGCACAGGGCACAAGGCAGGGGGACACCCTGGGCGGGATGCCAGGCAAATAGATAAATGGTGTGATTAATCAATTACTGCAAGCCTGTCAGAGTAAAATCTGTGTGCTTTAATTTTTGGTTTTCTTTGATGAAGGAGAAACACACCACAAATAGATATGGTCAGCAACTCAGCAAAATCAAAATAGTAAACAAAATTACCTGACATTCTTAAAATTCACAAGATATTTATTCAAACGTGTTGTTCCTAGACACTATAGCCTCCATTAGCTCATGGCCACATGGTTTTTAATCCATGCTGACAAAGAGAAAAAGGTAATAAATATTACAGGAAGTTCAGCTGTATTTTATACACAGAAACACAGAGAGCCTGTGAAGCCTGATTCTATTCTTATGTTTGCTCTGATTTAGCAGGAAGCTTTCAATGTGCTTAAAACAGTGATTAATTGTAGTATTTTATACTATTATGAAATGTAGGCGAATACATTATTATCCTCTTATTATTATTATTATTAGGATATTGTTTATTGACACTGCTAAGGTGCAGCCAGTGACCCACAGCAGAGAATGGGACCCTAACCTCACCACCAAAGGTGTTTAGTGAGGCGACTAGTCTGACCACCCCCTCCTATACACAGTCTTATGCTGGACCAACAGTAACAAAAGCCACACTCAGGGAAACACACCACCAGCCTTACTCCCCATGTGCAGGTTACCTTGTCCTGCTCCTGACACTAATGTAGCGACTCCATCAGGGTCAGTAACCTGAACGACATCACCGATAGCCGAAACCACAGGGCCACCTGTCCCCTGATGTCTTCAGTGCAGAGAACCTCTGACTACAGCTGAGCAAAGGTGAAGGAAAGACCAGTCAGTGTGCAGCCACTGGCATGCAGCAGCCATCTGCTCAGACGTGTCTAGGAACGGCTCTGGGTTATTGTCAGGGTCCATCTTTGGGATGTGCACATGCACAGGGACCCATAACAGAAGGACTCCTTAAACACTGCTGGCCCTTAAAGTGATTAATGCTTATGATTACGAGGGGGAGACTATCATTGCAACAGGGTTATCATAGGAAATAATGTAGCTGCTTTTACTTCTGTGATGTCTATAAATCTGTTTCATTTTGATCTCTGTTTACTTTTAATTTAAGGAAATTTTGAAATGCAGCTGACAGGAGGACCTCATCTGTGCTCTGGGAGACTGGAATTTCCTCTTGGAGACTCAGGGTACACAGTGTGTGATCCTGACTTTGACCTGCAGGATGCAAAGGTTGTGTGTCGGCAGCTGGGCTGTGGGATCCCTATGGAGGAGCCCAGGGGGGCTGCATTTGGGAAGGGGGGCGGGCAGGTGTGGTCAAAGAAGATTAACTGCAAAGGGGATGAACCTGATTTTGGTCAGTGTTTGAGATCATCCACAGAGGAACAGAACTGCAATCATGAGACTGACGTGGGACTGAAGTGCTTCTGTGAGTTAATTTACCGTGCTGGGAAATGGTTTAGTAACATATAGATACTAGACAATTTGCTAGTATTATTACATGTTACTGATTATTATTTCTCTGAAGTAATATAAACACACCAAATTAAATAAAAAATTGCTACTACATGGTGATATTCTGTATTTGCTTATTTCTTTCTCTGTTTTTGCACATCCATGCTGATTGCAGGGTACACAGACTCCAGGCTGGTGGGCGGCCCTGACTCCTGCTCCGGGAGGGTGGAGCTGCAGTACCTCAGTGAGTGGGGGACAGTGTGTGATGCATCCTGGGATATGAGACCAGCCAGTGTCCTCTGTCAGCAGCTGCAGTGTGGGAGCGCTGTGGCAGTGCCAGGACAGGCCTGGTTTGGAGAGGGGAGGGGCCGCATCTGGGCTGATGTGTTTGAGTGCCAGGGGAATGAGACACACCTCTCCCAGTGTGCTGTGTCCTCATGGAGTCGAGCTGCATGCTCTCATGGACGGGATGCAGGACTCATCTGTGAGGGTGAGGACTGTACTACAGCTGACACTTGTTCAAACATTGGACTAGTTATTTGTTTTTTTTAAAGAATAATGAACCAATATACATTATGATTATACAAATCAGGACACCCTTGTTTGATGTTTAATGCTACTTAAGCCAGTGAGTAATGTGGGTCTCTTGAAGATTAAAAGCAGTTTATGTAAGAATTTTATTGCCAACTTTAGAAAAGAATGTGTGATATTATTTACCCAGTAAAAGGTAAATATTCACATCAGTAGCAAAACCTTCAACAGATTGTAAAATAATTAATTGAAAGCAGAGTAGCTGAGTCAAAGCTGTGTTTCTAATATGCACATCTGACAAGCACTGACAGTGACTGATCTATCCACAGGGTCTAAATCTCTCTCAGCTCTCAATGGGACAGTGAGACTGGCTGGAGAGAGTGGCTGTGAGGGTCAGGTGGAGGTTTACTACCAGCTGACCTGGAGCAGAGTTCTCATGGACTCCTGGAGCTTCAGGGAGACCTCTGTGGTCTGCAGGCAGCTGGGCTGTGGCTCTGCAGTGAGGCTGTACAGCTCCTCCCAGTCTGGGACAGGGGACAGTGATGTGTGTCTGACAGGGTATCAGTGCTCTGGGAGTGAATCTCACCTGGTGAACTGCAGTGATCCACAGAGACTGAACTGCAGCTCTAGTCCACAGGTGTCCATAGAGTGTTCCAGTGAGTATAGAATAGTAATGATAACACATATTTAGATAGTCACATTTAAGATGAAGTCTAAAACATCTTATATATAAACAGCTCTGACATCAGATGGATGGATGGATGGAAGGATGGATGTGCAATTATGACATGAAAGACAAGAAGCAAACAACCTCCCTCTGTACCTCCTTCTCCCAGAGCACAGGTCCATCAGGCTGGTGGGTGATGCCGGGGGCTGTGCAGGGAGGCTGGAGGTGCTCCACCAGGGCTCCTGGGGGACAGTGTGTGGAGACTCCTGGGACCCGAAGGATGCTCAGGTGGTGTGCAGACAGCTCCAGTGTGGGACGGCTCTCCGTGACCCAGTGCCCACCTTCTTTGGACCAGGAACTGGACCCATCTGGCTGGATGAGGTGGACTGTGAGGGGAATGAGACGTCTCTGTGGGACTGTCCTTCAGCATCGAGGGGACAGAATGACTGTGTCCATAAAGAGGATGTAGGAGTTGTGTGTTCAGGTGTGAATATTTTACATCAGGGCTCTTCATATTAATGAAGAGAAACAAATCTGATATGATGGAACCTAAAGACTGACAGCAGGAACGAATTGTCATTTATGTTACTTTAGGTTAAGGCTTCTGATAAGTTAAATAATGACCAACATTTAGGCAAGCAATTTAATGTTTCATTCCACATCTACAAGTTATGTATCATTTCAAAAATTTCAGTGGTACTCTCTGAATATAAATCATTTCCTTTTAACTCCCTGTAGACTTTAAAGAGATCAGACTAGCTGAAGGCTGCTCTGGGCAGTTGGAGGTTTTCTACAATGGCACCTGGGGAAATGTGTGCTTCAATCAAATGGACACAAACACAGCCAGCCTGATATGTCAGCATCTCAACTGTGGAGACAGTCGGAGTATTTTTAGTGCAAAGTCTCGGCTAAAAGGTGCTCTAAACTGGCTTGATTACCTGAAATGTCGCCCACATGACTCCACACTGTGGCAGTGCCCGTCCTCTAACTGGGGAGACAATAAATGTGATGAAGGTGAAGTGGCTCAGATCACCTGTGAAGGTAACTTACTGTGTTCAGTATCTTTACTGGCCCACAATGTGTTTAGGTTTATTATTTTGCATGATTTCATGCTAACACAGTTTATTTTTCATTTCCTTAATATTGCATAACAATAAGAACTTTTCATTAATTCTTTCTTCATTCTTTCCTTGTGAAAGGATGTTCTGCTGCTGCCAAGGACAGACCATGTTCACGTAAGTTCAGTTATTACCTGCCCAGTGTTACGTGTTTGTCAGTCAGTAACATCAGTGAGAAATCAGTCGCAGCTCTTCACTGAACTCTGTCATCCTCACATGTGTCCTTTGCCTTCTGCAGTGCTGATAAATCACAGTCTTTACTTGCCCCCTAGGCCACCCCCCCATGAGACTGCGGGGGGGCAGTAGCGAGTGCTCAGGGAGGGTGGAGCTGTGGCATAACGGCTCCTGGGGGACGGTCTGTGACGACTCCTGGGACCTGAGAGACGCCCAGGTGGTCTGCAGACAGCTGGGCTGTGGGACAGCACTGGAGGCTCATGGGAACTCTGCCTTTGAACGAGGAAACGGCAACATTTGGCTGAATGAGATGAACTGCAGGGGTGATGAGCTCCACCTGTGGGACTGTCCTCACTCTCTACAGGAGCAGAGCAGCTGCAGCCACAAGGAGGATGCTGGTGTTACCTGTGCAGGTGGGACTGGGGCTGCAGACAGACTGTAACCTCAACATTATGGCCATTTGACTTTTAGAACAAATACAATTCTGGAAAAAAATGTAAAACTCACAGAACATTTATCAATAACCTTCAATGCTTCAATTTTACAGGTTCATCGCTGCTTAAGGCCACTACAGGTGAAGTTATATGTATTTAATGTATAATGCTGAGGGGTTTATCAGATGTAGGATTAATTCTGTTTATATATACAGTAGATATCTATTTACTCTTTCAGAGTTTTCATCAACATCCACAACAACAAAAAAAGGTAGCATTTTTATATTCTGTTATATAGCATAAGTTCTTATGGGGGAGAAATTGAAATATATTTCTGTAACTCTGCAGCCCTGACCATCACAAGTGGTCAGAACATGGATGTTCCCCATTTTTTTTAAAACAATAAAGTTTTAGTTATTACAATCACGGCTTTTCATTTCCTACCATGTTATTTTCTAAAATCAGCACAAGATATGTTTGCATGTTTAATTAGTACAATCATTCTGCACTGTCAGACTCATTTTATACTGAGTCTCTCTGTCAGTTCCTCCTCCAGTTGTACCCCTTTCCATTCCTTTTGTGGTCTTCCTGGTACTGGGAGCTCTTCTCTTCCTGCTGCTGGTGATAACAGCTGTCCAGTTGTACCAGAACAGAGTGCTGAAGAGAGGTACAGAAGTATATAGCTGTAGGGTGACTCACATTAAGAATGGTGTATCTGAATGGTTCATATGAAGTTTGTGTTATTCTCTACATTTTCCATTGTTGGCTTTAGTGATAGACAGACAGGGGGTCAGGGGTCACGTGACATAGGGAATAAGCCTATAGGAACAGCCTAATTTGCAAATATTTTGTTCTTAGATTTATTTGATAATGGAGTGGGATTGAGATAAAACTACAGAAAATGAAACAAAGAGCTACTCAACTGCTGACAAATACGGAGAGACTTCATATACACCAGCAAAGGAGACTGTTGTTCCCATGATTATTTAATAAGCCATAATAATACACAGATTTATGGGAAATGTGGGCTTTAGATTAGAGTGAGAAATGTAGCCTGGACTGTCAGCTGTGTCTCTGTATGTCCACCTCCACAGCTCTGTACCAGGAGGGTCTCACCCCTCTGCACGAGGCCATTTATGAGGAGATAGAGTACAATCTGACCAGGGGGGAGACCTACAGAGCCCCTCGCAAGGGTGAGTTCATCTCCTCGACCTCCGCAGAAACAGAAAAATAAACTTTTATATTCATGTGGACACACATGTACATTAAAATGGGGTAACAGTGAATTTCCATTAGAGGTATATTTTTAATACGAATTTATGACGTTTCTGTAATAAAATATTGTGGCGTCGGGTGGACCGAGGCATCGCAGGAGCAGAGAGACAGGGAGACTCGCTTTCCAGGGAGAACACACTCTTTATTGGCAGCCCTGAAAAGGACTACATCAGGCACCCAACAAACACCGAACCAATTAAACACAGGAAACACAAGGTTGTCAGACACCGAACTGTAAGATGCACGCGGTGGGAGATTTACGTAAGCTAAATACACACGGGGATCGGACAGGGTACATACAAGACACGGGTAACCATTAACAACAACACAACAAGGGCTAATTACAACTGCACCTTTTCTCCATGCTGGGACATGCGCCCCGCCGGTGCTACAACATGTATCAGCCTGTGTATCTGTGTCCTCCCTGCTGATTTTTAATCTCAAACCGTGTGACTTGAGCTCAGAAACCACATGAGGGCCTCATAGCTGCATTGCTGTAAAGCCCTGAGGGTGAGAGAGAAACCAGCCAATAGGGAGAAAGAGGATGTGGACAATATGAGTGTCAGTCAGCTTGCCTGGGCATGAACATTAGCTACTCTAACCCCACACATCCTGTCTTCTCAGTCTGAGAGACATAAGCAGAGGAAACTTCATGCAGAGTCTCCCTGAGCACAGGACTGACTGTCTCTCTCCTTCACAGGAAGTGTCCTCTCTGAGGAGCTGCCCTCTGGGTATGAAGATGTGGAGGACAGTGAAGGAGACCTTCTCTCAGGTAGGGGGCTGAGGTCTGTGAATTTGGTACAATTAATGTTTAGTAATAGGAACCCTCTTTTAACACTATGAAGGGCATCATTAGTCTTTAACAATTATGTTTTGCCTCAGAGAAATCAGAGAGAGAAGTGAAGGACGGTGATGATGATGCTGTCATTACAGAAAAGATTGCTGATAATCTATCAGGTGGGTGTTTACCCTGGTTTACCTCAGTTCATTATTTTATTTTATATTATATTTTATTTTATCTCAGTATCAGATTGAATATCTTTATTCTTATAAGCATATTTGATGTCCCCCAAGGCTAATATTAATTATACCAGCATAATAATTTGAGTTAAGTAAAGTCTACAGTGATGCATGTCTGATACACAGAAGCAGCTTTTCTGTGTCTGATACAGGGGATCTGGTGATTAAAGACACACCAGCAGACTATGATGATGCTGGGACTGTTGGGCAGGACTCAGGACATTTCTTTGGTAAATTATAACATTCACCATGTTTCTCGTATGGGTCCATGGTTATTTATATGTTCAGTAATCTTTCATATTTAATTTACAACCATACTTTTTTTTGCACTGTAATATTTGGAATGTAATGCTTGTATAAAACCACAAACATTGTTATGATGTTGTGGACTTTTCAGAGTAAATTGTTTCAAATGAGACAAGCAGTAACAGTCAACTGGCTCCTGTGTACTGAGGTCTCTCTTTTTCCAGGTTCAGGGTTGATGGTGACAGGAGACACATCAGAGGACTATGATGATGTTGAGGGTATAGAGCAGAGCCCACATGTTTTACCAGGTAATTCTCTCTTTATACACATCTAATGGTCAAAGTCTCTCCATATTGCTCCTCTCAGATGGTTAGATCATCTGTATGCTTCTTTTTGCATATTTATAATCTTTCATTATTTTTGAGTAATAGGCTCCAGGCCCCCGTGCAACCTCAATTGCGACCAGACTGACTATGATGATGTGGGGGAGGAGGGACTGACAGTCCTGCCTGAGGAAGCTCCTGTCCAAAGAATCATGAAGTTGTTCTTCAAATGAGCTTCATGAAAGCAGCATCTACCACAGTATCATTGTTATTCACATTTTATGTTTTTTTTTAAGGTCTTTCGGTATTTATTTAAAATAAAGTCAATTTAAAAATATGCTCTTATATACTAATTTAAATACAAGTTAAGTCACAACTTTTGTCTACCTGTGTAATATATCTTCCAAATGTTTACTGCCTGCGACAAACCACAAATATTTATCGTTATCACTTACAACACCATTACGGCATTTAGATGTTTATTTTTGCCTAATTTTTAAAGCCTTAAATAGCTGTAGTCCTTATACAGAAGTAGTTTTTGTTACTTGATTAATGTCCTGTGTTCACTATGCTAGTCAGACATTTGCATTTATTTTATTTAGCAGAGACTTTTGTCCAAAGCGATGTTTCAGTGAGACAAATAGCACATCTGTGACGAACAGCTGTCAAGGATTTGATTGGGCAAAAGCGCAGCTAGACTGAACTTCCAATGGATGCCCAGGTACAAGTGTAAGCAGTATTGGTGCAAAACCAAGAGCTAGACAACATCTTACAAGCAAAGCAAGAACCTAATATGTCCACTATACAAATCAGCAGGAAGTGCAACTTTAAAAGGATCCAGAAAACATCATTCATTACTTATGAGCCTCAGGATCCACTAACATTAGCAGCGGATCAGCTTCCCCATCCATGCAGAGACCCTGTTTGGATGGAGATGTACTGCCTCTGGCTCACAGGCTGTTAGATCATTGCTGTTCTTCAATTCACACCCTCTTCTGTTCAGTCTGTTATATTACCACCGTTTTTCTAAGATGGGGAATGGAAATATGAGACAAATCACATATTTTTCACAGACTGGGAACCCCTACCATAGTCCACACGGCCAACTCCAGCACACGCACATGAATGAGGTATCGATTTCATCAATCGTTAAGGTTTTCATACTATGTCCAAAATAATCTATTCATTTTATTAAAATAGGAAATAAATATATTGTATGTAAAAAAACATTAATTTGTAAATGTTTTGTAATAAAATTTCATAATTATTTAAAATATCTTTACGCATTTCTGTTTCTTCTGATAATATTTATAGGCATGTTCATATGAAGAATCATTTATATGAAAATTACATAAACACTTGAGCAACCTCATGAAATTAATCTTAGTTAAATCCGTTGCATGGAGATGGGAGGACCAGGGTATGGAGAAACCATCATGAGTCTATGAGTCAATCAGCCTGTTTGTCAGCACTGCTGGCTGGGGGTGGTGGTGTGATGGTGTGGGGCACATTCATGGCACACATTGGGCTCCCTGATAAAAGTGCAGCATAGCTTGAATGCTACAGAATATCTGAAAACCAATCAGGTGCCTCCTTCATGGCATCATGGACGTTAAGCCCAAAACAGCGATAATACCCAGTCATTTCTAGGAAGGCCAGCACCTGGTTTTTAGTGACAGGGAAAGGGCTTCATGGCCTCACTATCCTGGCGTAGGCTGCTTCTGATCAGGAGGTGAACAAGATGTTTTGCCCAGCTCTCATTTCTCTAGATAGGCTGTTGCATTATAACAATGTCACTGAAACACAAAGTCTATCAGCCACCAGAAGGTAGCAGGTGCCCCATGCACCCCAAATGGGAGAACACAGAATTGCCAGTGATCACAGTGGGTACTAAAGGCCATCTTCTCCCTGGCAGCCAGGCTGAGAGGTACCTAGGATTACCCTTTCATGAGGTCCAGGCTGGATTTTAAGCAGGTCTTCCACTAGTTCATCCACCTCTGACATGAGGTAGCTGTCAAACTAAGAAACCTCATTCATCTGGTAGATGATGTTGCAAAACCATCCATCCATCCATCCATCATCTTCTGCTTGTCCGGGGTTCGGGTCACGGGGGTAGCAGCTTCAGGAGAGATACCCAGACCTCCCTCTCCCCAGCTACCTCTACCAGCTCCTCGGCAAGGATGCAGAGGCGTTCCCAGGCCAGCCGAGAGATATAATCCCTCCAGCGAGTCCTGGGTCTGCCCCGGGGCCTCCTCCCTGTAGGACATGCACGGAAAACCTCTCTAGGTAGTCGTCCAGGAGGCATCTGCACCAGATGTCCAAACCACCTCAACTGGCTCCTTTCGACGTGGAGGAGCAGCGGTTCTACTCTGAGGCTCTCTCGGATATCCGAACTTCTCACCCTATCCCTAAGGGAGCGCCCAGACACCCTGCGGAGAAACCTAATTTCGGCCGCCTGTATTCGCGATCTCATTCTTCGGTCATTACCGAAAGGGTACTAGGTACTCATGACCATAGGTGAGGGTAGGAACGAAGATGGACCAATAGATCGAGAGCTTTGTTTTTTGGCTCAGTTCTTTCTTAGCCACGACGAACCGGTTAAGTGCCTGCAAAACTGTAGACGCCGCTCTGATTCGTCAATCCAGCTCCCGATTTCGCCTACCCTCACTCGTGAACAAGACCCCGAGATACTTAAACTCCTCCACTTGAGGCAGTACATCTTCCCTGACCTGAAGAGGGCAATCCACCCGTTTCCGGCTGAGAACCATGATCTCAGACTTGGAGGTGCTAATCCTCATCCCTGCCGCTTCGCACAATAGTGGATCCCGGACCCTATACTCCCGAAGCATCCCCCGCAGAGCACCCCGGGGTACCCGGTCGTAAGCCTTTTCCAAATCCACAAAACACATGTAGACTGGATAGGCAAACTCCCAGGCCCCCTCCAGTACCCTTGCAAGGGTATAAAGCTGGTCCAGTGTTCCCCTCCAGTACCCTGGCATAGACCTTCCCAGGGAGGCTGAGAAGTGTGATCCCCCTATAGTTGGAACACACCCTCCGGTCCCCCTTCTTAAATAAGGGGACCACCACCCCGGTCTGCCAATCCAGCGGCACTGTCCCTGACCTCCATGCACTGTTGAGAAGGCGTGTCAGCCACGACAGCCCCACAACATCCAGAGCCTTCAGGTGCTCTGGGCGGATCTCGTCCACCCCCGGGGCCCGGCCACCACGTAGCTCTTTAACCACCGTGGCCACCTCAGCCCCAGTGATGGACAAGCCCCCCCCAGCACCCTCGGGCTCCGTGCCCTCAGATGTCTCAAAGGCAGTGTGCGCAGATGTATCTGAGGCAGGGTTGAAGAGGTCCTCAAAGTATTCCTGTGCCCAGGTGAGGTTAACAGCACCCCCCCCCCCCCACTATAAATAGTAGGAACCAGGAGCTGCTTCCCCTTCCTGATATTCCGGATGGTTTGCCAGAACCTTTTTGAGGCCAACCGAAAGTCACTTTCCATGTCCTCACCGAACTCCTCCCACGCCCGGGTTTTTGCTTCAGTGACCGCCCAAGCCGCATTCCGCTTGGCCTGCCGGTACCGGTCTGCTGACTCCGGAGACCCCCGGACTAATAATTCCCGGTAGGCCTCCTTCTTCAGCTTGATGGCCCCCCTCACTTCTGGTGTCCACCATGGGGTACGGGGGTTACCGCCACGACTGGCACCGACCACCCTGCAGCCACAACTCTGTACGGCCGCCTCCACAATGAAGGTCCGGAATAGTGTCCATTCAGACTCAATGTCCCCAACCTCCCCCGGTATGCAGTTGGAATTCTGCTGGAGGTGCGAGTTAAAGCTCCGGCGGACAGGAGCCTCTGCCAGATGTTCCCAGCAGACCCTCACTACACGTTTGGGCCTACCAGGTCTGACCGGCTTCCTCCCCCACCACCTGAGCCAACTCACCACCAGGTGGTGATCAGTTGACAGCTCTGCCCCTCTCTTTACCCAAGTGTCCAAGACATAAGGCCACAGGTCAGATGATACGATTATAAAATCGATCATCGACCTGTAGCCCCGGGCATGTTCGTACCATGTCCACTTATGGACACCCTTATGCTCGAACATGGTGTTCGTTATGGACAAACCATGCATTGCACAGAAGTCCAATAACAGAACACCACTCGGTTGCAAAACCAAAGGGATCCATCCAGCTTGGGGACCATCACAATGGGACTGGCCCAAGGGCTGTATGATTTACAGTATTGATCATTGCCAGTCACCACATCTACTCATTTCCTCATTTATAGCTTTTGAACTAGTCTTTGGTGAGATTCCACAGAACATTTGCCAGAAGGGATCCCAAGTCCTAAGACTAATAATAAAAAAAAAAGTCACAGGGACCTCCCCCAGTACCCTGGTATATCGACATTTCCATCCACATTTAGGAAAGAAGAAAATTAAAGAGGGGGCAGTACAGAGGTGCTGTGTTTAGCACAGTTGACTCAAGTCTCTGGAAACCAAGCTTTGAGTCTCCACCCTGGCCCTACTTGTGTGTAGAGTTTGCACATTCTCCTCATGTTGTTGTGGGGTTTCCTCTGGATTTTCTGGTTTCTCCCCACAGCCCAAAAATATGCTAAGGTAAACCGGAGTTCCAAATTACCCAAAGGTGTGTGTGTGTGTGTGCGTATACACCCCCTACAATGGGCTGGCACCCTGTGTTTCTGTGGTGCAGAAAATGGGCGAATAGATGGAAAGAATATGCAAAAGAGGGTCAGTAAGGAGGCTGAAGTCCTTTCAAGGCAGTTATCCTCCAAGATTCCTGCATACATCCACAGCTGGCTTTCCCTCTTCCTCCTCCAGCAACTTCACCCCAGTACAGACTGCAAGCTGCAATGGGGAAGACAATCCTGCCCCGGAATTAGGGCAGTTAGCGCCCATCAGCAACTGGTGGCCCTCATTGTGGTTGATCATGAGAAAACCACGGCTCAAAGCAGACTGCTAAGAGGAGGAGTGCTGATTAACATCACTGCTACTGACTGTATGGAGAAAATGAAAATATGAGTCTTCTGATTTGTTACTGCAGCTACATGGGGTTTTCGTTGATAGGGAGTTTCCGTGTGTGATTGGTGGGTGGTGGCGTGTCCTCTCTGAGGGGCAGGATGATACAAAGAGACTCAAACTGAAAGCTCAGAGGTGAAGGTCGGGGTTTCAGATTTGCTCTGAGGAGAGTTGGTTTGTCCTGATGAAGATGGAGGTCTGCGTGTTCATCACTCTAATCCCTGATCCTGCTCACCACAGCCAGTACTGTAAGTGCCATGCTCTACCTCCAGTGGTCCTTTGACAGGCAGAGTCATAGCTAAAATTCTTAAAAGATAATCACCAGTCAGAGATGCCATAAAGAGACTTACCAGTATAGCACACATTTAGTGAAAGTATGATTAAAATAATAGAAGAGATTTCTGTTGTTTGCTGTTGGCTTTGAATCAGCTTAAATGTAAGCATGTAAGGATACAAATAACAATAAGCAGAAGTGGAGATGTTATACTCAGGTGACACGAGACACAGGTCACAGTCCCAGGGCATGTGAGTGAATCCCCACACAAAAGGACAGAACAAATACACAGCTTTGACAAGTCAATTATTAATGTTAATTAGTTCACTGAAAGAAAACCTTTCATTTTACTCCATATTCAGTAAAAATGATCTGTACCTACAAAAAAAGGCAGATAAATGGAATTACAGTAACATTTCCTTGTGCTCTTACGCTGTATGGAACAAGCCCCAGTCTCCTTATACGACCCCGTACTTGACAGGCAGGTAACAGGTGGCTGGATGGGTGGATATATCTGATATAATTATTATGGCCACCTTAACAGATTACCATGGTTTAATATGATCACATGTATTATATAGCAGTTTTTACCGCTTCTGTTTATACATGTGTGTAACATGTATTCTATTTCTGAAGCTTTCATTCAGCTGGAACTTGTCTCAATATCTCTGTGAGTCATGGGGCATGTAAATCCTGGTTTAGACTCCATCATAGGGCAGAACTGCACTGTAGTTATGATAATGTGAGCTCACTGAAGGACCCAGAGCCACACAAACACAAGGAGAGCAGGCAGCTTCTCTCCTGGCAGAGCAGGAGCTGCAAGGGGGCAGAACGACCTTTAGAGACTCATGCTGCTCACACTGACATCCAGTGGCAAGAAATATTATTGCTTCTGGAAATCTTTGAATGTAAGTCAATGTACAGCTTAATATATCGGAGTAAAGAAACAGATTTTAAAAAGTGCCACAAGATTTACATTTTGAGCTCTTAACTGCTGAAACTTTAGCTTTACTAACCGGCTTTGCAGAATCTACTGTCTTTCTGTCTTTCTGATACATAAATAGCAGATAAAAATAGACTCATGTGAATACAAACTTCCGTGGTTTCCTTCTGTAGCAGGTATGTAGCTGTGATCCGCTCAGAAACCACACGGGGGTCTTACACATGCAGTCAGACTCTCAGGACAAGGGGAGACGCACTCAGTACGTAAAGAAGGAAGGTGATGCAACTGATAGCCAGACCACAGAAAGACTGAACTCCATAACAACATCCGCCTGTGCTGCAATCTGTCTGCTACCTTTACTGTTCCACTGCTGCAATATGGAATAAAATCAAAGGAATTTATTAGCGAGTGACACCCACACGCTGACAAGTTAGCGAGCAGCCTGCTCACTATTATAAATTTATCATAACTGAAATCTGCAGGTGGATGGTAGCAAATGGATGTTTTTTCCACTTCCCCATTTATCTGTGTTAGAAAGAAAAATTATGTAAATACAGATCATGTGTTTAAACTTATTAATGGATAAAGGGGTAAACAGCAGAAAACTGCTTATTTTTTTGTTCTTATCACTGCACACATCATTAGAATTTCAGAGACCTCTGAGTTTTCTCATTTTCCTGATCCTCTTAATGTATCGTAACACTCAGGAACTTTCAGGAAGCTTTCTGGTTATCAGCCCCATTTTGCTGAGAGCTGTAATGACAGAGTTATTGTTACATGGACACTGAAGGTTTTTATCTATGATTTATATAAAGCATTAAAATGAATTGAATGTTTCAGTCTCATGTCTAACCCATTAAACAGCATTTATAATGGCACAGGTCCCTGCCTTAGGGGTATCCACTCTGCGGGGGTGGGGGGGAATCCAATAGAGTAGGAGAATGGACCAAACCTGGGTGTCTATTGTCTCATGTAGTCTGGGAGTTGACTGAATGGTGGGGTGGGTGTAGTTTTTCCCTCTGTGGTGGGGTCTGGTTGGCTGCCCCGGGCTCTGCGGTGCCCGGTGGTGCCGCTGCTCTGGGCCCCCGGACTGGATGGGCCTCGGCTCTCCCGCCCTGGGTGGATTTCGGGGAACGGGGTTGCTTATGGGGGTCAGCGGGGGGGCTGGCTCCAGAGGGGGGGTACTTTGCCCCCCCCGATCCTTTCCTCCCCATCCCTAAATGCTTCCCTCCTCCCGCTCCGTCACCCCAACACACATGTAGGGCTTTGAGGTGCAGGTGCGTCGCTGGGATGCAGGGGAGGTATTCCTCCTCTGTCCCCCCGTGACCACCTGTGTCTCAATCACACATCACAACTTAGACACTCTCATTACTTACTCTATCATGACACATACATTTAGGGCCTTGGGGGTGGGCACAAGGAATGGCGTCCAGAGGGCGGTCTGTTCATTCAGCCTTACCTCTGGTGCCAGTGCCCACTTCTCAATTTTAAGTTGCACATAGACATTGAGGGTTCTGGGGAGGGGCCGAGCTGACACCAGCTGCTGATTGGCAGAGTGTGGTTAGCACCATGCCCTTCCCCTGTTTTAAAGCACTTTAGAACAACACACACCAACACCACATATGAGCGGGCGGAGGGAAGCATGGGGTCTTTTCACACCCCCGTTCTCTGTTCACCATCTGGGGCCGGGGGCTGGGAGGAGCTGGCCGCCCGGTCGGGGTCTGGGCTGGTGGGCTTCTCGGCTGCTGTGGGGTCCGGGGTGGTCTTCTTGTCCCCACGCCAGAGGAAAAAAGGGATCCATCTCCGAGGTCTGGTGGCGGATTGCCCCTCTGGGGGCGGTGGTGCCTAGATCTCGGAGTATAGAGTATATTTGGGGAGTGTGAGTGTGTGTACGGCATTCATTTCTGTGTCTTCATGTTGGGCGAATGGGTGAATATTTGTTTATGTGTGCATGAGGGTGGGAACGTATGCTTGTGTATGTGTACGCCTGTTTGTCTATACGTATGTGTCAGGCTGGGTCTTAGACTCCACCTGAAATAACATCTCAGGCTCTATTGCCCCCCGCCACACTCCCTGCTGGTGGATGAGGCCCCCGGCTGCCGATGCGTTGGTGGTTCTCGATGTCCGGGGCTGGATGCTCTGGTGTGTGCTGGCTCACTCTCGGCGGTTGCCTGCCGGGGCCTGGCCCTTCCGGCTCTGTCGGGGCCCCGGCTGGGGGGTGGGGGGGCCCTTGGATCTCTGGGCCCGGGGTCCGGTCTGCCCTGGTGTGGCCGGCCGCCGGCGGGGCCTGCGTGCTCGTCGCCACGGCCCCCTGGGGCTCCTGTGATGTGGCTGCCAGATGGCCCCCCTCCGGAGCGCTCCTCTGCCCTTTTCTCGGTGGGGGCTGCAATTGTCCCTGCGGTGGTCCTCCTGGGGTTCCCGTGCCCTGGGGGGCCTCTGGATGTCTGGGGCCCGGGTCTCCTCTGTGTCGGCTTCATGTCCTGAGTGGGTGGGGCTGTGGCTCCCCACACACACTACTAGACAATTACATGGAGAAACCTTAGGAACACCAGCGCGCTGACACACAGGTGTGCACACAGGTGCTCACGGACACGTGCTCACGGACACACACTGTCTTGATCGGCTGTTGTTTCTGGGCATGTGTTGTAATGCTGGTTGTGTGTGCTGTTCAACAACATTTAACGTTTGATGGTCGTTGTGATTAGTACAGATGTCGTATGTTGTCTTTCTCTTTTCAACAGACATGGAAGCAGATTATCTGTTTTTTTTTTTGTTTTTTTTTTGTATTTTCTTTTTCTTTCCACTCCTCTCTCTCCCTCTCTCCCTTCCCTCCTTCTCCTTTGTCCCCCCCCTGCCTCTCCTTCTTTTGAGGAAGTAAATGAAAATAAAAAATATAATAAAAATGTTTAAAAAAAAATTAAAATAAAATAAATAAATAATAAATAGATACAGATAAAGTAGTCCTCCGCAGAGGGGGGGTGGAGGAGGGAATATAAATATATATATATATATATAATGGCACAGTTTATAAACACCTGAAATAGAAATGCTGTCTACTTGTACTGGGTAAGTCTGCCTCTTGGTCCTGCTGTCTTTACAGCAGAATCTTGTGGCTAAATCGGCCAATTGCATATTGCTGCCATCTGCTGGAATTAATGGAGAACAGAACATAAAATAACTAAACACTATCTTCTCATCCTTTGGCGTCACTAGTTCATCTGACCAGCAGGTTTTTGAACAAGTTTAAATTAACATATTTTAGTTATAACAAAACACAAAAGAAATTATAAGCAGCAAATAATTCAAAAACAGCAGCGATCCCATCTCTCACCCCCCTCAGCCCACCCCAGGCAGCCCTGGAATCCTTGCACCCCAGACCAGCTCCCCCAAAGACGTCACATAAGCAGACATGCATGAAATATGAGTCACATCCAGAGGGAGAGATAACTGAGGCCAGTCCCTTGATTTATGTAACAGATAAAGACCTGATAACAGCAGCAGCCTCGTCCCGAAACTCAAAATTTCAAGTGAACAGAAGAACATTCAAACAGGCTGTGCTTCTACATACTGACGGCTTTTTAAAGAATGAACTTATTTTAAACAATCTGTGATTCAATTCGTAGAAAGGGTAGTTAATTCCTTGAGCTCAGAGAAAACCTTAAAAGAAACTAAAGAATGAGGGAAGGGTAATGAGGCTAATTCACATGGAACATAAACTGTTTCTACAGCACCCTCTCGTGGCCACATTCATTAACTGCAGACTACTCTGAGTAAATGTGTCGTTTTTGTACCACCTTAAGAATTCTAAGTGAACAAAGCCGTACCACATTTCAATAATTCTCAAGGTTTGTGGTATCATTCCACTAAATGGGAATTTAAAAAATGTATTATGAGTAAACTATTGATTCGGGATACAATGCGATACAAAGCTCTTCCATCCATCCATTTTACAGCTGTTTACCCTGGATTCGGTCATGGGGGTGAATTGGTAAAACTCCTGTGTTTCTCTTATCTTTATTTTATCTGTTATTTTTGCTAATAGTTATCATACAATAGTGGCAGGATGTGTACCTGCACCTGGATGAAGATCTGGGTCTTTTCCAGACTCAGCAAAAGGTGACCTGCTAATCTCCAGTGTCCTAGTTAAGTCTTATTTAGTTATTTACCTCAGTGTTTCCCCATCTGTTTATGACCCCTTGTGGTCCTTTATTTTTAAAGTATTGTTTTGTTAATAAATCCCATGTTTCTTGGAGCCATAAGTGGATTGTCGCCTTTTTCCCGTCTGCACTCTGCCATGACAGCTGTGGTGTGAGGATAGACTGCACTGCTGTGCCCTCGGCTGAGGTGGGTGAGTGTTCACGATCTGGCCGGCTGACAGGACGTCTCAGTCAGGGAAGAAGTGGGGTGGTGGTGTCTGCATCTTTCTCAATAAGCGGTGCTACATGAATATTAAAGTACACGACATTGTTTGTACTCCTCCTCCTAACGTGGAGATGCTTACTCTATCTGTACGCCCCTTCTACCTTCCGTGGGAATTCCCTACTGCAGTAATTATCTGTGTCTACATCCCACCAAGCGCCAACACCAAGGCGGCAGCGGAGATAGTGTCTGAGGACGCCAGCTCCACGATGGCAAAATATCCCGATGCCCCGGTGTTTATTGTCATGTTTTGCCATCTTTTTCATCAGTATGTGGATATTCCCACTAGGAAGGATAATACTCTGGACTTATGTTACGGTAACATCTCTGACGCCTTCATCATGCGCGTACATCCTCCACTCAGCCACTCTGACCACAGTGTTGTTTTCCTGCTACCTCACAACAAACCGGAACTGAAGTGCATCAAACCGCATGTGCATCACGCCACTGCAAAAGATATCCTAACTGCAAACCCTGGATCACTTCCCATATCAAGCACAGCTTGAAGGAAAAACACAAAGCATTTCTACACAAGGACTACTCTTCTGTAAAGTTTCTTAATAGTAAAAAATGAGATAATCCATGCCAAAGTCAAATATAAGCATAAACTGGGGCAGGAGTTCAGTACAATGAACACCAAATAGGCCTTCCATAAAGTAAAGTTACTCACTGCTCAAATACCCTGCCATGATCTTTATCCCATAGGCACTGATCTTACCACCTTTGCTGACTCCTTAAACTCCTTCTATACACGGTTCGACAACCAGGACTACTCTGCTGTCTGTGAAGAGCTGCTCAATGCCCTTCCTTCTGATGATCCTACACACCCTCCCTTTACTGTAGAGGACGTGAGGCAGCAGCTGAGCAGATGCAAAGCTGGCAAGGCAGCCGGGCCTGATGGTATACCAGCTAAAGTACTGAAGCTATGCACCACAGAACTAACTTCCATCCTCCATTCCACTCATATAGACTGGCAACCATTCCTACAATTTGGAAAACGTCTACCATCATCCCGGTACCTAAGAAACCTCGTCCCTCTGAGCTAAATCATTACCGGCTGGTAGCACTCACTCACATCCATAATAATGAAATGCCTAGAGAAACTAAATATAGTGGTACCTCGGTTCTCAAACTTAATCCGTTCCGGACTCCAGATCAAATCCTAAAAAGTTCGAGTTCTGATCAAATTTTCCCTATAAGAAATAATGGAAAACCAATTAATTGGTTCCCGGCCCCCAAAAATTACACGTGAATGTTATTATTTTTATTTTTTTTTAGCATTTAAACACAAAATGAACAAGATAAAACAAGAAGAGCATTTTTTTCTTAATGGCTTCCAAAATGATAAAGATCTTATCCCAACATTACCCCTGTCCTGCCCCGATCGTCCGCTCCTTCCGTGTGCCACGCCAGGTCTCACCCACCCTGCAGACCACTTGGCTTTGGCTTGGGGACTCTTGCGACCTTCCCGACGATTCTCTTGGATTATCCCCTCTGGCTTTGGCGATCTTGGCACTTATAATAAAGACTTGTTGCACCACATATTGGGGTCTGCTCCTGTTCGGTTCACCAATCATAACAAGGGTTTACCTTTGGAGGCAGGCTAGCTGAGAAGGGCGCTTCACATCCCACACTGAACACCTATAAACACAGTAACCCTTAAAGTGAAAACTGCACACGGTGCATTTACCCGTCATGCAGGGAAGGAACACCAGCACCCTGCGAGTAGCTGCCCCACTGGAGGCCGACTTCATAACAAAAAATAAAGGGAACAATTAAATAAACACCTGTGCAAAGTCGAAACAATAAAACCATTACTCCCATGTATTTGCGGCAAAGCAGTTATCAAAATCAGTACAATGCTTAGAAACAAAAGCAGCCAGACTGCATAAAACAGTAGGGAAGCTCAAATTAAACCAATGGCAAGGAAAGAAGAAAACGACAGCAACATGCATCAAAAAAACTACCAAATAAAAACAGAACAAAACACAAAACGGAAAAACAGCAGGAAAACCAATGAAAAAACAGGATCATGTCCTATATGGTCCATCAGGCAGGGCACCTATACGGCAAACCAGCCCTTGGCTGGGGGTCGGCTGCATACCCAAGTAGGAACAATCAGGGAAGCCAGCAGCCTGGCAAAGACCACAGATCAGCAACATCAGAGGGCATGAACCAGGAATGACAAACGTCAGTGACGCTTGCTGCTGTTTCTATCCACACCAGAAAAAATCGATTATACTAATAAAGACTACCAAAATGCTCCAAATGGAAGTAACTGGGAGGGACACACCCACCCCACTACACATGCCTTTCCCCAGATTGGTGGTTATAGACTGCATTTCATGCACAATGGACGCTACATTACCCCCCAACCACAAAGTTCCTTGTCTCTGAGGTAGTGAAATCTATCAAAACAAAAGAATACATTTTAATTAACCCTAGAGTCTTTCCTGGGCCGGTTGATCATACTTGTGCTTTTGGCACGTTCCAGCACTGTGCTTTTGGTCCTGGGAGAACACCAGTGCTGCCCTGAGATGATCCTGTAGTTTTCTCATGTATGCTGACCCAGGTGGTACAGCTCTTTCACCAAAATAAGGAGAGTGGAGGTGCAGGATGTGAAGTCCTGCACTGTAGAGCAACAGGCAATGAGCACTAGGGGCAGGTGTGTGTCCCAGTCACTCTGATGCTCTGCAGTAAGGATGACCAGCTGCTGCTCCTGGGTGCGATAAAACCTCCCCACCAGGTAATCACTCTAAGGCTGTAGTGGGGAGGTGTGAGTCTTCTGTAGGGCCAGTCAGTTGCACTGGGAAGCGAGCTGCAAATAACCAAAAATACCAAAGTTCATATTTTACACACTGTATATAAAAAACAAAAACAAATCAATGCTTCAATTACACCAATATATCAATATAATAATCAAAATAAAGTAACACTAATAGAGTAGTAATAGCATAATAAATACCCAAAACAGAAAGACTGGCAGGACAGGCAGGCTTTGCACGGTGCTGTGTGAGACATCGTGGACTGTCAGTCTGAGTCCCAGCTGCACTGACTGCCTGAGCATGGGGGGTGTGGTGGGGGGGGGGGACCACAGGGGCCATGGTGATGGTGAGCCCTCCCCGAAAGATCAAAATCCCACACTGTACAGTAGGTCTAGCCAACAACCTGTAGCGCTGTGGACGTCTCACCCCAGTATGTTTACCCTTCTCACACGAACAGTTTATCTATAACATAAATATGGATAAATAAATACTCCTGGGCTGTGCCTTCTATTGCTGAACTGCCATTAATCCCAGATGGCAGAGTACACCGGATTCGCCTCGGCCGAGAGGGCGATCCGCGGGTCTGTTACGTAGGACTCGGTTCAGAAGGTGGGAAATCCCTACAACGTAACACAATGTCAGCCTAGACAACCGTCAGACCCGGCGACCCATAACTCCTCAGCCGACATTTGGCGTATCAGAGCTTGTGAGTGCCTCAGAGGCTGGGCCGGACTTTGCCGTAACCCAGCATGTGCATGCCTCAGAGGCAGAGTCGGTCTTTTGCCTTAACTCAGCGTGTGTGTGCCTCAGAGGCAGAGCCGGTCCAATTCCTAAACTATACCATCCAATCAAAAACAATACAACAATTGCATACCTCAGCTGAGTGGACACCGAGTAACTGTGGAAAATATCTGATTACAGATGTAAATTCATGCAGCACTATGTGGGAGCTCTGATTACAGAGTGTCTCCCCTTGCTACTTTGGAGCTCTTCCTTAAGTATTTCAAACCAAGTGACATAATGTACCAAATATTGTGAATAGTGTGAGTTAGCGAGTGTAGGATGCATCTGTGTCTTGAGGCACCCAGGCCTTGACGATGGAATTTGGCTGCAGGGTTCTGGCCACCCAGTAGGGGTGAGGTGTCCCTTTTGATGTAGTGATTGGGTCTTGTCGGTGCCAGTGGACCTTTGCCTTAGGACACTGGGTGGAACATTGCAGGCTTGCAAGAGCTCAGACCAACGGGGTCTGCAAGGCCGGTGGCCCCATAGAAATTTTCTACAGGGCCTGTCTCACTCCAATCCAATTGCAGAAAAATGTCTCCTAATGTGTCTAATCTCTGTCCCAAATGTAAGATACACAAGAGCACTTTTTTCCATATAAGTGAACTTTATTGTCATTCACACCATACAACAATACACAATGGAGCCATAGGTGAAAGAAATTGCGTGTTTCCAGGCTCAATGTGCAGACATAAAAGACAAGTGCAAATAAAAAACATACAAATATTACAAAAAAAATCACCTTTTGTAAGACAGCATAAGGCAGCAGAGGACAGACATTAAATATGCAAAACAATATACATATGCAGAAATGTAAAACCAGTCATTGGTGAATATGCTGGAAGAAAAATATTGCACATCGTTTCACAGTGATTGTATTATTGCACTATGTACATACAGTATTCACAGTGATTATATTATTGCACTATATAAATAAAAAATAAACTTAATACCTGTTGTGGTAATAAAGTGCACAGAGAGTAAGAGAGTAGGGTTTCACATAAACCTATGTTCATTAGCGTTTAGTATCCTGACGGCTTGGGGGTAGAAGCAGTACTCGAGTTGAGGGGGGATGAGGAGGGATGTCATCCCCCCTGAAATAAAAACAGTCAAAATCATTCCCCTTCTAAAAAGAACATCCCCCCGTTCCATCCTTTGTGCTATTTTATCAATGAATGCATAGGTCTATTGAGTAAAATATCGTGAGCGAGAGGGCACGCGCGAATAATGCGCGTGCCAACTTTTTTTTTTTTTTTTTTAATTTACGTCAGTATGTGGCATAGCAGGTGAAGGTGTTAATGTGATTTTAACATCATGGCCAAACGGCATCGACAGCTCAATCTGAGGGACTTTCAAAGCACTTCATCATGATGGGTGTGAGTGCTATGGGGTGATAGTCATTCAGTGATGATGTTGGTGATTTCTTTGGCAGTGGAGTAATGGTAGTAGCTTTGAAGCACTGCGGAACAAAGGCTTGTCTCAGAGAAATGTTGTAAATATCTGAGAGAACATCTGTGAGTTGGTCAGCACAGTGCCTGAGTACACACCCTGGTATGCTGTCGGGATCCGCAGCTTTTCGTTGATTTACCCTGCGCAGGCTTCTCCGAACATCACTGTGGTGAGAGGGGCTTTTATTGCTGTTGTGTTGTTATTTTCCTCAAAGCTGCTAAAATAAGTGTTAAGTGTGTATTCTGGCCTTGTGTTAATTTACAGAAATTTTGGAAGGATCTGCATATTGTTATTCAACCTATGATCGAAAAACAATTTCTTTTGTCTCCAAAGTTTTATTTAATGGATGGTCTGGATGAGTCTATTTTCAATGATGATACAAAGTCCTTGCTTTATATTTTGTTTCTTCTTGCAGAAAAATGTATTTTACTGTTATGGTCCTCTCCGAATGTGCCAACCAATGATATGTGGCTAAATCAGCTTTTAGTTCTTTTTCCATTAGAAAAGTTAACTTATGATCTTTATCACAAGTCAAACAGTTTTACTAGGATTTGGTCTCCTGTCTGTTCATATCTGCAGAAACCAATTATCCAAATGTGTCAATTGTTCAAATTTTTCTATGGTGCCTCCTGGGGTGGGTTGTGTTCTTTTCGTCTCTTTCTATATTTGATTGTATTTGTAAAACGAAATAAAAAAAAATTAAAAAAGAACCCTTGTCCTCAACAGACATCTCTGTCTTCTCCCGAGATGCTACCTCATTATAATCTTGTTTATACTGAGCAATCCAAAGCTCCTCCAAAAATTCTATTCACATTCACAGCACTATCATCCTCAGTTCTCAGTGGTCCATTTACAACCCATCCCAATAGGGTTCTAACTGTGTAGGGGCCCCTGCCTTGGCAAAAAAAGGTTATGTGGTACCTTGGGCGGAGCTTAAAGCTCTCCCCCATCTATGACGTCATAAGCGGGATGTGGGCGTATCCTTTATTCTGATTGGTCGGGGGTTTTGGCCAATGGTATCATACATGCTTATGCCACGTGTTGCCGATAGGGGGTCGTATGGTTTGGGGGTTGTTAAACTTTAATAGAATAAAAATACATTACATGTATTTTATTAATGTTATTTTTAATTACGTTTTTAATAATAAAACATATAGCAGGATGAACGTAAGCTAGGGCAAAACTTTAGTATTACATTTAAAAAGAAAGAAAGAAAAGCAGGCGGAATTTAAACAAGTAGAGACATGCCCGAGCGAAACACCGTATTTTAAACAAACGACACAAGTCCCAAACTTTAACTTTTAAAAAGAAAGAAAGAAAAGCAGATGGAATTTAAACAAGTAGAGACATGCCCGAGCGAAACACTGTCAAGATAAAATACCGTATTTTAAGCACAAACGACATAAGTCCCAAATTTTAACTTTTAAACTAAAGACATACCCGAGCGAAACAAGCACAAAAGAGCAAATGCGAAACAAGCACAAACATTTTAAACCCATTACATGTAACCAACGTGTTTAAAGAAGAACAAGAAAAACTTTTAGCGATATTTACCAGTGTTAGGTTGAAGAAAACATTTAACCAGCAAACATTTTAGCACAAGTTTTTAAAAACGAGAAAAGCCGTAATCAGTTTAACAGTTTATTTCAATGTAAAAGAGAAAAAGCATTTTCACCAAACGCGAAGATCCATCGATAGCGACTCTGGGTTCCGTCAGTGTAGCAAGGCGGCCATTATCCCGCAACGGAGCGAAGCCGGCATGCTGCTGACCTGTTCAAAACTTGCGCGACAAATGATCGACCACTGGGGGAAGGGGAGGGGCGTAAACACGTTCAAAATGGCGACGGCTGAAATTGTAATCGCTAGCCCATGGCCCTAAATTGTGTGAGCACGCCACCATCCTGACAGAATGCGCATTAACTCTATTTGTTAATCTGACTTATTTGTAAATAGTATAAATAATATATTTCTAAATTAAATAAAAGTCGATTTGTAATAGCATTTTTAAATAGACAAAATGCATGCACATCTACCAGGGTGGCCGAGTGGTTAAGGTGTTGGACTTAAGCTCCAATGGACGTATACCCGCATGGGTTCAAACCCCACCCCAGGTGAACCCATTTCTGGGCAGTAGGACCTCGCCTAGCCGCTGGTAATCCTTGTTAAAATGAACGCATGCTCTCTCGCTCTCCACGTAGAGACACTTAAAGCAGCATTGCTGTCAAATCGGTGACAAAAATGGCAACCGGCGGACAAATTGTTTCCGATCTCATGCAGACAGAGCCCGCAAGGAATTCGACGACGACACCTACCCGTAACTTGATACTGCTAAACCCGACTTGGGCTCCACGCAAGCCGCCGAGACATCGCAAGCACGGAGCACTGTGCAGCATATTCTCGCATAAAGAATGTATCTGTATAAAACTTGAGAAAAAATTTTGAACAAAGTGTGGTCGGTGGGGGGGGGTCGGCCCACTTCTGGTGATGACGACCAATGAGATGAGAGAAGACCATGTTGAAAACGTATTAAAACCCCACCATCCTGTGAGCAAGCACTCACGACGATCTCCCAGCAAGCAATGGCGAGCGAACTGACATCTCCTGAAGCCGTCCTGCTGGAGCCTGCACCGCCTTCTGGCCAGCGAATGGGTGATACAGACCCGTACCTTCAGCGGTTCCCATCATTGCCTCAGGCATCAACTTTTGAACTGCGACTGGACACCCCGCCACAGCTTCCTCAGCTCATGCAGCGGTGGCCCGCATCATGGTGGCCGTCTGGGGATCCGATCCTGCCGCCAGCACCTCCTTCTAGCCCGACCTGGGCTGTGTGGCCGGGATCACAACAGCAACCTCCGCAGGAGACCTCCGACCTAATGGGCACATCGCTACCCCCTTTGCTGATGATGGATGAGCTCAGCGATCGTTTTGCGGGATTGTCATTATCTGAAGATGCTGTGGATGGGAGCATCACCGACTCTGCCATGAAGATAATCAAAGGGGCACTGGCCTGTATTCTGGACCGGATCCTTGAAGATGACATGCAGGAGAATTGTATCGGTTGTTCTGTGAAACACCCGAGCCAGCGGAGGCACACGTGTCTCTACGAACCTGAAGCGTTTTATTTCTTTAACAATTTTGAAAAGCTGATGGAAAAAACTGTATAGACCATGGTTTAAATATATTATCACAAAAGCGGTCGCGATGTTTCACCCTCACCCCCCACCTGTCAAGGTCCAAGGTGCAGTCGAGGCAGTAATTTCTGAACCGAAATTAACCGAAATTAATGTACGGGAAAAATTACGTGAGCTGAAACGTGATGTTGAAGGGAAAGATTATGAGTGTGCTGTAGATGGTGCAATTAGTGATTTCTGGGATATGCACAAGTTCGAGCAGACTCTGGCTGGGGTGTAAACGCTGAACAACATCTGTCAAAATGTGATTGGCTGGCAATTTTTATATGCTTTCTAAATAAAATGAGTTGAGTCATGAAAACATTGTCATTATTGCTAGAGGTTCACGATGGATAACAAGCACTTGAAACATGTCTATTATACGCCATCAAACCCTGGTTCATTTGGTGGTGTCGATAGATTATACAGGGCACAGATAAATGACCAAAGTGGACATACTGTGGATAAGAAGCAACTTGCGACATGGCTGTCTGGTGAAGATGCATATACATTACATAAACCGATCAGATTTAACTTCAAAAGGAATAGAGTCTTTGTGACTAATATCGATTCTCAATGGCAAGCTGACTTGGTGGATACAGTATGTCGGCTTATGCGGACATTTGCCATGAATTAAGTTTATGATATTTGAAGAAATGTGTGATCATGCCCCAGTCAGTGACAGTGTGTTTCCTACCCCTAGACCCCAGAGGGTTAAAAACGAACTCCCCGCGCGGGTTCCACGCGGTGACGGCAGAGTTTTCAAGCATTTTACCCATCATATATTCAACCTTTTTCTTGTTACGCGGTGCGGCATTTTTTACAACATCATCCATGATTATGTCACCATCAACAGTGGCGCGTGCTGTCTCTTCAGTGGCGCGTGCCGTCTCTTCAGTGGGAAGTGTCAAAGATAACGGCTCATTATCACCTTGCCTGGCCAGATTCAAATATCTCTGTAGCACCTCTGTGTACAAGCAGACCTTTTCGTGATCAGCAACATCCGTTCTTGATAAAATGTTGCGTATTGCAATGTCCAGCTCGCTTTCGGCAGTCTGTCTTATCGTATCTTTAGGAGCTGTGGCATCATGCAGTTTTTCAAGTTGTGACTTCGGGACCAGATACATTTTCCTAGCGTAATCCATTTTACTTAGCCCCGATGAAAAAGACTGGTGAGAAACGGTATAGCGATGCTTAAAAGGGGTAGAATGAAGCCCCCACCTGCTTGGTTAATAGCCTTCTTCTTTCTTTTTAGCGATGCCCGTTTGCTCGCAAGTAGTTTAATACCACTTTTTTGCTTTTTAAGTCTTGCAGTCTGTGATTTGGTTAGCGGGATGTCACCGCACAGTACGTTCAAAGCTATTTCACAAAGAGAGTTCAGCAAACCCGGCGATGCCGTCTTTAAAATTTTCTTTCTCTGTCTGGTGTTACTGTCAAATAAAGCTTTCAGGCCACTCCAGTTTCTTTTTATACGAGCCGACATCGTTAATATTTTTTCTTGAGAACGTAAGCAACAGGCATCTCCGGTCAAAGCAAACCAGATCTGAGTCTGCAGTCCTCGGGTGTCATGGCTTTTAAATCCACGAGCAGGTACCCATAAGGGACTTTTGTGGCGTCTTCGAAAGCTTCTAGAAAAAATTTTGAATGCCGCGGGTACATCTGACGTGCCAGTACACTCGTCTGTAATTTATCTCTGGGGTTTTTAAATAATACGATGTAATTGGCATTCAGATTGACGGTCCGACTTTTCTTACCTTGGAAGAAGAGATTCTGCACCAGATAAATAACACTCAGATTTCTGTGATGCGTGTACTTGGTGAAAGCTTCTTCAACTTCGTTATTGTCGCAGGCTTTTTCCATAAGATCGTCAATTATGATTAGGTTGATTTTATTTGGAAGCAAAAGTTCATCGTCACACAGAGACTCTGGAATTCCTTCCACAAATTTAATGTTCTTTATTTTGCACAGCAATTCATCATACAGCGGTTGCCAGCAAGAATAGCACCATACAACATTTTCAGGAACTCTGGATAATGTACAATCCACATTTTCCAACAGTCTTTTAATGAAATATGACTTGCCAGAGTTACTCGGTCCCGATATAATACAAGAGAACGGATGCTGAAGTCTATTGTCGAACCCTTCACTAGTAGCCATAAGGTAAGGTCGTGTAGTCAGACTGAAGCTGCCGCTTAGTGTACACGACCTTGAAACATTTGCTGACTGTCTTATTTTTAAGGTTACCTACATAGTGCTGAACCAATCCTGTTAGAGATGCAATATTGACAACTTTTGAATTGGTGTTATGCAACGTGATCCCCTTCACTTTCATGCTCGTTTTGCCCTTTGCCGTTCTGTACCCATAAGTTTTGGGTCCCCCTGAGACAAATTCCACAATGTGATCATCTGGGTCCAGCTCGCTTGTTAGTTCACCGAGAAAATCGCCCAGAGGGGGCGCCCAGTCACCCGGCTTGCTGATAAAAATGACAGAGTCTGTATCATGATACAGCGTGCGCCGCCCCAAGCGGTCCATGAGATTGTACAGCTCAAGCCTAGCATACGCGGTAGTGAATGCGGCAATAAAAACATTGACGTGCCGCGGCATGCTAGGGTAACCCTTTATGTGCCGCCATTGGACTATCGCCACATTGTCATTCAGGAAGGAAAAGTGAGACACATTGACCAGCTTTTGAACACATTGAACAGGGTTTTAATGGTAAGACGATGGCTGACAGGCACAAACACCAAGACAATACAATGACGGATCTGGGGAAGACTGACTCAGACGAGGACTAAATACAAAAGACGAGCTAGACATAACAGGACTCAGGTGATCACAATCAGGGCTGAACACGAGGTAACGAGGTGGGCGTGGCACACATCAGGAGCGGACAGAGCGGATCATGACACTCCACCACTGCTGGTAGATCATTGTTTTCCAAATATGTTGCCCATTCATTTTTGAAATAAAGATGTATTGAGTCTCCAGTTCCTGCTTGGTGGTGTGACTCTTCCCTTAACCAAAGAGACACCGGTGAGTGATCACTGATAAGGATAGAGTGTATCTGAGTTTCTGTGATGTTCCTCATCATGGAGCTGCTAATTAAAAAATAATCTAAGAGGGAATGTGAGTGGTGTACTGGTGAAAAGGTGTAATCCCTGGAAGTGGGGTGATGCTGTGCTGAGCCTGTCAATTTCTGGGTTCAATACCATCAATGGCATCTCCTTTCCTGAGGAATGAAGTTATGCAGGTACTGGCTGCCGCAGGAACCTCGGCCAGGGACGGTCCTGTATAGGACCTGGGAAGTTATCAGGACCCAACAGCCAAATTGCAGCCCTTCACAGACACACACACAAGTTTGTAATTATATCTTTGTGGGGACTCTCCATTCATTTCTATGGGGAAAACTCTAATCACAACATGACAAATTTAATCATAAGTAACCAGAATAAATACAAAACTTTTAGCATTTTTACTTTTTTTTTTTGATTGCATTCATTATTGTGGGGACCTGAAAAATGCTTCCGACAACGTCAAAACACACACACACACACACACACACACACACACACACACACACACATTTATGAGCTACAACTACCCATGAAAAAAAAAATAATCCAAACAAAAAGACCAGCAGTTCAGGGCTTACCTTTGGAGGCAGGCTAGCTGAGAAGGGCGCTTCACATCCCACAAACTCCACATGGTGCACTTACCCGTCATGCAGTGAAGGAACACCAGCACTGTGAGTAGCTGCCCCACTGGGGGCTGACTTCATAACAAAAAAATAAAGGGAACAATTAAATAAACACCTGTGCAAAGTTAAAACAATACAGCCATTACTCCCATGTACTGTAGTTGCGGCAAAGCAGTTATCAAAATCAGTACAATGCTAAGAAACAGCAGCCAGACTACATAAAAGAGTAGGGAAGCTCAAATTAAACCAATGGCAATGAAAGACAAAAACAACAGCAACATGAAGCAAAAACATTGCCAAATAAAAACGGAACAGAAAACAAAAGAGAAAAACAGCAGGAAAACCAATGAAAAAACAGCATCATGTCCTATATGGTCCAGCAGCTCTAATCACCCATCAGCCAGGGCACCCATACGGCAAACCAGCCCTTGGCTGGGGGTCGGCTACATACCCAAGTAGGAACAATCAGGGAAGCCAGCAGCCTGCCAAAGACCACAGATCAGCAACATCAGAGGGCATGATCCAGAAATGACAAACGTCAGTGACGCTTGCTGCTGTTTCTATCCACACCAGAAAAAATCAATTATACTAATAAAGACTGCCAAAATACTCCAAATGGAAGTAACTGGGAGGGACACCCCCACCCCACTACACATGCCCTTCCCCAGATTGGTGGTTATAGACTGCATTTCATGCACAATGGACGCTACATTACCCCCCAACCACAAAGTTCCTTGTCCCTGAGGTAGTGAAATCTATCAAAACAAAAGAATATATTTTTTTCCCAGCTAAATAAGGTTGGGGGGGATTAACCCTAGAGTCTTTCCTGGGCTGGTTGATAGTAAGTTGCTTTTGGTCCTGGGAGAACCCCAGTGCTGCCCCGAGATGATCCTGTAGCTTCCTCGTGTATGCTGACCCGGAAGGTACAGCCGGGGAATGAGGGGGCCGATTGAAGGCCAACTCAGCTGGGGTGTGGAGCTCTTTCAGCAAAATGAGGAGAGCGGGGGTGCAGGATGAGAACAAGGGGCAGGTGTGTGTCCCAGTCACTCTGCTGCTCTGTGACATGGATGGTCAGCGGCTGCTCCTGGGTGCGATGAAACCTCCCCACCAGGTTATCACTCTGAGGCTGTAGTGGGGAGGTGTAAGTCCTGTATACGGCCACTGAAGTGAACGCAGCAGACTCAAAACTCCTCCCCTGGTTACTATGCAGGGTCTCCCTAAATCTGCTGAACATGCTCTCCACCAGGACATCTGTGACTGTCTTGGCCTCCTGGTCAGGCAGGGCTTAGGCTTCTGGCCACTGGGTGAAGTAATCCATTAACATGAACATGTACCTGCTGCCCCCATCAGAACGGGGAAGTGGGCCCAAAACTTCCACCAGAAGGGGCCCCTACAGGAAGCTTCTGAAGTGACCTGCCTGTAGGGCCCTTCCATGCCATGATGATGAAAGAAGTCCTCGACATACCTCCTGTACTGGCCCTAGTAGAACCCTTGGTAACCTCAAACTGGCCAGACCCTATAGCCCTGTGCATAGCCTGGAGCACGACCACTTGCAGCGCCCTGGGGACCACCACCGGCCAGCTCTCCTCACTGGAGGCTGGCTCCCTCCATGCTCACTGCAGCACGCCATCGCAAAGGTGCTCAGCCTCAACCCACTGCAGCACTGGTGCTTAGTATCTTGCTCCTGTTGCTGCCTGAAGCTCATGGCAGGTGAATGCCTCTCCCTGGCCCCCTGCTGCACAGGCCTCACCCAGCAGGAGCCGCTCCGGGTCCCAGACCTCCCTCCACTCACAGTAGAGGTCCCCATCTCCAGCACAATGGTGGCATGAAAGGGTGTCTAAGTTGGAGTATCAGGTGCCCGCTCTGTGCACGACTGTACATTTGTACGCTTGGAGCTCCTCTAGCCCTGGCAACCTG
The DNA here is from genome assembly GCF_048594095.1 of Paramormyrops kingsleyae. Classification (NCBI taxonomy): domain Eukaryota; kingdom Metazoa; phylum Chordata; class Actinopteri; order Osteoglossiformes; family Mormyridae; genus Paramormyrops; species Paramormyrops kingsleyae. Next base: position 37,942,130 of record NC_132799.1, read on the forward strand.
CCCATCGGGCTCCCTGAAGGACATAAGCCACTAGACCCCAGAGGGTTAAATCTCTTCCTTTCATTTACTGTATAATTTCAGTCAGATTAAGTCAGTATCTAACAATCCAATTATTTATAACACATTACTGGTTTGGAGAGATGTAAAGAAATTTTTGAAAATATCAAAATCAGTCTCATTATGGTCTCCGATTGCTCTCAACCTGAATCTGATTTTTTTTTTTTTGGCTGATAGATTGGATGTCTAAGGGTCTCGTTAATTTCTCAGATTTGTTTGTCCAAGAAACTCTGAAGTCTTTCAAAGAAATCTCTTTGGCATATGGTCTTTCGAACAGTGATATTTTTTTTTATTTCTCCAGATCAGACATTTCTTGGATTCTTCATTAAAGGAAAATAAAATCCTTCTTGAGTTGTGTGAAATAGAGGGCCGATTATTAAACTCTACTACTGTTAAAGGAAAAATTTCACATTATATACCTTATTGTTTGACAAGGTTCCTTCTTCTTGGGATGCCTTGAAATTGATCTGGGAACGTGATTTAGAAGAACCATTCAACGATTATCTGTACTGACATTTTTCCTAAATGCAATTTTCTCGATATACACAAACAAGATTTTAAAATTTTCCACAGGGCCTGTCTATTTTCAATGATGATACAAAGTCCTTGCTTTATATTTTGTTTCTTCTTGCAGGAAAATGTATTTTACTGTTATGGTCCTCTCCGAATGTGCCAACCAATGATATGTGGCTAAATCAGCTTTTAGTTCTTTTTCCATTAGAAAAGTTAACTTATGATCTTTATCACAAGTCGGACAGTTTTACTAGGATTTGGTCTCCTGTCTGTTCATATCTGCAGAAACCAATTGTTCAAATGTGTCCTTTTTTTCTTTCTTTCTCTATGGTGACTTCTGGGGTGGGTTGTGTTCTTTTCTTTCTATATTTGATTATATTTGCAAAACAAAATAAAAAAGAATAAAAAAAGAACCCTTGTCATCAAAAGACATCTGTTTTCTCCTGAGATACTACCTGTTGGGGAGCTGGAGGAAAGCGCCGTAGCTTTGACCCCCTCTCACCCTCACCTATGGAGGAAGCGCTGTCGCTTGCCACTCCACACATGCACTTCTGGGACTCAGGACTTAAAGAGACAGCACACTTCTTATCTTTTACTTGCGCAAGGGTGCCCACTCACTTAGATGCAACAGACAGTATCTGCGCCTCAGTTCAGTGTCACACCGGGCAGTCCCTTGGCTTCTTTATTTATACTTGGCGGGAGGGGCTTACATGGGGCGTAGTTTAAACTGTTAATACTGCTAGTACCTTTACAGACAAAGGTTTATCAGGAAACGCTACACAACCCAGGGTAGGCCTCCTTGGCCATGTTGACAAGCCTATTCCCCACCCAGAGTTATAGTTCCTGTTCTCTCATCCTTCGGCGTCTAGGGACCACTTTGTTCTGCCCTGTCTCTAGACGCAGGGGCTGATACATATATATCACATAATGCTAACACACATACTTAATATGATAAAAGTAATACATTTTCCACTCTAACAGTCCCTCCTGTTTATCATGTTAATTGTAAGAAGGCAGAATCACACTGAGGGTCCCCTCGAGCTTCAGGAGTGGTCCACGCCCTTTAGGTTTTCGGACCGTCCGTCATTGTGAGTTACACCTCTCCGGGCTCTTCTTCCATCTCCATATTTTAGGTAAGGGACAACAACATATTGTCTTGAGCTCGAAACGCGGAATGTAGAGCAGAATTAATCAGCATTTTCAAACATGGAATCACAGTGATACAGCAGCAGAAAAATAATATAAAAAACATCAGAAATGGTGCACATATTTTCATCAGAATGGTCCACCATGCTCCGGTGGTGAACCAGGACAACCACGAGAACCCTTGCTGGCTCTTTTCTTCGGTCATCACCGTCCGTAGATCTTTCAGCTTTTGCAAGGCGTTCGTCATGTTGGAAGAATGTACATTATCAGGAATATAGGTACAGCAGGTTTGATTCAGTAGTACACACACCCATTCTATTCTGTATCACCATCTGCCGGGTTATATCCAATTCTTTATTTTGTTGCTGCTCTATTATTATGGAAGCATTCATGAACAAACCTAATCTGTAGGTCAGAGTTTCTACGCGGAGCAGTAGTTTTCCTACTCCTACTTGTGGAAACAAGGCAAGTATTACTTTCTTCCCTTCGGACCACAACTTTTGATCGTCGGGGACATCTGTTCCCCACACGCTATCATGTTGTTTCACGGTTTCTTCCGTGCTGCGTTTACGTCGTTTAGTTGTGTCCTCGGTGCTTATTATATAGGTGTGATCTGAAACATAAATGGGTGCACAAACTCCGTACCAGCCGGGTGGTAACACAAAATAAGCACGGCTACCACACAACCAGGCTACGCCTTGCACCCAATAGGACCCATTGCTGGGGCCTGACATGTTGACTGGTGCTCCTTCACCTGAAACAGCAATTTGATCACAGTTTGTAGTGTTACCTAGGGGGGTTGTGCCATTCATTTGGTCATAGCACATAGTATGGTTGAATGTTCTCGGGTCTTTATTCATAAGGACCGGGAACGGGAATGAACTATTAGACTTGGTGACCTTGAAGTCAATCCAAAATAGTCAATCACAAGTGTTATTGTCGATCCCTGGGGCATATGGGTTTGTGTCATTTATTTTAATACCTATGTGCTGGTATCCGACACCTCCGAATGAGGAAGCACATTTAGCCTGGGATCTGTTCATAGGTTTCCCGGTTAAAGTTGGGCCTTCACTGTGGTGTGGCATGACAGAGCAAACATAACAGTTAGACAGATTCTTTTGTTTCACAGCGTCATGTACATATCTGTACCAGTAATTCTGTAGGAACGGATGTTGTGCATCTCCGTTTATACGGGTGAGGTGAATCCCATCCGGGGTCCACTTTTTCCCTACATCCACATTCTCATCTCCAAATTGTAATATCAGTATAATTAGTATAACGAAAAGACCTGTAATCAGACCTTTAGCCCACCAAGAACACCCTGTCAGAGCCATCCTAAAGGAGTGCAGTTCAGTTGGTTTCTTCACCGGGTTGAGACAGCGAAAACCTATTGTATTTCGTGCCTTTGTAGCGGACTTCCACTGCTACTCCGCGAGTGAGGCGTCTGGCAAGGGCTTTATGAGCTTACAGTGACTTTTGTGAATCCACGACGGTCTTTCCGCAATCTTCAGTGCGGTGGGTGTTGTCAGGAGTACTTGATATGGTCCGTCCCACCGGGGCGTAGTCCAATCCTTTCGTTGCAGGACTTTTATCAGTATCCAATCTCCAGGTTTCACAGAATCCTGCAACACAGACACAGATGCTTCTGGCAAATTACTAGGATGTTGAGAGCTTTGTTTAGCGAGCAGTCTGCTCATCCAATCCGCAAGCGTTTGCTCATGTCCCGCCTTCCCTACGTCAGTGGTTTCCCCTATCAACGGAAACGGTCTCCCGTATACTATTTCAAAGGGGGTCAGTCCACTGACCGCAGGCGTGATACGCATCCATAGTTTCACTAGTGACAAACATTCTGGCCATGGTCTGCCTGTTTCTTCCATGGTTTTCTTTAGCCTATTTTTTATTGTTCCATTAGTTCGCTCCACTAGACCTGCACTCTGGGGGTGGTATGCGCAATGATTTTTTAGTGTGAATCCTAGTGCTTGTGAGCATAAGTCTAGTACTTTATTTACAAAATGTGAGCCGTTATCTGATCGTATTATTTCGGGGATTCCATATGTCGGAAAGAATTGTCCCACTAAGCATTTAGCTACTGTGATTGCATCACAGTGTTTTGCTGGGTATATTTCTACCCACTTTGAAAAGGTGTCTATTATTACCAAACAGTATTTTGCACCTTGTGACCACGTCAATTCTATGAAATCCATGTGTATTGCTTGAAACGGCTGCTCCGGCATGGGGAACTGGCCTCGCTTGGGTCTCATGTTCCCTTGTGCGTTATGTTTACAACAAATCTGCAATAGTTTTTTGCAAAATCAGAAAAATTTATTGTGTAAAAGTGTTGTTGTATTATATGTACCATCCCTCCTGTTGAGACATGGGTTTTCCCATGGCTCACTAAAGCTGCTGTTTTATACAGACTCCGCGGAAGGACTGGCTTCCCGTCCACTTCATACACATTATCTTTTTCCTGTGCCCCCCTGTTAGTCCATCTCTGTTTTTCTGCCTTTGGGGCATTCTGCTGCGCGTCTCGTATTACATTAGTTTCTATGAGGAAGAGCCCATCGCTCTCTTCGAGCGGTGCGCTTTGGGCTGCTTCCTTAGCCGTTTGATCAGCGAAAGCATTCCCTTTCGCTTCCTCAGTTTCATTGGCCTGATGCGCTTTGCATTTGCAGAGTGCTAGTAGTTTTGGTTTCTGCACGACTTCTAACAGTCTTAGTAGTAATGCCGAATGAGTTAATGTGGTCCCTTGGGACGTCTTGAATCCTCTCGTTTTCCACACAGCGGCATGATGATGCACTGCTGAGAAAACGTACTGACTGTCTGTGTATATTGTAATTTCTTTCCCCTCATGTATTTCACAGGCTCGGATGACGGCATACAGTTCTGCAGCTTGTGCTGAACATGTCGGCGGCAACGCCTTTGCTTCTATCACTTTGTCTTGGGTTACTACTGCATACCCTACTCTGTTTTTGCCATACTGATCTTTAGATGCAGACCCGTCCACGAACAGGACTGTAGTCTGGGGTATGGGCGTTTGAGAGATGTCAGCTCGGGGTTTTGTTTGTTCTTCTATTATGGTTTTACATGAATGCGCGTCTCCCTCTGCCTGAGACGGCAGGAGGGTGCTGGGGTTTAATGGTCCACACCTCTGCAAGGTTATATTGGGCTGTGAAAGCAGAAGTGAGACCAGGGTCAGGTGTCTAGCGTGCGTTAAGAAGGGTAGTGGTGTCTGGAGCAATATCAGCGATACGGCATGTGGTACTTTCAGGGTCAGGGGGTGGCATAACACTAGCTCTGCTGATATTTTCACTGCTTCCGCTGCTGCTGCACATGCTTGCAGACAGCCTGGAAACCCTGCTGCCACAGCGTCTAGTCTTTTAGAGTAGAACGCTAATGGTCTGTGTTTAGTTCCAAACGGTTGTGTTAAAACAGCTTTCATATACCCTTCTTGTGCATCTACGCATAGGGTGAAAGGCAATACATAATTTGGTAAGGCCAAGACTACATCTGTCTGCAGCATGTGTTTCAGTTTCTCAAATGCTGCTTCTCCCTTGACGGTCCATTGTATTTGGTCTTTTAGTGTCATCTCCTTCCCATATATTAACTCCTGCAAAGGCTGTGCTAAGGTTGCATAGTCTGGTAACCATTCCCTACAGTAATTGCACAGTCCCAGGAAGGACATCATTTGTTTTTTTCCTTGGTTTAGGCGCTTCTCTAATCGCTTGTTTGCGAGTCTCTAGGAGCGCCTTCCCTTCCCCCGTAAGATAATGACCTAAATATATGACCTTCTTCTGGCAATATTGTAGCTTTTCTTTCGAGGCCTTATGTCCTGTCTTGTACAAATGTTGGAGCACAGCCAAGGTCGTCTGCCGGCAATGTTCCTTAGTATCGGCTGCGACTAGGATATCATCCACGTACAACAATACTTGGCTGTGTTCCAGCACTGGGCACGTTTGCATAGAGAAGCGGAGGGCCATTGTGTACACATGTGGGCTTTCAGAAAAACCTTGCGGTAATCTAGTATAAGTATATTTCTTCCCTTTGTAGGTGAACCCGAATAAATGTTGCGAGTCCTCATGTAGTGGCACTGAGAAAAAGGCATTACTCAAATCTATCACTGAGAACCACTTCTTATCTCCCGTGAGGGAGTTAAGCAGTAATAAATGCGGATTGGGAACATCTGGTGCCGCGTGCTGCACTATATTGTTTATGGGCCTTAAGTCCTGCACCATCCTCCACCTCCCCGTCTGGCCTTTTTGTACTGGAAAGATGGGGGTGTTGCAGGTGGCCTCGGGTGCTTCTCTTAGAATTCCTGACTTTAGCATATCTTGTATGACTGGCGCTATCCCTGCCTCGGCTTCAGGCTTCAACGGGTATTGCCTAACTATAGGTTCTTGTTGAGCTTTCAGATTTACCTTATGTGGAGGGAATCCTTTCACTATCCCTACGTCCGTGGGGGAGGAGGACCACAACTCTTTCGGTATTTCCGCTAATTCTTCGTTTTCTACCGTTGGAGTTGCTGCTATTAATCAAGCTGGGTCCTCCATGTGGGCAGTGGGTGTTATGGGTACTCTCCACCCTAGGGGAAATCGCCAAATATTTTTCCCCTTATTATAACTCCATTCTGTCCCTGGCTGCGTCGTATATTTAAGTTTTGGGTGTGATGCGCAGCTCACAAACTGTCCCAAGTCTTCCCATTTGTGATTTAGGACCTGTCTAAAACAGCGGAATAATTCTCTCCCATTAAGGTGAGAGCTGGCCTGTAGTTCCGTCATAGCTGTCCAGAACTCAGGCACACCGTCCTCTACGGCAGGGATGCCTTTCAGGGCGGCTGCCCTATCTTCTGCTGTCCATGGGCGGTAAACTAATATGGTGGCTGGTGGGGCTAAGCCATCTTCACCCAGGGCTACCCTTGGATTAGCCACTTCCACCATCGGGGCGAGAAGCTCATCTTCCTCATCTGATTCTATTGCATGCCACTGAACTCTCCGACTTTCAGGGTTTATGCGTTTTTGCAGTTGTGGATCTGTCGCCCTGGTTCCATGTAACCTTGGTCTCTCTCCCTCCGCTCCCTGAGCCGCTTGCAAAGGTGCAGGCTCGTTTTGATTATGATAGGGTGGTGGCTGTGGCCCTAGTGGCGCAGCCACAGGCACATGCGGGGGAGCAGTGGGCGATGTCTCCTCATCTATTTTAACCAATGCTGCTTGTAACTTCTCTTTTTTATTTTTCTGTTTCTCCTTCCTCGCTTTATCTCGGAGTTTGCTTTGCTCTAACCACGCTTCAGACAGCATGTATTCTCTCTTTTTCTGTATTTTATCTTTCTCTGAACGGCAACAGGCCAATATATCTAATTTTAACTCGGTCTGCAGTTTTAAAATGTCCCCTGTATTCAGATTTCCAGGAAATTTATATCTTTTCTGCCATTTCCGATTACTCACAACTCCTGCTCCTTTCTTGTATGTTTCCATAAATTTCTCATCTCCCGCCAATTCTACTTTGCTCTGACTCTGTCCCATTTTTCTACAAAAAACAACAACCCCTAGGTGCAAGTCCCTGGCATGAGACCTCAGGAGGACACTGACACGGCCTTCTACTGTATCCTATGGAGACAGCGGTATCAGTTTTCAGGGATGAAACCCGTCCTTTCTCCCTTGGTCACCAGTATGTTGTTGCACCCAGGCCAGACGTGCAGACCTTCTACTAGTCTCTTAATACACGTCTGTTTTCTATTCACGCTGCAGCGTCGTGCTTCTCACCTGATCCTTTCGCGAAGTGCTTCTAGTTCTTGTCCGGAGGCCCATCAGACGTCGCCCCAGCCGTCGGGAACGGTCCTAACCACCGGCCTGTAGACGAATTCACGTCACAGGTCTTTCACACACTCTCTGTGAGTGAGACTGTCGACAGTTTTCGGTGTTGTTCGTCGGCGGACTGGTCGGCGTCTTCTGGTTTCCTCTCGGATCCGACCAAGTTTTATGTTGGGGAGCTGGAGGAAAGCGCCGTAGCTTTGACCCCCTCTCACCCTCACCTATGGAGGAAGCGCTGTCGCTTGCCACTCCACACATGCACTTCTGGGACTCAGGACTTAAAGAGACAGCACACTTCTTATCTTTTACTTGCGCAAGGGTGCCCACTCACTTAGATGCAACAGACAGTATCTGCGCCTCAGTTCAGTGTCACACCGGGCAGTCCCTTGGCTTCTTTATTTATACATGGCGGGAGGGGCTTACATGGGGCGTAGTTTAAACTGTTAATGCTGTTAGTACCCTTACAGACAAAGGTTTATCAGGAAACGCTATACAACCCAGGGTAGGCCTCCTTGGCCATGTTGACAAGCCTATCCCCCACCCAGAGTTATAGTTCCTGTTCTCTCATCCCTCGGCGTCTAGGGACCACTTTGTTCTGCCCTGTCACTAGACGCAGGGGCTGATACATATATATTACAAAATGCTAACACACATACTTAATATGATAAAAGTAATACATTTTCCACTCTAACACTACCTCATTAAAATCTTGTTTATACTGAGCAATCAAAAGCTCCTCCAAAAATTCTATTCACAGTCACATTCACAGCACTATCACCCTCAGTTCTCAATGGTCTATGGTCCCAATAGGGTTCTAACTGTGTAGGGGCCCCTGCCTTGGCTGTTAATAACTTCCCATGGTAGAACATACAAAAGGAACTGTATTAAACTAAAAAGGGTAAAACAGCAAGCCAACAGAATCACAAGGGATCCAAAGCACGGGCATCGGAAAATATCTTTTAAAAACAGACAGTTGCTGTCAGTGTTACGGACTCACTCGACACAGACCAAGGAATCAGGCGAGTCGGGAATTCAGGTAACACGGGATTTTTTTTTTAAACTTTTATTTTTTTTATTTAGGTTTCTTACTAGCGACCAATAACAATCTGAGGAGGTACTTGTCTTGAGAATCGAATTCAGTTGGTATGTTTCCTAAATATATGGTACCAAAGCTATGATCAATCTCAAAGCCCAGTATTGATTCATTGTGTTGTTACTGTACATTGTCTCCAGCAAAAATCAGTTTCTGGGTTACCATTAGAATTATGTCTGCTTCCTTCTCCCATTTTTCTTTAACGTATAAGGTAGAGTGAGACTTAGAGGATTGTATATTTGAATATATTCTTGATACCAATTTCTTGTGAGTACCACACGGGATTTAATAGCGGACAAAAACACACTCAAAACAACCAATGATAATGACCTGGCAGCACAACATACTCAAACACGGATTTAAATACATAAGACTAATGACAACAACAAGAAACAGCTGGTAAACACAGGGAATCCACACAAAGTTAACGAGGGGGCGAGGCACACAGAAGGAGTGGACAAGCAGGGCATGACAGTCAGATGAAAAAACATCATTTTTGCACTCACTTTTTTGAGTGAATTTATCAATTTTTATGAGTAGAACAAACCCAAGTTTAGCAAATAATATGCCCAATGCCAATTAAGATAAAGGGCTCAGTTCAGCTTCTGATGCAATGTGGTTTCAGACATGATGCAACTGTCTTTGGCAGCATGAGCCTGATGCAGCTTCCTGTCCAGCTGGGAGTTAAGGGCTTTGCACAAAGGCCCATAGCCATGTGACTGTTCTGCTGAGGCTGGGCATGAACCAGTGACCTGATTACAGACCCAGAGGCTTAGTCTGCTGAGCCACATGCTGCCCCTCTGAGCAAGGGTGCACTGAAAGAAATGTGGTGTAGGATTTACTTTTAAAAAATCCTCGTAAGTTTTTCACTCGTTAGATTTAAGGACATTTACTGTTTTTTACATTTAGAGTATTGTTTATATTCATTATTGCCTTTTTAATATAAAACAATAAAAGAGATCTGACTTCACAAAACAAACATGACTGAATGTTGTGCCTATTTTTACAGGTTTTAAAATGGCCCATTTTAGCTGAGATGTCACAGAAATGTTTGGGAACCAAACTTTCTTACAACAGACAGTTGACCAGTGACTGTCCTGTCATGGCTGTCCCCCTCAATGCTTTGGAGCGGTTCCAGTAACTGTAGCTCATGCACCTGCAGTTCGCGACACCAGTGATTCTGTGAAGATTGGCAGACAGTCTATGACTCCTTGTATTAATCCATTCATATTCACCATTTTATTGATGCATTTTGCGCACAGGCTACCCAGTGTGTCTGATTGGAATTATCGGGGACAGTATTATTCTGGGGAAAATGGCATGGTAACACAGCATACAATTGGAGGGAATTGGCGCCAAGATTTTTCATTGGATCAGGGGTCACCAACCTTTTTGAAACTGAGAGCTACTTCACGGGTACTGAGCCATACGAAGGGCTACCAGTTTGAAACACCCTCTTTTATAATCAACATGTTTTAAATGCTTTGTTTTTAGATATTGTCATTTTCAAATCTATATAAATGCAAATGTGATTAAAGAAGAATAACAACAGGATAAAATTAAATTTTATACGCTGCTCATTGGTGAGTTGTGCTATTTTTAGAACAGGTCTGCAGGCGACTCGTGTGGTCCTTGGGGGCATCCTGGCACCATGTTGGTGAGCCCTGGTTTAGATCTAAGTCTTGGTCTAATAATACTTACAATATTCTTTCTATGCTCACTTTCTATGCGACTTCTAAATAGTCGCTAGATTTAGGGGATGCCATGTGATGGGGCACCTGGGTCTAGGCTGAACATGATCTAAAGGTGGGAAAATAAACAGCCTTCGATTTAAGATCGCAAGGCTGAGGCCTGGGTGCTGCTCTCAGGCAGGTAGGTAATTTACTTGCCATGTTTTGGGATAACATAAATGATCCACCCTAGCAAATTCAGCCCAAGAGCAGACCGTAAGATGCTGAAAGAAGTCCAAAAATCCTAAAATGCCATGATGGGACATACAGGAAGCTCTTGCCACAGTTGATGTCAAGGTACATGCATCTACCATCAGAAACAGACCACACAAGTTTGATTTACATGGTAGTTGTGCAAGGAGGAAACCCTTGCTGTCAAAAAAACATCGGGGCATTTGCCAGAGACAAACTATTTGTTAAATTGCTTCCAGTTAGGTGCTGCAATGCGTGTGCCCGTTTACACTTCTTCGGGATAATGGTGGGTTTTAAAACTAAGGAAAGAATGAGGTGTTGACACCTTAGGGGGTAGATTGACAGTTTCACAGGGGCAATGAAGATATTTAACACGCTGAGGGCGTTATTGCCGTATGTTTGGAGCAATGCAAACCTGGCCAGTACAATAATGATAAGTAAAACATTTATTCATTTAGCAGATGCTTTTAACCAAAGCGATTTACAACAAGGGAACAGAAACCCAGTCTCCCCGTGGAAGGTGAGAATTGGCCAATTGGACCAATGGAACAAATAATAATAATAATAATAGCAACAACTAATTTCACATTTTGCCATGTCAATATTCATTCTCCTTATTGGGAGACATCAACTCAAACTATTTCCAATCATCCCCTCCTTGGATTGCCACCTTATCGCGGTTGAGGGGTTTGCGTGCCTGAGCTTCTGCGTGAGGTTGAGAGATATTGACTAGATATAGTCGGGCTCACCTCAACGCATAGCGTGGGTTCTGGAACCAATCTCCTGGAGAGGGGCTGGACACTCTTTTCTTCTGGAGTTGCGGCAGGTGAGCAACGCCGGGCTGGGGTGGGGCTACTGGTGGCCCCACAGCTCGGTGTTTTAACAATGGAGTTTACCCCAGTGAATGAGAGGGCTGTTCCCTGCGCCTTCGGGTCGGGGATAGGTCTCTGACTGTCATCTGCGCTTATGCGCCGAATGTCGGTTCAGAGTACCCGGCCTTCTTGGATTCCCTTAGTGGTATGCTGGTTAGTGTGCCTTGAGGCGATTCCATCGTTTTGCTGGGGGACTTCAACGCTTACGTGGGCAATGACAGTGTGACCTGGAGGGGGGTGATTGGGAGGAACGGCGTCCCTGATCTGACCCTGAGTGGTGTTCTGTTATTGGACTTCTGTGCAATGCATGGTTTGTCCATAATGAACACCATGTTTGAGCATAAGGGTGTCCATAAATGGACATGGTACGAACATGCCCGGGGCTGCAGGTTGATGATCGATTTCATAATCGTATCATCTGATCTGCTGCCTTCCGTCTTGGACACTCGGGTAAAGAGAGGGGCAGAGCTGTCAACTGATCACCACCTGGTGCCGAGTTGGCTCAGGTGGCGGGGGAGGAAGCCGGTCAGACCTGGTAGGCCCAAGCACATAGTGAGGGTCTGCTGGGAACGTCTGGCAGAGGCTCCTGTTCGCTGGAGCTTTAACTTGCACCTCCAGCAGAATTCCAACTGCATACCGGGGGAGGTTGGGGACATTGAGTCTGAATGGACACTGTTCCGGACCTCCATTGTGGAGGTGGCCGTATGGAGCTGTGGCTGCAGGGTGGTCGGTGCCAGTCATGGCAGTAACCCCCGTACCCGATGGTGGACACCAGAGGTGAGGGGGGCTGTCAAGCTGAAGAAGGAGGCTTACCAGGAATTATTAGCCCGGGGGTCTCCGGAGACAGCTGACTGGTACCGGCTGGCCGGGCGGAACGTGGCTCGGGCAGTCGCAGAAGCAAAAACCCGGGCATGGGAGGAGTTTGGTGAGGCCATGGAAAGTGGCTTTCGGTCGGCCTCAAGAAGGTTCTGGCAAACCATCCGGAATATCAGGAGGGGGAAGCAGCTCCTGGTTCCTACTATTTATAGTGGGAGGGGGTGCTGTTGACCTCACCCGGGGACATCACCCAGAGGTGGAAGGAATATTTTGGGGACCTCCTCAACCCTGCCTCAGATACATCTACGCACACTGCCTTTGAGACATCTGAGGGCACAGAACCCGAGGGTGCTGGGGGGGTCTTGCCCATCACTGGGGCTGAGGTGGCCAGGGTGGTTAAAGAGCTACATGGTGGCCGGGCCCCGGGGGTGGACAAGATCCACCCAGAGTACCTGAAGGCTCTGGATGTTGTGGGGCTGTCGTGGCTGACACACCTTCTCAACAGTGCGTGGAGGTCAGGGACAGTGCAGCTGGATTGGCAGACTGGGGTTTTGGTCCCCTTATTTAAGAAGGGGGACTGGAGGGTGTGTTCCAACTACAGGGGGATCACACTTCTCAGCCTTCCTGGGAAAGTCTATTCCAGGGTACTGGAGAGGAGGGTGAGATTAATAGTCGAGTCTCGGATTCAGGAGGAACAATGCAGTTTTCGTCCTGGCCGTGGAACACTGGACCAGCTTTATACCCTTGCAAGGGTACTAGAGGGGGCCTGGGAGTTTGCCTACACTGAAAAAAGTGTCACAAGGGTGTAGCTGGTTTGACCTAAAATTTTCATGTAGGGTTGATGTATTATTTTCTGCCATGTGTTCAACTTAAGTTTTTTTGCTGAACAGTCCTCCTGTTGGCTTCATCTGCTGAGGATCTCCAGCATGTTCTGGGGCGGTTCGCAGCCGAGTACGAAGCGGCGGGGATGAAGATTAGCACCTCCAAGTCCGAGTCAAGGTTCTCAGCCATAGCTGGATTGCCCTCTTCAGGTCAGGGAAGACATACTGCCTCAAGTGGAGGAGGTCTTGTATCTCGGGGTCTTGTTCACGAGTGAGGATAGGTGGGATTGGGAGCTGGATAGACGAATCGGAGCGGAATCTACAATTTTGCAGGCGCTTAACCGGTTTGTCGTGGCTAAGAAAGAACTGAGCCTAAAAGCAAAGCTCTCGATCTATTGATCCATCTTCATCTCTACCCTCATCTATGGTCATGAGCTAGGGCTAATGACCGAAAGAATGAGATCGTGAATACAGGCGGCCGAAATGAGATTTCTCCGCAGGGTGTCTGGGCTCTCCCTTAGGGATAGGGTGAGAAGTTCGGACATCCGGGAGGGCCTCAGAGTAGAACCGCTGCTTCTTCACGTCAAAAGGAGCCAGTTGAGGTGGTTTGGACATCTGTTGCAGATGCCTCCTGGGCGGCTACCCAGAGAGGTTTTCCGTGCATGTCCTACAGGGAGGAGGCCCCGGGGCAGACCCAGGACACGCTGGAGGGATTATATTAGAGACCTATGCGTGACCCGCTCCCGCAAAAAATATTTATTATTTTTTCCCGCTCCAGCCTGCAGTATTCAAGTATTGTCCCGCTCCTGCCCGCAAAATACCGCAGGTAAACATATACTGTAAGTAGTTTTATTTTTACCGCTTCTTCCCGCTACTCTGTTATTTGTTTCACTTGCTTCCCTTTTGAGTATATATAAAAAATAAACGGAAAATAAACAAATATGTTTAGTTTTATTTTAGTTTAATTAAATGGAATGATGAACATGGACATGAACGAGGAGCTTTTCAGAACATGCCATCCTGTCCAAGCACCAGGCTGATTCCTTCTTGGGGTGTCCGGTTACGTCCCCCCGGCACTCAGAGCACGGCAATTGTAGTTTCTGTAGACGATTCGCCTGTAAATTGTTATTATTTTAATTTAGTCGTTCTTGTTGCTTTTGTGCAGTAGATAAATGAGTAGGCCTAATTGTTTTTAATAAATAAATCTTAAGATAATTACATTTTGCGGGAATCCCACGATTAATTCTATTCTCCTGCAACCCACACATACATGAGGACCTTACCACCCGCACCCGCATTCACCCATCAAATCTTGTCCCGCGCCGCACTCGGTGCGTTGGGTCCCGCGGGTCCTGCGGTGCTCCTGTGTGAGTGCAGGTCTCTACTCCACACCCACAACAGGAAGGGGGATGGATTCAAACATCTAACCCTGAGGATATGAGACTGGAGTACGCTTTACCCTTGTGGGAAAATATTATTTCTGAGTAGGAAGGTAACTGTTATCAGTAAAATAATTAGCTTACTTCTGAACACCATTTTCTTATATTATAAAATGGGTAATGTTGTAAGGTCCAGTTAGGTTGGTGCAGTGTGTCTGTGTCAGTGTGTAGCTTTAATTCCGCACGTTACCTGCTGTCTGTAAATTGTCTGTGTGTTATTTTCCAGGACAGGATTGGTCCCGACTTACATCACCACTACTATGTGTGTATACTTGGAGAAAATGAGCTTAGAGCCCTCTCACTTGTCACTGGGTCTGTTTGATGTTACCCTGTAGTTCCTCTGATAAGGCAGCACTGAGTGTGATTGGTGGGTGGGGGCGTGTTCACTCTGAGGGGCAGGATTGTATAAAGACCCTCGCTGAGAGCTCAGAGGTGAAGGTTGGAGTCTCAGCTCTGGGGAGAGCTGGTTTGTCCTGATGAAGATGGAGATCTGCCTGTTCATCCTCCTTCTCTCATGCCTGCTTCTGCTCACCACAGCCAGTAAGTACCATGATCTTCCTCTGCTCCAGTGGTCCACTCTCAGCCAGCAGAGGTCAGGGGTCATTATTTGGGTCCAAACTTTTTGTAGATTATTGCAAGGTTTGCTGTGTGTTAAAAACAAAGAAACTGAACGGTACCCAGTATTCTGACCCTGATTATATACTGTAAAACCTTTGCCAATAACGATAATACACCATCATAATCACAGTGAAATTTAATTTGTGTTAGTGTTGGGAGTATATTCAGGGCTGCATACTTCTATTAAAATATAAGCTATAACATCCTTTAAATATTACCGAAAACAGCAATTGTTTTTCATTTATTTATTTTCCTCTGTCACAACATCTGTATTCCACTTTTGAATCCACTACGTGTGTTAATAATGCCGAAGTAAAATTTTATAATCCCATTTTTACACAGTAACATGACACTCAGTATTCTTAAAAACCATTATTAGTTTATAAGCACATATTTTACATACATCTGTTACAGCCTCTAAAGAACTATTACCACTGAAGGCCTATCAGAATCAGCATTAAAGATGCACCAAGGAAAATGTCAGTTTAAATGTAAGTGTAATATTTTAGTATGTTGACTTAATCTGATTAATTGTACCTTTCATACAATAAATTCATAATTAGTTTGTAATGTAATATTACAAGGTTATTCTAAATTGAGTCTAAGGACAGATATATTCATGAAATTAAACGCAAGATTGCCCTATAATGAAATACTACGGTTTATGAAACTAAATAAAATAGTTTGTTTTCTAGTAGCATGTAATGATTAAATGATTTAAGAATCCTTTATCTTTTATATAGTCATAATTCAGAAGTCAAATTAGAAATTATTATGCTTTTGAAGTGCATAAAGTAATCACTCCTCTGATTTTCATAAAGCTTCCCTGTATTGTAAGCAGATTATTACAGGGCTTTGCCAGGCTCCGGTGCACGGAAAGCTGGAGGCTGGTTCAATTACAAATATAAACTATACAACTTAAAGCTGAGCCTTTTTAACGGCCCCCGACCAGCGCGCGATCTGATCGCATCTGAAAAACTGAAAACTTAAGGTTATTAAATCTGGCTCGCTGAGTATTACATGAAATTTTGATACAACGTAATCCGGTCCGTGCCCATCAAACGGCTGAGATCCCCGTCGGTAATTAGCGGGCTGAGCAGAGACTGTTTGTGGGGCAGGTGCGCGACGGGAAAAGTTACCGGCTGGGGGGGGGTGGTCTTTGCTAACTCGGTGAAAAGCACAGTGCCTTTAAAAGGACACATTTTTTAATATTTCGGGAAAAGGGGATGAGTCTCTCAGGCACCCCCAGCACCCACTTCTACACGCGCTGGTTATTAGACATAAATCATTTTCAAAGCGTTTAACCGGCAGATTTTCTGTCAAATATACACAGGGGCGCTGCTAAGGATTTTGGGCCCCATGAAAAGAATCTTGACAGGGCCCCCAACACAGCTGAGACAATTTTATTGGGGGCTTCTCTGGGCCCCCTCTCAGTCATGGGCCCTGAGAATCGTCATCGTTTACCCCCCCTTTACAGCGCCCCTGAATATACACTAACCAGACACCAAGTTTGACTGTTTTAATTTTATTTATTTATTAATAGCTGTGAATGTGAAGCTTATACCATGTGTCATATACCGTATGAGTGTGACACTGAACTGCAGTGACTTACAGTGACTGTCCTGCGCTTCCAGACAGTGACGTCAGGCTGGTGGATGGCGACGGTCCCTGTGCTGGGAGAGTGGAGGTTCTCCATCAAGGACAGTGGGGCACAGTGTGTCATCATGACTGGGATATGGAGGATGCTGCAGTGGTGTGTAGACAGATGTTCTGTGGAGATGCTGTAGCCCCAACAGGGAATGCTAACTTTGGAGAAGGAACAGGGAGGATCTGGATGGCTGATGTGGCCTGTAGAGGGTCAGAGTCGACACTGAAGGACTGTGGACACAAAGGATGGGGAGATAATGACTGTGATCATTCCTGGGATGCTGGAGTCGTCTGCTCAGGTAGGGCACATGTACTGATCAGTAAACATGCTGTGCAAAGTCCATTTTTTTTTAATCAAAAAACAAATATTATTTTTTTTCTCTCAGAGAAGCTGTTAATAGTGCAGCTCTGTGTGTTACTTTGAATGTCAGTTTAAAATGACTCAGTGGGTCTTAGTTTTACATTTATTTACATTCATAAATAATAGCTTCAATAATTTGTGAGCACAGGAGAAATCACCATTACAGTCTTTATAGAGTTATTTGACATGCAGGCTAATTATTTTAATATTCCATTGTGTGATATTTAATGTAAGCTATTATTACAAAATCATAATTTTTGCCTCACTAAATAAATTAAATCTTCTGTCTGCTAACTACTTATCCTAGCTGGTGAAGCTGGTGGGGGCTTGGAACCGATCCCAGGCAGCACAGGGTACAAGGCAGGGGGACACCCTGGGCGGGATGCCAGGCAAATAGATAAATGCTGTGATTAATTAATTACTGAAAGTCTGTCAAAATAAAATCGATGTGCTTTACTTTTTGGGTTTATTTAATAAAGGAGAACTTCATAATAGATAGATATAGTGGGTCTGCTATGCCTGTTCAGGGTCACAGACCCACAGAGGGCCTGGAGCCCATCCTAGAGGCTAAGGGTGCAAGGCAAGGAACAACCCAGGATGGGGTGCCAACCCATCAGAGGGCATGTTCACACAGGCACACCTATGGATAATTTGACAACCGCAGTTATCCTCAGCATCTTTTTGGACTGTGGGGGGAACCCAGAGAAAACCCCACCACAACACAGGGAGAACATGCAAACTCCACACACATAGGACCCTGGCAGAGACTTGAAGCCAAGGCCCCAGAGGTGTGAGGTGACAGTGCTAACCACTGCACCACTGTGCCACCCCCAGATGTAGGGGGTGACTCCGCAAAATCAAAATATTTCTTAAACTAAAATCCAACCTGACATTCTTCAGGAATTTATTGAAATTCGTTGTTCCTGGACTCTATGAAAAAAGAGAAAAAGATAATAAGCAATAAACATAACAGGAAGTTCAGCTGTATTTAATCCACAGAAACATAGAGGGGTTTGTGAAGCCTGATTCTATTCTTATGTTTGTTCTGATTTACTTACTTCCCATGTACATGTAGCACCCCTTAGGCCTATCTCCTGGTACTAAAGGGCACTCCTGGGTTCTTTACTACTCCCAGGGATTTTATATTAAGTAATGGATTTATGGTCTTGTTGCTTTCTATTAATATTAAATGTCCCTACAATTTGTTCTATGTATGGTGTCAATAAAGGAGTTTTCTAGATAAAGAATAAGTAAGAGTGTTAACTAATTTTAACTATTTGAACAATAAGCAACTTACACATGAAATACTTCCCCACAATGAGCCTGTTTATCCTAGGACTCTGAATATAATCACTTGAAACCACGCATTATAAATGTAAATCAAAATATATATTTTACTTAAAGAATTGTGAATATTTGGAAAAATGGAATAAAGTAAAATAATAACATATATAATACAATTATCCTGTAGTTTAGTTATTGAAGTACAACATAAGATTCTCAATCTACATAAAGTTCAAAGGAAATAAATACATTCACTGGTTCACTTTTCAGTAACAAAATTATATACCCATATGCTGAGTACTCGTTTAAACCTGTTTTCCTAAAACAATATTACCTTGACACAAGAAATAGCAAACCCACACACATACATACGCTCGCGCTCACTAACACACACACCCCACCCCAGCCGGCTTAACCCTGAAACTTTACGTTGCAGGCCTGTTGCAGCTCGAGTGCGGTGTGGCCAAAACACACGACCCCTTCACTCCTAAAGGAGCATTAAACGAAATGAATGTCACGGTACCTTACTCCAACAGAGTTTCAGAAAGGCTGGCGATCCGAACTGCCGTGCACGAATCCGTCCTCCTCCGCCATGACACTCTGCTCCCGTGGATAGAACACTTTTGTAGGTTGCACAAGTTGGTCCCGTTTACACGGCGACAACAGGAAACTTCTTCTCCGTTGACTTAACTCACCCAAGTGACAGTCACTGACTTTCATACAGTATGTTAATCACCTACTGTATTCTCTTTAACCAAAACAACATGGATATCGCAAAACGCAGTTCTCCCAGCTCCGTTTCTTCTCCGCTTCCCTCGCGCGCGTTTCTCTTTTTCGTTTTCACCTTTGACCTCAAGGTCACAGTTTAAGCATACAAAATTAAAATCAAACTTATAATTTTCCAAACATCAGAATATTGCTTCCTACATTGCACATTTCACTTAACCAATGAAATAATTTTAAACAGTTACAAATCATACATTCAAAACACATTCTAAATGTAAACCTTATATACGTAGAACTCCATTACCCAGAATTCCAACGATCTCTTAAAGAAAGAAATTCATTTCTTTAATAAATGAATTTATATACCTTTTTAGTCAGATCTTGACTACTTTTGAGAATATGTCAATCTATATATATATACCCTAATATATGCAATATCGGTCTTTTAACATTCAATTTCCTTAAATGTTTACTTTCATTGGGTTACATACAGATTACGTTGTCCTGCTCCTGACTCTAATGTAGCAACTCCGTCAGGATCAGTAACCTTAACGACATCACAGATAGCCAAAACCACAAGGCCACCCTTCTCACGATGCTGCCTGTCACTGTTCCTCCTACATGGGGATGAGTTCTTCTGTGAGCTGGTCTAGTGGTGAACCGTTCATGCTGTCTGTCAGTAGATCACTGTCTTGGGTTTCAGCACCACATGCTGACAACTTACAGTAACTGATGGGAAGCCAGAACAAAAGCAGGCATGCCATGTCATACGTATTCTGTAGATTAGTGTAGCTTAAGCATTAAAAAAAAAAAAGAAAACTTCGCCCAAGACTTGGATATGAGCTTCCAATGGACTATAATCTCACCTACAGTGCCTCCTTTTCTGTGTCCTCTGCTCACTTACAGTTGATTACAATTATTTTTTAATTATTGTAACTAGAGGACACTAAATACAAGAAATACATGTGCAAATGCACAGGGACTAGTAACAGAAGGAATCTTTAAACACTGCTAGGCCTTAAAGTGATTAATGTTTATCATTATGAAGGGGAGACTATAATTGCAACAGGGTTATAAGAAAGAATGCAGCTGTTTTTACTTCAATGGTGTCTATAAATCTGTTTTATTTTGATCTTTGTCTACTTTTAATTTAAGGAAATGTTGTAATGCAGCTGACAGGAGGACCTCATTCATGCTCTGGGAGACTGGAATTTAAACATGGAGGCTCATGGTACACAGTGTGTGATCCTGATTTTGACCTTCAGGATGCAAAGGTCATATGTCGGCAGCTGGGCTGTGGGATCCCTGTGGAGGAGCCCAGGGGGGCTGCATTTGGGAAGGGGGGCGGGCAGGTGTGGTCAAAGAAGATTAACTGCAAAGGGGATGAATCTGATTTTGGTCAGTGTTTGAGATCATCCACAGAGGAACAGAACTGCAACCATGAGACTGACGTGGGACTGAAGTGCTTCTGTAAGTTAATTTACCGTGCTGGGAAATGGTTTACTAGCATATACATACTAAACAATTTGCTAATATTATTGAATGCTACTAATTATACTCTTCAAATCCCTCCATATTAATAATATTAATACACAGGAAGAAATAAAAAATTGCTGCTACATGGTGATATTTGCTTATTTGTTTTTCTGTTGTTCCACATCCATGCTGTATACAGGGTACACAGACTCCAGGCTGGTGGGCGGCCCTGACTCCTGCTCCGGGAGGGTGGAGCTGCAGTACCTCAGTGAGTGGGGGACAGTGTGTGATGCATCCTGGGATATGAGAGCAGCCAGTGTCCTCTGTCGGCAGCTGCAGTGTGGGAGCGCTGTGGCAGTGACAGGACAGGCCTGGTTTGGAGAGGGGAGGGGCCGTATCTGGGCTGATGTGTTTGAGTGCCAGGGGAATGAGACACACCTCTCCCAGTGTGCTGTGTCCTCATGGAGTCGAGCTGCATGCTCTCATGGACGGGATGCAGGACTCATCTGTGAGGGTGAGGACTGTACTACAGCTGACACTGTACAATGGATTAGTAGTTTGGGTTTTTAAAAAATTGTGAACTATATATGTATATATGTATATTATGATTATACAAATCAGAATAGCCTGGTATCATAAAATAATTCAACAAACTTCTATGCTACTTAAATCACTGAGAAATGTGGGGCTCTTGCAGACTAAAAATGTTTTATATAAACATTTTAATGGCAATATTAGAAATATTCAGATCTGCAGCCAAAACTCCAGCAGTTTGTGTAATAACTAATTGAATGCAGTGTAGTCAAAGATGTTTCTAATATGCACATCTGACAAACATTGACAGTGACTGATGTATCCACAGGGTCTAAATCTCTCTCAGCTCTCAATGGGACAGTACGACTGTCTGGAGAGAGTGGCTGTGAGGGTCAGGTGGAGGTTTACTACCAGCTGACCTGGAGCAGAGTTCTCATGGACTCCTGGAGCTTCAGGGAGACCTCTGTGGTCTGCAGGCAGCTGGGCTGTGGCTCTGCAGTGAGGCTTTACAGGTCCTCCCTCTCTGGGACTGGGGACAGTGATGTGTGTCTGACAGGGTATCAGTGCTCTGGGAGTGAGTCTCATCTGGTGAACTGTAGTGATCCACAGAGCCTTAACTGCATGCCTGGTCCACCAGTGTCCATAGAGTGTTCCAGTAAGTACAGAATAATGATAACACGTTTCACATTTAAAATCTAATACGTCTTATAGATAAACAGCACAGGACTGACAGACTGATGGATGGATGGATGTGCAATTATGAAATCAAAGATAAGCAACAAACAACCTCTCTCTGTACCCCCAGATCACAGGTCCATCAGGCTGGTGGGTGATGCTGGGGGCTGTGCAGGGAGGCTGGAAGTGCTCCACCAGGGCTCCTGGGGGACAGTGTGTGGAGACTCCTGGGACCTGAAGGATGCTCAGGTGGTGTGCAGACAGCTCCAGTGTGGGACGGCTCTCCGTGACCCAGTGCCCACCTTCTTTGGACCAGGAACTGGACCCATCTGGCTGGATGAGGTGGACTGTGAGGGGAATGAGACGTCTCTGTGGGACTGTCCTTCAGCACCGAGGGGACAGAATGACTGTGTCCATAAAGAGGATGTAGGAGTTGTGTGTTCAGGTGTGAATATTTTACATCAGGGCTCTTCATCTTAATAAAGGGAAACAAATTTGAAATTATGGAACCTAAAGACTGACAGCAGTAACAAAATACCGAAGTACTGACTTTCATAGTTTATTTGTATTACTTTAGATTAAGGTTTCTGATAAGTTAAATAATGACCAACATTTATGCAACGCAATTTTATGTTTCATTTCACATCTGCAAGTTGTATAACATTTTTAAGATTTCAGTGTTACTGTCTGAGTATAAATAATTGTTCACTTAAGTTATACCTTCTAACTCTTCTTAGAATATAAAGAGATCAGACTGGCTGAAGGCTGCTCTGGGCAGTTGGAGGTTTTCTACAATGGCACCTGGGGAAATGTGTGTTTCAATCAAATGGACACAAACACAGTCAGCCTGATATGTCAGCATCTCAACTGTGGAAAGAGTAAGACTGTTTCTAACTCATGGTCTCGGCTGAAAGGAGCTCTGAACTGGCTTGATTACCTGAAATGTCGCCCACATGACTCCACACTGTGGCAGTGCCCGTCCTCTAACTGGGGAGACAATAAATGTGATGAAGGTGAAGTGGCTCAGATCACCTGTGATGGTAACTTACCTTATTCATTATCATTATTAGTCCATTTTGTGTTCATATTTATTAGTTTATATGATTACTATGATATCACAAAAATATTCCATAATAGCATACAAAATCCTTAACTCTTTCTTATTTTTTTTTTGTGTGAAAGGATGTTCTGCTGCTGCCAAGGACAGACCATGTTCACGTAAGTTCAGTTATTACCTCCCAGTGTTTCATGTTTATCAGTCAGTAACATCAGTGAGAAATCAGTCCCAGCTCTTCACTGAACTCTGTCATCCTCACATGTGTCCTCTGCCTTCTGCAGTGCTGATAAATCACAGTCTTTACTTGCCCCCTAGGCCACCCCCCCATGAGACTGCGGGGGGGCAGTAGCGAGTGCTCAGGGAGAGTGGAGCTGTGGCATAATGGCTCCTGGGCGACGGTCTGTGACGACTCCTGGGACCTGAGAGACGCCCAGGTGGTCTGCAGACAGCTGGGCTGTGGGACAGCACTGGAGGCTCATGGGAACTCTGCCTTTGGACGAGGAACTGGCACTATTTGGCTGAATGAGGTGAACTGCAGGGGTGATGAGCTCCACCTGTGGGACTGTCCTCACTCTCTTCAGGAGCAGAGGAGCTGTAGCCACAAGGAGGATGCTGGTGTTACCTGTGCAGGTGGGACTGGAACTGCAGACAGACTGTAACCTCAAAATTATGGCCATTTGGCTTTTAGAACAAATATAATTCTGGAACCAAAAATGTAAAATTCACAAAATGTTTATCAATAACCTTCAATGCTTCAATTTCAGAGGTTCAGCACTGCTTAAGGTCACTACAGGTGAAGTTGAGGTATTTAATGTACTGTATAGTGTTAGAGAGTTCATCAAAGATATTCATTATACAGTGGTACCTCGGTTCTTGAACTCACTAGAACTCGAATTTCTTGAAAGTCGAACAAACCAGTTTGACCTAGAACTCGATCTGAATATCAGAAGTCGAACCGTGAACGCTGACCTAATATAAATTGTACGCGCCAGGACACGGCACGTCTCTGAGCGGAAACAAAAGGTAAGGCTTCAGTGTCAGCCTCGCATTTGCTGTAGTAGCAGCGCTTGTTGGTGATAATGCTAATTTATTGAAAATACAGTATCAGGTAATACACTGTACTTTATATCATTTTGTTAGCCATTGCTCACCAAAAAGTTACGTAATAGTTGTACAAATGTTACAACCTAAAACTTTGCTATTCACGAACAAATTAACGAATACAGAGTAATAATAAAAATAATTAAACAATGGACCGGATTCAAAGTTTTTATTGTCATGTACAGACTACAATGCAATTCTTACTTGAATGCCATCTTCACAAACTGGACGATTAACCAAATAAAGCCGCGAAACATTACTGTAACTAACAATAAATAAACCACTATGGCACTAACTTACGTGTACTATTACAGCATGTATGTCATTTATTTAAACTTTATTTTACCAGGTAAATTAACTGAAAAACAGTTCTCACTGCTTTACGTGATATTCGGGAGAAATGTATGGGCTGATATTTGTGCCACTAGAAATTGAATATGAATTTTGTATATTTGAATCTGCAGTTATCCGCATTACAAAACTGAATCTGAATTTAATAGTTTGAATCTGAATTCCAGTAACTCGAAATAGCATTTATTCTACCTCGAAAAATTCAGTTTGCAAATTCAATTTCAATCTAGTGTGATACACATAACTCGAAATAGCATTTATCCTACCTCGAAAAATTCAGTTCGCAAATTCATTTTCAATCTAGTGCGACAAACATCCGGGTCCTTGAGAAAATCGACCGCAGATTTACAACGCAACTCAAAGAGAAGGCGTGTGCCGGTGTGTAGCAAGCGCAAATGCGAGATCATATACGTAATAAAAAATTAAGCAGTACCGGCACTGCTATATCTTAATCTTTATCGTACCACCACTTCTCACAAGTTGCCAATACTCTGCTACTCAGAGACATAAGCGTCACGCGAGAGTGGCGGGATACCGCGCGCAGTACCGACAGTGTTGTTGAGGCGCTTCTGTTGTTCCCAACACCCCCTCCGCCGTTCTCACGGTCAATACAGTAGCGACACTTTTATTTCTCCACTTCGAGCACTGCTTATTCAGATCATAGATATCTATAGAATGACTAGATGTCTCGTCTGCGTTGCTGGCCAACGGAGTCGAACGTCCGCATATGGCGGCCATCTTACCACAGGCTGCTCGCTCACCCAAAATATTTTGTTGATAGTAAAACATGTAATTTTTAAATAGCCATAACGTGCTCAATTTTTAACCGATTTTCAAACGGTTTGATTTATTATAAACATCAAATATGTAGTTATGACACTGAA
Organism: Paramormyrops kingsleyae; assembly: GCF_048594095.1. Classification (NCBI taxonomy): domain Eukaryota; kingdom Metazoa; phylum Chordata; class Actinopteri; order Osteoglossiformes; family Mormyridae; genus Paramormyrops; species Paramormyrops kingsleyae. The sequence goes on from NC_132799.1 coordinate 37,967,327, forward strand.
TACTTTTGAATAATTATGTTATGTTCTAAAAAATAGAATAATGTTCTAGAATAGGTAGACTAAGCCTACAAGATTTCCCTTAACAAATATACATCAAGAAACGCTGCATGTTAAAATCCCCACCCTGTACAGTGATGACTATAACACAGCACAAAGAACTAAAGTCCATATTTCCAAATTGTTAATAAAAATATTTTTACACATAAAATGGTAGTAAACAGTTTGTTTAGACATTATAAAGGCACTTTTCAAAGATTTTTGAAGATTTATTAAAATCAATGTTTAGACAGAGGTGTTAGAGACATTTGATGTTTTTTTTTTTTTTTTTACATTTTCATTAAAAATTTAGCGAAGTAACAAAGGTGTCCCAGTGGTGCTGGTTCTGGTCCTCATCCAGCTGGGCCTGATAAGAGTGGGTTAGCATTACTATAACTCATGATCAGTGGCGGCTGGTGAATGTGTCATTTTCACATACAAACGGAGCATTCTGGTGCATTCGGACAAAATAATAGATAAAAGTTAACATTCTCTCCCTGTGTCTGTATGTGTGTTTGTGAGAAAGTGAGAGAGAGAGACAGAGAGAGGGAATATGATTTTTAAATGGGTGTACGTTAAACAAAATATTCTAAACCTTGTGTCAACAACAATCTAGCAATACTATTATGTAATATGTACATACTTCCACTAAGTAACTAACGATTATCCTAAAAATAATTCATAATATTGTAACATCCTACAGGTGAAAGGTGATCCCTCGGGTTCTCGTTTCGAGACAACGGCGGTTACAGCAGCCATAGGCGGCACAAAAGTCTGGCATCTTGTCAGCAATTTCCTGTAGAAATCATAATGTAAGACGTTTTAACAAACCAACCAGACAGTAAATCATGTGTAAATTCAGTTAAATCATGTTTATAATGTGTGTATTATATTGAAAAGAAAGCGTAATTCTGCCTCGCCCCAAATTACTGGATAGCTAGTAGCCTAGCTAGGCGTGATACACAACTAAACTGCACGATTAAGTCAGTTTTTTTTTTCGAGGAGAAAAGCTGCGATTTCAACATGTTCAAGCATCCAGAACTATAACCACGTTAATAATGTTTGTAAAAAAACACACAGTTTGTAAATCCATCAAGATTTCAGCGAGATAAGAGTATTAACGTTTGTGCAGGTCACTTACCTTACCTCCGTTTACCTCAGGTTCGAATGATCCCGCCAGAAAGCCAGCCTGTGGTAAGATGGCCGACCTGTGCGGACGCTCTAGACCTCGTCATAATACATCTAGTCATTCTATATATATATCTATGATTCAGATCACCATATTAAATGCCAGTCCAATTCATGCTTCCGGTTATTAGCACGGTACACAGTGCGCTGTAGACATGCAGCAGACCAGACGCATAGCACCTCAAACCCGCTTTATAACTTTACATTTAGATCGATATTGGGGTATGTGTATCGATGCACTCGTGTTGTGTTTTTTTCTTCCCCGCCAATCAGGAGTCAGGAGCCGCTTGTGTGGATCTTCAGATTCAGCCTTTATTGCCACAGTGAGGTTACAGCCAAGACTGGACACCCTGCAGGAGTGTCCAATACTGTTTTACACTAATTTTTATACATTTTCTTATCGTGTAACAATATCTCGTCACTTAAGCATCATCATTTCTTCAACCATTCACCATCGTTGTTTTCTCCCTTGATCAACACCCCTAGATGATGTTTGTCAATCATCTCTTTTACTATTTGGTCCCTCGGCTGAACATAATGGTGGCATGACCATGTCTAGCTGTGTTTTTTTAAATACCCAGCCATGAATTTTTGTGAATCCCTTCCTTCAGTAGCAAACCTTGCATCGGTCTTTGTCAGTCACGTGTCTGCACACCGCGTTGCTATTATTTTGTCCATGCGTTTTCTATGCTGTCAAGCCCGAGTAAGGACTGTGAAACAGAGGATTGGAATAGTGGTAAGTTATTGTTCATAGTTAGTTATCTCTATGAGTTTTATTGTTTAAATGAGGCATTGACTGAAAGTGTTTATACTCACAGTTGTAGATAACGGCGATCTACTAAGCACACCAGCGGCTACTTTCAGAGACAACGTACCGTGAAGGGCCTGAGACCAAGCAAGACAACCGTAAGCGAAAAAGTGTTGATAGTTTTAATGGTGAGTGTATACATAGTTTACCGTGCTGGTGCTTTTTCTGTTTAAAATTGGACAAAGTCTAAATGTGTTTGTATTCTCAGTTTCAGGGGGTGGATGGCAAGCCCCAGAAATGGCAGCCCTGATTGATAAGCTTATCAGCGAGGGATTTACAGAGCTGGCATCAATGGAGGAAGACACCGAGGGCTGAAGCATGACACCACTGAATGTTATACAATTTATTATAGGAGTAGTGGTATGGATTCTGGATACGATAATAGAGAAGCTCCTAGACCGAGGTGAAATCAGTTTTAGGTTGGATATTCGACGGATATTCAGATCCACACTCTCCAGACTTAGCGGTGGGGCATCACTCACGCTAGCCGGCATAAGACGGTCGAAAGACGGCCAGATCAATTCCACAGCCTCGGAGGCGCTCGCGCACCGCTGACTTAGGGACCGTCAACGAATTACTGTCAGAATAATAAAATACTGATTGCTTGCAATAACATTAATGCAATAGGACCCAGTAACTCCAAAATGAGTGCATATTCTGCAAGTACCTGACATGCACAGGACACAGTGAACTTTACTCGTTTTTAACTCTTTATTGCATTTTAAAGTATCATTCTAAAAGGGAAAAGTGGGTAAATAGATTTCTTTCAATAGCTTCTAGGCCGTAGGAGCCTGCGACCCAAAAGCTAGTACCAATTGTAGTACTACCTTAGGCCTATGGGACACAGCAACTTTCATTTGATTTTAACCCTTTGTGTACTTGATATGATTTTTTTTCTCTAAAATTAGGCCTTTTCTGTCAATAGCTTCTAGGCCGTTGGAGCATGTGACCCAAAACCTAGTACAAATTGTAGTACTACCTTTGGCCTATAGGACACAGCAACTTTCATTTGATTTTAACCCTTTGTTTAATTGATATGATTTTTTTCCTCTAAAATTAGGCCTTTTCTGTCAATAGCTTCTAGCCCGTAGGAGCCTGTGACCCAAAACCTAGTACCAATTGTAGTACTACCTTTGGCCTATAGGACACAGCAACTTTCATTTGATTTTAACCCTTTGTTTAATTGATATGATTTTTTTCCTCTAAAATTAGGCCTTTTCTGTGAAAAAAATCCATCCATCCATCCATCCATCCATCATCTTCCGCTTGTCCAGGGTTCGGGTCGCGGGGGTAGCAGCTTCAGTAGAGGCACCCAGGCCTCCCTCTCCCCAGCTAACCCCACCAGCTCCTCGGGGGGGACACCAAGGCGTTCCCAGGCCAGCCGAGAGATATAATCCCTCCAGCGAGTCCTGGGCCTGCCTCGGGGCCTCCTCCCTGTAGGACAGGCACGGAAAACCTCTCCGGGTAGCCGCCCAGGAGGCATCCGCACCAGATGTCCAAACCACCTCAACTGGCTCCTTTCGACGTGAAGAAGCAGCGGTTCTACTCCGAGGCCCTCCCGGATATCCGAACTTCTCACCCTATCCCTAAGGGAGAACCCAGACACCCTGCGGAGAAACCTCATTTCGGCCGCTTGTATTCGCGATCTCGTTCTTTCGGTCATTACCCATAGTTCATGACCATAGGTGAGGGTAGGGACAAAGATGGACCAATAGATCGAGAGTTTGGCTTTTTGGCTCAGTTCTTTCTTAGCCACGACGGACCGGTTAAGCGCCTGCAGAACTGCAGACGCCGCTCCGATCCGTCTATCCAACTCCCGATCCCGCCTACCCTCACTCGTGAACAAGACCCCGAGATACTTAAACTCCTCCACTTGAGGCAGTACGTCTTCCCCAACCCGAAGAGGGCAAACCACCCGTTTCCGGCTGAGAACCATGGTCTCGGACTTGGAGGTGCTAATCCTCATCCCTGCCGCTTCGCACTCGGCTGCGAACCGCCCCAGTGCCTGCTGGAGATCCCCAGCAGATGAAGCCAACAGGACGACATTGTCTGCAAAAAGCAGCGAGGCAATCCTGAGGTCACCAAACTGGACACCCTCAACGCCTTGGCTGCGCCTAGAAATCCTGTCCATAAATATGATAAACAGGACCGATGACAAAGGGCAGCCCTGGCGGAGCCCAACACGCACCCGGAACACGTCCGACTTATTGCCGGCAATGCGGACCAAGCTTCTGCTCCGTTCGTACAGGGACCGGATCGCCCACAATAGTGGACCCCGGACCCCATACTCGCAAAGCACCCCCCACAGAGCACCTCGGGGAACCCGGTCGTAAGCCTTTTCCAAATCCACAAAACACATGTAGACTGGATAGGCAAACTCCCAGGCCCCCTCCAGTACCCCTGCAAGGGTATAAAGCTGGTCCAGTGTTCCACGACCAGGACGAAAACCGCATTGTTCCTCCTGAATCCGAGATTCGACTATCGATCTCACCCTCCTCTCCAGTACCCTGGAATAGACCTTCCCAGGGAGGCTGAGAAGTGTGATCCCCCTATAGTTGGAACACACCCTCCGGTCCCCTTTCTTAAATAAGGGGACCACCACCCCGGTCTGCCAATCCAGCGGCACTGTCCCTGACCTCCACGCACTGTTGAGAAAGCGTGTCAGCCACGACAGCCCCACAACATCTAGAGCCTTCAGGTACTCCGGGCGGATCTCGTCCACCCCCAGGGCCCGGCCACCACGGAGTTGTTTAACCGCCGCGGCCACCTCAGCCTCAGTGATGGGCAAGCCCCCCCCAGCACCCTCGGGCTCTACGCCCTCAGATGTCTCAAAGGCAGTATGCGTAGATGTATCGGAGGCAGGGTTGAGAAGGTCCTCAAAGTATTCCTTCCACCTCCAGATGATGTCCCCAGATGAGGTCAACAGCCCCCCCCCCCCCACTATAAATAGTAGGAACCAGGAGCTGCTTCCCCCTCCTGATACTCCGTATGGTTTGCCAGAACCTTTTTGAGGCCGACCGAAAGTCACTTTCCATGGCCTCACCGAACTCCTCCCACACCCGGGTTTTTGCTTCTGCCGGTACCCGTCAGCTGCCTCCAGAGACCCCCGGGCTAATAATTCCCGGTAAGCCTCCTTCTTCAGCTTCACGGCCCCCCTCACCTCTGGTGTCCACCATCGGGTACGGGGGTTACCGCCACGACAGGCACCGACCACCCTGCAGCCACAGCTCCGTACGGCCACTTCCACAATGGAGGTCCGGAACAGTGTCCATTCGGACTCAATGTCCCCTACCTCCCCCGGCATGCAGTTGGAATTCTGCCGGAGGCACGAGTTAAAGCTCCAGCGAACAGGAGCCTCTGCCAGACGTTCCCAGCAGACCCTCACTATACGCTTGGGCCTACCAGGTCTGACCGGCTTCCTCCCCCGCCACCTGAGCCAACTCATCACCAGGTGGTGATCAGTTGACAGCTCTGCCCCTCTCTTTACCCGAGTGTCCAAGACAGAGGGCCGCAGATCAGTTGATACGATTATAAAATCGATCATCGACCTGTAGCCCCGGGCATGTTCGTACCATGTCCACTTATGGACACCCTTATGCTCGAACATGGTGTTCGTTATGGACAAACCATGCATTGCACAGAAGTCCAATAACTGAACACCACTCGGATTCAGATCAGGGAGGCCGTTCCTCCCAATCACCCCCTTCCAGGTCACACTGTCATTGCCCACATGAGCGTTGAAGTCCCCCAGCAAAACGATGGAATCCCCCCGCAGCACACCAAATAGCATACCGCTAAGGGAATCCAAGAAGGCCGGGTACTCCGAACTGACATTCGGCGCATAAGCGCAGATGACAGTCAGAGACCTATCCCCGACCCGAAGGCGCAGGGAAACAGCCCTCTCGTTCACCGGGGTAAACTCCGATGTTAATGCACCGAGCTGTGGGGCCACCAATAGCCCTACCCCAGCCCGGCGTCGCTCACCCGCCGCAACTCCAGAGTAAAAGATCGTCCAGCCCCTCTCCAGGAGATTGGTTCCAGAACCCAAGCTATGTGTTGAGGTGAGCCCGACTATATCTAGTCGATACCTCTCAACCTCATGCACAAGCTCAAGCTCCTTCCCCACCAGAGAGGTGACATTCCATGTCCCGAAAGCCAGTTTTGTCAGCCGGGGATCGGACCGCCAGGGCCTCCCTTGGCCGCCACCCAATCCACAATGCACCGAACCCCTGACATTCCCCTTGCGGGTGGTGGGCCCACCTGGGGTGAAAAAAATCATATCAATTAAACAAAGGGTTAAAATCAAATGAAAGTTGCTGTGTCCCATAGGCCAAAGGTAGTACTACAATTGGTACTAGGTTTTGGGTCGCAGGCTCCAATGGTCTAGGAGCTATTGAAAGAAATCTATTTACCCAATTTTCCCTTTTAGAATGATATACTTTAAAATGCAATAAAGTGTTAAAAACGAGTAAAGTTCACTGTGTCCTGTGCATGTCAGGTAGTTGCAGAATATGCACTCATTTTGGAGTTACTGGGTCCCATTGCATTAATGTTATTGCAAGCAATCAGTATTTTATTATTCTGACAGTAATTCGTTGACGGTCCCTAAGTCAGCGGTGCGCTAGCGCCACCGAGGCTGTGAATTGATCTGGCCGTCTTTCGACCGCCTTATGCCGGCTAGCGTGAGTGATGCCCCGCCGCTAAGTCTGGGGAGTGTGGATCTGAATATCCGTCGAATATCCAACCTAAAACTGATTTCAAGGTGTGCGCCGCATTCTGCTCAGACCCACAGCAGCAGTCATGTCTCTACGATCCAAAACCACAATACCTTTTTGACAATTTTGAAAAGTGGTCAAAAAAACTGTGTAGACCATAGTTGAAAAATGTTATAGTGAAGTCATATAAAATGACCAGTAACCTGTCATAGACTAATTCTTTGTACAAACCAGTCAGCAGGCTTTACAGGCAGCTTGCAATTTACAGGTAAACTTACAGGTATGCTGCTGCAGGTCCACTGACGCTGACCTTTGTACAGTATACAGAACTGAGGTCCGCTTTCCGGTACTGGGTGAATTATTCAGTATATGATTTTATATGACTGGTTTCCAAAATGACATTATTAGGTATACAATACATTGTATATGAAAAAAGTTAAGTCGAAATCACAGAAAAACCAGACGTGCTGGAGCAAAACTAAATATACTAAAAATGTTTGTTTATGAAGCGTGGTTGAAAAATGTAATTAGATATTATTCACTAAATTTGATGTCGGCTAGTGTAATACATTTTTTTAAATTCACATTTAGTGGAATGATACCACAGACCCTGAGAATTTTTTAAATGTGGTACGGCTTTGTTCGCGTATGATTTTTAAGGTGGTACAAAAACAACACTTCTGCTCTGAGTAGTCTGCAGTTAATGAATGTGGCCACGAGAGGGTGCTGTAGAAGCAGTTTATGTTCCATGTGAATTCGCCTCATGTAACCTTCTCTCATTCTTTAGTTTCCTTTGTTTTCTCTGAGCTCAAGGAATTAACTACCCTTTCCATGAATTGAATCACAGACTTTTTAAAATAACTTCATTCTTTAAAAAGCCTTCAGTACGTTGAAGCACAGCCTGTTTGAATGTTCTTCTGTTCACTTGAAATTTTGAGTTTCGGGACGAGGCTGCTGCTGTTATCAGGTCTTTATCTGTTACATAAATCAAGGGACTGGCCTTAGTTATCTCTCTCTCTGGATGTGACTCATATTTCATGCATGTCTGCTTATGTGACGTCTTTGGGGGAGCTGGTCTGGGGTGCGGGGATTCCAGGGCTGCCTGGGGTGGGCTGAGGAGGGTGGGAGATGGGGTCGCTGCTGTTTTTGATTTATTTGCTGTTTATAATTTCTTTTGTGTTTAACTAAAATATGTTAATAAAAACTTGTGCAAAAACCTGCTGGTCAGATGAACTAGTGACGCCAAAGGATGAGAAGATAATGTTTAGTTATTTTATGTTCTGTTCCCCATTAATTCCAGCAGATGGAAGCAATATGCAATTGGCCGATTTAGCCACATGATACTGCTGTAAAGACAGCAGGACCAAGAGGCAGACTTACCCAGTACAAGTAGACAGCATTTCTATTTCAGGTGTTTATAAACTGTGCCATTATAAATGCTGTTTAACAGGTTAGACATGAGACTGAAACATTCAATTTATTTTAATGCTTTATATAAATCATAGATAAAAGCCTTCAGTGTCCATGTAACAATAACTCTGTCATTACAGCTCTCAGCAAAATGGGGCTGATAACCAGAAAGCGTCCTGAAAGTTCCTGAGTGTTACGACACATTAAGAGGATCAGGAAGATGGTAAAACTCAGAGGTCACTGAAATTCTCATGATATGCACAGTGATATGAACAAAGTAATTAGCACAGTTTTCTCCTGTTTACCCCTTTATCCATGAATAAGTTTAAACATATGATCTGTATTTACATGTTTTTTTCTTTCTAACACAGATAAATGGGGAAGTGGAAAAAAAACATCCATTTGCTGCCATCCACCTGCAGATTTCAGTTGTGATTAATTTAAAATAGTGAGCAGGCTGCTCGCTAACTTGTCAGCGTGTGGGTGTCACTCGCTAATAAATCCCTTTGATTTTATTCCAGATAGCAGCAGTGGAACAGTAAAGGTAGCAGGCAGATTGCAGCTCAGGCGGATGTTGTGATGGAGTTCAGTCTTTCTGTGGTCTGGTTATCAGTTGCATGCATCAGCAGCAGTAATGTTAGTCAGCACTCCTCCTCTTAGCAGTCTGCTTCAAGCCGTGGTTTTTTCATGATCAACCACAATGTGGGCCACCAGTTGCTGATGGGCGCTAACTGCCCTAATTCTGGGGCAGGATTGTCTTCCCCACTGCAGCTTGCAGCCTGTACTGAGGTGAAGGTGCTGGAGGAGGAAGAGGGAAAGCTAGTTGTGAATACAGTATATGCAGGAATCTTGAAGGATAACTGCCTTGAAAGGACATCAGCCTCCTTACTGACCCTCTTTTGTATATTCTTTCCATCTATCCACCCATTTTCTGCACCCAAGACAGGGTGCCAACCCATTGTAGGGGGTGTGCATGCACATGCACACACCTTTGGGTAATTTGGTAACTCCAATTTACCTTAGCGTGTTTTTGGGCTGTGGGGAGAAACCAGAAAATCCGGAGGAAACCCCATAACAACATGAGGAGAACGTGCAAACTCTACACACAAGTAGGGCCAGGGTGGAGACTCAAAGCTTGGTTTCCAGATATGTGAGTCAACTGTGCTAAACACAGCACCACTGTTCTGCCCCCTCTTTAATTTTTGTTTTTTCCTGAATGTGGATGTAAATGTCGATATACGGGACATCTCCTTTAACCAGGGTACTGGGGGAGGTCCCTGTGACTCGTGTTTATTGTTAGGCTCAGGACTTAGAATGTCTTCTGGCAGAAGCTCTATGCAGGATTCCCCCAATTCTGGCAGAATAAATTTCCATGACTTCTCCAAAACTTTTCCAGTATCATAAGAAAATTTTCCAAAATCCACAAGTTTGTAAAACTAAAGTAGATAGAACAATATTTAACTATTGACTTCCGCTTGTACATTTCCGAACCAAAAATGAACAAGGCTAGTTTACAAATCTTTTCCAAAACTTTTGCTCTCTATCCAAGAATACCAAAACTTATCCAGGGCCTTGAAAGGATTTCAAACATCTGTAGTATATGAAGTATCTTTTCATTTTGTGTAGTTTTATCTCAATCCCACCCCATCGTCAAATGGATTTAAGAGCAAAATATTTGTAAACTAGGCTGTTGCTATAGGTTTATTCCCTGTATCACGTGACCCCTGACCCCCATCTATCTACCACTGAAGCCAACAATGGAAAATGTAGGACATAATACAGACTTAATATGACCCATTCAGATACACCATTCTTAATGTGTCACCCTACAGCTATATACTTCTGTACCTCTCTTCCGCACTCTGTTCTGGTACAACTGGACAGCTGCTATCACCAGCAGCAGGAAGAGAAGAGTTCTCAGTACCAGGAAGACAACAAAAGGAATGGAAACAGGTACAACTGGAGGAGGAACTGACAGAGACACTTCAGTATAAAATGTGTCTGACAGTGCAGAATGATTGTACTAATTAAACATGCAAACATATTTTGTGCTGATTTTCAAAATCAAATGGTTGGAAATGAAAAGCCGTGATTGTAATAACTAAAACTTAATTGTTTTAAAAAAATGGGGAACATCCATGTTCTGACCACTTGTGATGGTCAGGGCTGCAGAGGTACAGAAATGCAGAGGTATTTAAATTACTCCCCCATAAGAACTTATGCTATATAACAGAATATAAAAATGATACCTTTTTTTGTTGTTGTGGATGTTGATGGAAAAGAATAAATAGATATCGATACAGTATATAAACAGAATTAATCCTACATTTGATGATCTCCTCAACATTATACATTAAATACATCAACTTCACCTGCAGTGGCCTTAAGCAGCGATGAAATTGTGAAATTGAAGGTTATTGATAAACATTGTTTTCTATTTTTTTAGTTCTAAAGGCAAATGGCCATAATGTTGAGGTTACAGTCTGTCTGCTGCCCCAGTCCCACCTGCACAGGTAACACCAGCATCCTCCTTGTGGCTGCAGCTCCTCTGCTCCTGAAGAGAGTGAGGACAGTCCCACAGGTGGAGCTCATCACCCCTGCAGTTCACCTCATTCAGCCAAATAGTGCTGTTTCCTCGTTCAAAGGCAGAGTTCCCATGAGCCTCCAGTGCTGTCCCACAGCCCAGCTGTCTGCAGACCACCTGGGCGTCTCTCAGGTCCCAGGAGTCGTCACAGACCGTCGCCCAGGAGCCATTATGCCACAGCTCCACCCTCCCTGAGCACTCGCTACTGCCCCCCCGCAGTCTCATGGGGGGGTGGCCTAGGGGGCAAGTAAAGACTGTGATTTATCATCACTGCAGAAGACAAGAGGACACATGTGGGGATGACAGAGTTCAGTGAAGAGCCTGGACTGATTTCTCACTGATGTTACTGACTGATAAACATGAAACACTGGGCAGGTAATAACTGAACTTACGTGAACATGGTCTGTCCTTGGAAGCAGCAGAACATCCTTTCACACAAAAAAAAAATAAGAAAGAGTTAAGGATTTTGTATGCTATTATGGAATATTTTTGTGATATCATAGTAATCATATAAACTAATAAATATGAACACAAAATGGACTAATAATGATAATGAATAAGGTAAGTTACCATCACAGGTGATCTGAGCCACTTCATCTTCATCACATTTATTGTCTCCCCAGTTAGAGGATGGGCACTGCCACAGTGTGGAGTCATGTGGGCGACATTTCAGGTTGTCAAGCCAGTTCGGAGCTCCTTTCAGCCGAGACCATGAGTTAGAAACAGTCCCACTCTTTCCACAGTTGAGATGCTGACATATCAGGCTGGCTGTGTTTGTGTCCATTTGATTGAAGCACACATTTCCCCAGGTGACATTGTAGAAAACCTCCAACTGCCCAGAGCAGCCTTCAGCCAGTCTGATCTCTTTATATTCTAAGAGTTCAAAGGAATATCTTCAAATGACATATTTAGAGAGTAACACTGTAATTTTTGAAATGATACATAACTTGCAGATGTGGAATGAAACATTAAATTGCTTGCATAAATGTTGGTCATTATTTAAATTATCAGAAGCCTTAATCTAAAGTAATACAAATAAACTATAAAAGTCAGTACTTCAGTATTTTGTTACTGCTGTCAGTCTTTAGGTTCCATCATTTCAGATTTGTTTCCCTTTATTAAGATGAAGAGCCCTGATGTAAAATATTCACACCTGAACACACAACTCCTACATCCTCTTTATGGACACAGTCATTCTGTCCCCTCGGTGCTGAAGGACAGTCCCACAGAGACGTCTCATTCCCCTCACAGTCCACCTCATCCAGCCAGATGGGTCCAGTTCCTGGTCCAAAGAAGGTGGGCACTGGGTCACGGAGAGCCGTCCCACACTGGAGCTGTCTGCACACCACCTGAGCATCCTTCAGGTCCCAGGAGCCTCCACACACTGTCCCCCAGGAGCCCTGGTGGAGCACCTCCAGCCTCCCTGCACAGCCCCCAGCATCACCCACCAGCCGGATGGACCTGTGATCTGGGAGAAGGAGGTACAGAGAGGGAGGTTAGTTGTTTCTTGTCATTCATGTCATAATTGCACATCCATCCATACATCCATCCAGCATCAGAGCTGTTAATCTATAAGATGTTTTAGACTTTATCCCAAATGTGATTTTCTAAATGTGTTACCATAAATATTCTGTACTCACTGGAACACTCGAAGGACACCTGTGGACCAGAGCTGCAGCTCAGTCTCTGTGGATCACTGCAGTTCACCAAGTGAGATTCACTCCCAGAGCACTGATACCCTGTCAGACACACATCACTGTCCCCTGTTCCAGACAGGGAGGAGCTGTACAGCTTCACTGCAGAGCCACAGCCCAGCTGCCTGCAGACCACAGAGGCCTCCCTGAAGCTCCAGGAGTCCATGAGAACTCTGCTCCAGGTCAGCTGGTAGTAAACCTCCACCTGACCCTCACAGCCACTCTCTCCAGACAGTCTTACTGTCCCATTGAGAGCTGAGAGAGATTTAGACCCTGTGGATAAATCAGTCACTGTCAGTGTTTGTCAGATGTGCATATTAGAAACACAGCTTTGACTCAGCTACTCTGCATTCAATTGATATCATACAAACTGCTGGAGTTTGGTCTGTGGATGTGAATTTTACCTTCTACTGGGTAAATTTAAGTCACCCATTCATGTCAAATGTTGGCATTGAAATACTTACGTAATTTTTTTTTCATCAAGAGCCCCACATTTCTCAGTGGTTTAAGTAACATAGAAGTTTGATGGATTTTTTATGAAACAAGGCTTTCCTGATTTGATTAATCATAATGTATATTGGTTCATAATTTAAAAAAAAAACCCAAATTACTAGTCCGTTGCTTGAACAAGTGTCAGCTGTAGTACAGTGCTCACCCTCACAGATGAGTCCTGCATCCCGTCCATGAGAGCATGCAGCTCGACTCCATGAGGACACAGCACACTGGGAGAGGTGTGTCTCATTCCCCTGGCACTCAAACACATCAGCCCAGATGCGGCCCCTCCCCTCTCCAAACCAGGCCTGTCCTGGCACTGCCACAGCGCTTCCACACTGCAGCTGCTGACAGAGGACACTGGCTGCTCTCATATCCCAGGATGCATCACACACTGTCCCCCACTCACTGAGGTACTGCAGCTCCACCCTCCCAGAGCAGGAGTCAGGGCCGCCCACCAGCCTGGAGTCTGTGTACCCTGTATACAGCATGAATGTGGAACAACAGAAAAACAAATAAGCAAATACAGAATATCACCATGTAACAGCAATTATTTTTTTCATTTGCTTTATTTTCAATTTAACTTACAGAAGCACTTCAGTCCCACGTCAGTCTCATGGTTGCAGTTCTGTTCCTCTGTGGATGATCTCAAACACTGACCAAAATCAGATTCATCCCCTTTGCAGTTAATCTTCTTTGACCACACTTGCCCGCCCCCCTTCCCAAATGCAGCCCCCCTGGGCTCCTCCACAGGGATCCCACAGCCCAGCTGACGACACACGACCTTTGCATCCTGCAGGTCAAAATCAGGATCACACACTGTGTACCATGAGCCTCCATGTTTAAATTCCAGTCTGCCGGAGCATGGATGAGGTCCTCCTGTCAGCTGCATTTCAAAATTTCCTTCAGTTAAAAGTAGACAAAGATCAAAATGAAACAGATTTATAGACATCACTGAAGTAAAAGCAGCTACTGTACATTCTTTCCTATGATAACTCTGTTGCAATGATAGTCTCCCCCTCATAGTTATAAGCATTAATCACTTTAAGGCCTAGCAGTGTTTAAGGAGTCCTTCTGTTATGGGTCCCTGTGCATGTGCACATCCCAAAGATGGACCCTGACAATAACCCAGAGCCGTTCCTAGACACGTCTGAGCAGATGGCTGCTGCATGCCAGTGGCTGCACACTGACTGGTCTTTCCTTCACCTTTGCTCAGCTGTAGTCAGAGGTTCTCTGCACTGAGGACATCGGGGGACAGGTGGCCCTGTGGTTTCGGCTATCGGTGATGTCGTTCAGGTTACTGACCCTGATGGAGTCGCTACATTAGTGTCAGGAGCAGGACAAGGTAACCTGCACATGGGGAGTAAGGCTGGTGGTGTGTTTCCCTGAGTGTGGCTTTTGTTACAGCTGGTCCAGCATAAGACTGTGTATAGGAGGGGGTGGTCAGACTAGTAGCCTCACTAAACACCTTTGGTGGTGAGGTTAGGGTCCCAATCTCTGCTGGGGGTCACTGGCTGCACCTTAGCAGTGTCAATAAACAATATCCTAATAATAATAATAAGAGGATAATAATGTATTCACCTACATTTCACAATAGTATAAAACACTATGATTTATCACTGTTTGAAGCACATTGAAAGCTTCAGGCTAAATCAGAACAAAAATAAGAATAGAATCAGGCTTCACAGGCTCTCTGTGACTCTGTGTATAAAATACAGCTAAACTTCCTGTAATATTTATTACCTTTTTCTCTTTGTCAGCATGGATTAAAAACCATGTGGCCATGAGCTAATGGAGGCTATAGTGTCTAGGAACAACATGATTGAATAAATATCTTGTGAATTTTAAGAAAGTTAGGTAAGATTTTGTTTACTATTTTGATGTTGCTGAGTTGCTGACCATATCTATTTGTGGGGTGTTTCTCCTTCATCAAAGAAAACCAAAAATTAAAGCACACAGATTTTACTCTGACAGGCTTGCAGTAATTGATTAATCACAGCATTTATCTATTTGCCTGGCATCCCGCCCAGGGTGTCCCCCTGCCTTGTGCCCTGTGCTGCCTGGGATCGGCTCCAAGCCCCCACCAGCTTCACCAGGATAAGCAGTTAGCAGACAGAAGATTTAATTTATTTAGTTGGACAAAAATAATGGCATATTATTTTCTTAATAAAAGTGTAATAAATGTACACAATAGAATATAAAACTAGCCTGTGTGATAAATAACTCTATAAAGCCTCTAATGGTGATTTCTCCTCTGCTCATAATCTCACAAATTATAACATTATAATTTATGAACAAAAATACATATAAAACTAAGACCCACCGAGTCATTCTAAACTGACATTCAAAGTAACACACAGAGCTCCACTACAAAACCTTTTCTGAGAGACTTTTTAATATTTGTTTCTTGATTAAAAGTGAGCAAACTGACTTTGCGCAGCATGTTTACTGATCAGTACATGTGTCCTACCTGAGCAGACGACTCCAGC